>NC_091282.1:253275311-253626811 GCF_032444005.1 Ranitomeya imitator
GAGCGGGGGTATTTAATTCCACCCGTCTAAGCCGCCGGTTATGCTACTCATCTATGGCATCATGGCATATGATATCTGATATGTTTCTGACGGACCTCCTGATGAACCGAACCACGGGGAAACGCGTTGAGGCACTGAATGTTCTGATAAGTAACACGCATTATTGCGTATACCATTGACATACCCTATAGTTTTGCTTGGTGTATCTTTATGGGCATTCTATAGTAATATCTGTTGCTGTCAGCCCCATTTAAGGGGATCTATTGGACTGTTGATTTATATTTGTGCTCAAACTAGATAGACAGCTTACAAGATACAAATATGTGTGGTATGGGTAATAGTTAAAGTTTATGCTGAAATATCTATTTTGTGTGGCATATCTGGTAGCATACCCACTGCAAATTAGCAGTATTTATCGATTGGTTATCAAAAGGGCTGGATCCCTGTAAAAATTACAGCATTTGTCCTGCACCTGCTTTTTTTTTGCTAATTTCATTATATTGTGTTTTTTGAATTTTTTTTTTACCATTTTTTTTGCTTTTCTTCATCTCTGTTCTTATATTATTGTTTTCCCACCTGCATGGTAGGGTGAGATAGGGCAGTGAGGGTTAGTCCACGTTGAGTGGGGGCACCAAAAAATCGTTATTAGGGTGCCAACCTCCACAGCCAGGCAGGGGACAGGAAAGGTTATTGCAGGGTATGCGCTAGACCTTGGTCTTTTTGTATTTTTTAGGCAGACTTTTTGCTGCCATTTAGCACTGGGTCGGTGTGTGTTTTTAGATAAATTGTTATAATAAAGTTTGTTTTAAGGGGATTTACGTAGAAAAAGGTGCACAAGCAACTGGGATAACCGCAGCCTTGAAAGGATTGTTAAGAAAAGGCCATTCAAAATTTTTGCGAAGATTCACAAGGAGTGGACTGCTTCAAGAGCCACTATACACAGACATATTGAGGACATGGGCTAAAAGTGTCACATTCCTTGTGTCAAGCCACTCATGACTAATAGACAACGTCAGAAGCATCTTACTTGGGCCAAGGAGAACAAAAACTGTACTGTTGCTCAGTAGTCCAAGGTGTTGCTTTCAGATGAAAGTAAATTTTGCATTTCATTTGGAAATTGAGGTCCCAGAGTCTGGAGGAAGGGTGGAGAGGCACACAATCAAAGCTACTTGAGGTCTAGTCACTGACGCTGCTATCATGAGGCGAGTTGAATACTTTGCCTCAAGCGGCATAGTATTCCTAAAGATAGGGGGCGGCAGAGTGGCAGTCAGAAGTTAGAACACGTGGTGCCGACTCTCCCTGCAATCCCTGCTCTGACACTTGCTGACAGTGCAGTGTCACAAACAAGGTAACGTGCAGCGTGCCCAGCGGCAGGTGAGGTGACTCACTGTTACCACCTGGCCGGGCTGAGGTGCAGTCAGAAGCGGTGCCCTGTCTCCTGACCTGCTGGCTACTGTGATGGGACTCGGACACACACATTGCTGGCCGACTTGTAGCAGTAACTGGTAGGCTAGTAAGTAACTATAAACAACATAATTCACCACCCCCTCCCCCCACATGCTAGTGAGTGTCGTTCGTGAACCAGACGATACAAAGAGCCGGCTCCCTGCTATGAATCAAAGGAGTCGGCTCTGCAGTGTGAGTGAGCCGAGTTTTTTTTTTTCCTTTCTGGTGCCTGCAGCTTGTCAGACTGTGATTCATGTGGGAGGAGAGAAGTAGCTGTGGACTGTTTGTGAGCACTGGAGAAATGGTGCAGACAAGCACATGCACAGGACAGGGTGGATGGGAAAAGAAAGTAAATGCTTCCTATTGTTAACCCTTAAGTGCCCACAGACTGCAAGCATTAGGGTATGTTTCCACGTTCAGGAAACGCTGCATGTTTGACGCTGCGTAGAGCCGCAGCGTAAAACACGCAACATCCACATGTTACAGCATAGTGGAGGGGATTTCATGAAATCCCGTCTCCACTATGTGGTAAAACACGCAGGCGGCAGACCCACGTAAACGGACATGCGGCGCGTCTTTTCAGAACGCAGCATGTCTGTTTACAATGCGGCGACGCTCCATCGCCGCGCCGTAAATGTACCATAGACTATCATTAGATGCGATAAAATCGCTTCTGATCAGCTGATTGTGAGAACGCTGTAGTGTAGGTGATCGCTGGAGAGTTATCTCCGGCGATCATCTACCGACTCTGCTACATCTCTGGCGATCATCTACCGGCTCTGCTACATCTAGATGTCATGTCAGGCATCCAGATGTAGCAGAGCCGGACTCGTCTATCTACACTGTGTGCACATACACCATGCAACAACATGTAACATGCGACAAGCTGCGACGACATGCGACAACATGCAACATGTGACAGCATGCGACAACATGCGACATGCAACAATATGCGACATGCATCAACATGCGACAGCATGCGACAACATGCAACATCATGCGACATGCAACAGCATGCGACAACATGCGACATGCGCCATGCGACAACATGCAACAATGCAACATGCAACATAAGACATGCACCATACAACATGCAACATACACCATACAACATATACATACATATAGACATACAGTACATTAAACATAGATTACATACTCACCATCACGTGTCACTTTGATCCCCGAAGCCAGTGTCACCTGTAAAAAATATTAAAATAATAAACAAACACTATACTCCCTGACCCACAGAAATCCAATTAAAACGAGTGTCCCACGACGATCTCCCGTGGAGAGCAGCATCATCAGCTGATGCGACCGCTCTCCAGAGGCTCCAGGAATACAATGAAGGAAGGTATCCTTCCACACTGTATTCCTCCGCCAGTGTAAAAAAATAGTCCCTAGTCTCACTTGTGGCACTGTTGTGTGAGAATGCTCCCACGCAGCAATGCCATAAAGTGAGACCCTGAACTGAGGTAACCTCAGTGATACACTGCAGGAGCCATTATCTCCTGTCAGTGTGTCACTGGAGTGCCTATAGAGCAGTGACATCACCAGATGTCACTATTCTATAGGGGAGATCGTCGTGGGACACTTGTTATTAATTGGGCTATGGCGGACAGGTAGTATACGATTATTATTTTTAAGTTTTTGCAGGTGATTGAGTATGGTAAATATGGTTAAATTAAGAATAATAAAATACTTTTTTCTGGCTGTGTCTTTATTTTGTTTTTTAACTCTTTGAATACTCTAGGATTAATAATGGATAGGCGTCTTATTGATGCCTCTCCATTATTAACCCGGCGTAATATCACCTTACAATAGCAAGGTGACATTAACCCCTTATTACCCCATATCCCACTGCTAAACGGGAGTGGGAAGAGAGGGGCTAAGTGCCGGAATTGGTGACTCTTACAGAGGCGCCATTTCTGGGGCGGCTGGGGGCTGGTATTTGTAGCCGGGAGGGGGGGGGGCAATATCCGTGGCCCCTCTCTAGGCTATGAATATCAGCCCGCAGCTGTCTGCATAGCCTTTCTGGCTATAAAATATAGGGGGACCCCACGTTTTTTTTTGGGGGGGGTCTCCCTATCTTTATAGCCAGTAAAGGCTACGCAGACAGCTGCGGGCTGATATTCAAATATTGGCCCCTGGCCGTCAGCTTTCCCCCTCAGGCGTAGAAAATTGCGCAGGAGCCCACAACTTTTTTTTTTTTAAATTAAACATGTTCATTAAGCAACATCGGCCTTGCTATTATACATCTATGGATATATCCATCTATAGATATATTTATAGATAGATATATCTACAGATATATCTATCTACATATCTCATTCCTTCTATCTATCTATAGATAAGATAGATATGTAATAGATAGGTAGATAGAAGGAATGGGATAGATAGAAAGATAGATAGATAGATAGATAGATAGATAGATAGATAGATAGATAGATAGATAGATAGATAGATAGATAGATAGATATGGGATAGAGAGATAGAAGGCATGGAAATAGATAGAAGGAATAAGATACAGTCATGGCCAAAAGTATTGACACCCCTGCAATTCTGTCAGATAATACTCATTTTCTTCCTGAAAATGATTGCAAACACAAATTCTTTGGTATTATTATCTTCATTTAATTTGTCTTAAATGAAAAAACACAAAAGAGAATGAAGCAAAAAGCAAAACATTGATCATTTCACACAGAACTCAAAAAATGGGCCAGACAAAAGTATTGGCACCCTCAGCCTAAGGGCCCCTTTCCACTTGTGTGAGAAAAAAACGGTCCAATTAATGGACCGAAAAAACGGATGTAACGTGTACGATTGTCATGCGAGTGTCATGCGAGTGTAATGCGATTTTTTTAATCGCATCATCCGTTTTTACATCCGTATGCAATCCGTTTTTTTTCTCTGCAACTATTTTTATACAGTCATTTACAGGACTATTTACAGTGTTCTGTGCCACAGAATGGTAAGGTATCCGTAAAAAACGGATGGAATACGGATGGTCCGTATTCCATGCGTTTTTTTTCTCGCACCCATTGACTTGCATTGGCGAGTCTCGTCCGAGAATCTCAGCAATACGCAGCATGCTGCGATTTTTTTCTCAGCCGACACAGATTTTTCTCAGTCCGATTTCGGCTGGGAAAAAAATCACAAATGGAATGTCACCTATTGAAAAACATTGGTCCGAGTGCAATCCGATTTTTTATCGGATTGCACTCGTCCGTTTTTCTCACAAGTGGAAAGGGGCCCTAATACTTGGTTGCACAACCTTTAGCCAAAATAACTGCGAACAACCGCTTCCGGTAACCATCAATGAGTTTCTTACAATGCTCTGCTGGAATTTTAGACCATTCTTCTTTGGCAAACTGCTCCAGGTCCCTGATATTTGAAGGGTGCCTTCTCCAAACTGCCATTTTTAGATCTCTCCACAGGTGTTCTATGGAATTCAGGTCTGGACTCATTGCTGGCCACCTTAGAAGTATCCACTATCCAGTGCTTCTTCTCAAACCATTTTCTAGTGCTTTTTGAAGTGTGTTTTGGGTCATTGTCCTGCTGGAAGACCCATGACCTCTGAGGGAGACCCAGCTTTCTCACAATGGGCACTACATTATGCTGCAAAATTTGTTGGTAGCCTTCAGACTTCATAATGCCATGCACAAGGTCAAGCAGTCCAGTGCCAGAGGCAGCAAAGCAACCCCAAAACATCAGGGAACCTCCGCCATGTTTGACTGTAGGGACCGTGTTCTTTTTTCTCCTGTAAACTCTATGTTGATGCATTTGCCCAAAAAGCTCTACTTTTGTCTTATCTGACCAGAGAACATTCTTCCAAACCGTTTTAGGCTTTTTCAGGTAAGTTTCGGCAAACTCCAGCCTGGCTTTTTTATGTCTCAGGGTAAGAAGTGTGGTCTTCCTGGGTTTCCTACCATACAGTCCTTTTTCATTCAGATGCCGACGGATAGTACGGGTTGACACTGTTGTACCCTCGGACTGCAGGGCAGCTTGAACTTGTTTGGATGTTAGTCGAGGTTCTTTACCCAACATCCGCACAATCTTGCGTTGAAATCTCTTGTCAATTTTTCTTTTCCGTCCACATCTAGGGAGGTTAGCCACAGTGCCATGGGCTTTAAACTTCTTGATGACACTGCGCACGGTAGACACAGGAACATTCAGGTCTTTGGAGATGGACTTGTAGCCTTGAGATTGCTCATGCTTCCTCACAATTTGGTTTCTCAAGTCCTCAGACAGTTCTTTGGTCTTCTTTCTTTTCTCCATGCTCAATGTGGTACACACAAGGACACAGGACAGAGGTTGAGTCAACTTTAATCCATGTAAACTGGCTGCAAGTGTGATTTAGTTATTGCCAACACCTGTTAGGTGCCACAGGTAAGTTACAGGTGCTGTTAATTACACAAATTAGAGAAGCATCACATGATTTTTCGAACAGTGCCAATACTTTTGTCCACCCCCTTTTTTATGTTTGGTGTGGAATTATATCCAATTTGGCTTTAGGACAATTCTTTTTCTGTTTTTTTAATTTAAGACAAATTAAATGAAGATAATAATACCAAATAATTTGTGTTTGCAATCATTTTCAGGAAGAAAATGAGTGTTATCTGACAGAATTGCAGAGGTGTCAATACTTTTGGCCATGACTGTAGATATATCTGTTCATATAGCTATCTAGAGATCTATCTATGGATAGATGTAGATAGATATATCTATGTATCTATCCATATATCTATCTAACTATCCATATATCTATCTGCATCTATCCATAGATATATCTATAGCGTGGGGGGGGCCGTTTTGCAGTTTGCCTCAGGCAGCAGAAAGGCTAGGTTCACCCCTGGGTCTAGTGTGAAGTTTCCACAATCAGTAATGGTTTGGGGAGCCATGTTATTTGCTGGTGTAGGTCCACTGTGTTTTATCAAGACCAAAGTGAGTGCAGCTGTCTACCAGGAAATATTACAGCACTTCATGCTTCCCTCTGCCGTTAAGCTTTTGGAGATGGAAATTTCATTATCCAGCAGGACTTGGCACCTGTCAACACTGTCAAAAATACCAATACCTGATTTAAAAGCAACAGTATCACTGTGCTTGATTGGCCAACAAACTCACCTGACCTTAAAGGGAACCTGTCACCCCCCTCAGGCGTTTGTAACTAAAAGAGCCACCTTGTGCAGCACAAACGCTGCATTCTGACAAGGTGGCTCTTTTAGTTATGATGCCTGCACACGCTGAAATAAAGGTTTATAAAATGTGCCCCCTCATACCGTGAAATCGCCAGGGAGGCGGGACTTTCCTTCCTAATCAGACGCAGCACAGCCGTCACTCCGGGCCTGTGCGCGCCGGGCGCCGTCTCCTCTTGCATTATCATCCCCGGCGCCTGCGCATTAAGTTTTTTTTTCGGGCATGCGGAGTTGCGCTGCCCTTTGTACTTACAGCGCAGGCGTCGGGAACGATAATGCAGCAAGAGGCAGCGCCTTTTCCATTTTCTTACTATTACACCAACAGTTGCCTCCTTCTCATCCAGCGTCTTACTTATGGTTTTGTAGCCCATTCCAGCTTTGTGCAGATCTATGATCTTGTCCCTAACATCCTTATAAAGCTCCTTGGTCCTGCCCATGTTGTAGAGGTTAGAGTCTGACTGATTAATTGAGCCTGTGGACAGGAGTTTTTTTTATAAAGGTGACTATGTAAGACAGCTGTCTTTAAAGCAGGTAACAAGATGATTAGGATCGCCTAACTGGTCTGTAGGAGCCAGAACTCTTAATGGTTGGTAGGGGATCAAATACTTATTTCTCACTGCAAAATGCAAGTAAAATTCTATAATTTATACAATATGATTTTCTGGATTTCAGTTTAGATATTCTATCTCTCAATGTTAAAATTAACCTACCCTTAAAATTATAGATTGTTCATGTCTTTGTCAGTGGACAAACTTACAAAATCAGCATGGGATCAAATACTTATTTCCCCCACTGTATACCACATTTAAAATTATGAAAATTGGATACAAAGTGTCATAAAGATTTAATTTTCTGTTTTCCAAATAAGCTTATGGATGGTATTGTGTCTCAGGGATCTTTGGATCACTGAGATCAATCTCAAACACCTGTGATAAATAGTTTATCAGGTGAGCCAAATTAAAGGAAAACTACTTATGAAGAACGATTAATCAATCTCTCTGCAGCTGAAAAGAGTTACTGTAAATAGTGCAATTTCTTGGACAAGGTATGAAAACATTATAAATTCCACAAAAACATAAGCGTGATCATTGAAGTGTGAAGAAATTTGTGGCTGATACAAAGCACAGATGGAATCGTGCAGATAAAGACATAATAAGGAAGGTTTCTCCCAGACAAACTAATTGGATTAAGAAAGCAGCTGCTAAAATACCATTACAAAGCAGCAAACAGGTATTTGAAGCTGCTGGTGTCTCTGGAGTCCTGCAAACCTCAAGGTGTAGGGTCCTTCAGAGGCTTGCAGTTGTGCATAAACCTACTACTCAGCCACAGCTAAACAGTCAAGCAAAAACGGTTGCAGTGGGCCCAGATATACATGAATTCTAATTTTAATTTAAACAGTCTTGATGAGTGCCATGCAACCCTGGATGAATCAGTTGGATGGCGTAGTAGATGGTTGGTAGATGGCCACCATGTCCCAACAAGACTGAGACGTCAGCTAGCAGATGGCAGAGTTATGTATTGGGCCAGAATTATGGAGAGAGAGCTGCTAAGCCCCTTTAGGATTAATGATGTGAAAATGACCTTGGCAAAGTATACAGAGTTTGAGGATGGGAGGCAGTTCACATCAAAACTGCAGCTTTTGAAGGCTTTTCTGAAATCCTGCGAAGAAATTCAAGTTCAATAGCTGCAAGAATTGTGAAGGTGATATCACAATTCGGGTCCTATGTTAACATGTAACTTGGCCTGTTAAGACATTTTTGATTGAAAAAGGTTTTGATTTCAGTAAATATAACATCTTTATGCTGAAAATTCAACAAATGACCATTTTCAGTTCTTTATAACCTATAAAATGTTTGTAAACTCTGTTGTGCGTAACAATTTGGTTTAATAAAGTTTCATTTCTACTCTAATGGTTGATGATTTTAACATTATACTGACTCATTTGCATCAACCATTTCATAAAATCAGGGGAAAAATAGCATTTGCATAACAATTTGGAACGCGGTACAAATATGCATATATACACACAATGGTCACATAGTAACATAGTTATTAAGGTTGAATGAAGACTTTAAGTCAATCAAGTTCAACCCACAGCCTAACCTAACATGCCCTAACATGTTAATCCAGAGGAAGGCAAAAAAAAAACATGTGGCAAAGAGTAAGCTCCACATTGGGGAAAAAAAATCCTTCCCGACTCCACATACGGTAATCAGACTAGTTCCCTGGATCAACACCCTATCACGGAATATAGTATATATAACCTGTAACATACTGTATACTTTTCAAGAAAGGCATCCAGTCCCCTCTTAAATTTAAGTAATGAAACACTCATTACACCATCATATGGCAGAGAGTTCCATAGTCTCACTGCTCTTGCAGTAAAGAATCCACGTCTGTTATCATGCTTAAACCTTCTTTGCTCCAGACGTAGAGGATGCCCCCTTGTCCCTGTCTCAGGTCTATGATTAAAAAGATCATCAGAAAGGTCTGTGTACTGTCCCCTCATATATTTATACATTAACCCCTTAACCCCCAAGGGTGGTTTGCACGTTAATGACCGGGCCAATTTTTACAATTCTGACCACTGTCCCTTTATGAGGTTATAACTCTGGAACGCTTCAACGGATCCTGATGATTCTGACAATGTTTTCTCGTGAGATATTGTACTTCCTGATAGCAGTAAAATTTCTTTGATATTACCTGCGTTTATTTGTGGAAAAAACGTAAATTTGGCGAAAATTTGGCAATTTTCCAACTTTGAATTTTTATGCCCTTAAATCACAGAGATACGTCACACAAAATACTTAATAAGTAACATTTCTCACATGTCTACTTTACATCAGCACAATTTTGGAACCAAAATTTTTTTTTGTTAGGGAGTTATAAGGGTTAAAAGTTGACCAGCAATTTCTCATTTTTACAACACCATTTTTTTATGGACCACATCACATTTGAAGCCATTTTGAGGGGTCTATATGATAGAAAATAACCAAGTGTGACACCATTCTAAAAACTGCACCCCTCAAGGTGCTCAAAACCACATTCAAGAAGTTTATTAACCCTTCAGGTGTTTCACAGGAATTTTTGGAATGTTTAAAAAAAAAAAAACGAACATTTAACTTTTTTTCTCAAAAAATTTACTTCAGCTCCAATTTGTTTTAGTTTACCAAGGGTAACATGAGAAAATGGACCCCAAAAGTTGTTGTACAATTTGTCCTGAGTACGATAATACCCTATATGTGGGAGTAAACCACTGTTCGGGCGCATGGCAGAGCTCGGAAGGGAAGGAGCGCCGTTTGACTTTTTAATGGAAAATTGACTGAAATTGCGATGGGACGCCATGTTGCGTTTGGAAAGTCCCTGATGTGCCTAAACATTGAAACCCCCCACAAGTGACACCATTTTGGAAAGTAGACCCCCTAAGGAACTTATCTAGATGTGTGGTGAGCACTTTGACCCTCCAAGTGCTTCACAGAAGTTTATAATGCAGAGCCGTAAAAATAAAAAATCATATTTTCTCACAAAAATTATATTTTCGCCCCAATTTTTTATTTTCCCATAGGTAAGAGAAGAAATTGGACCCCAAAAGTTGTTGTGCAATTTGTCCTGAGTACGCTGATATCCCACATGTGGGGGTAAACCACTGTTTAGGCGCATGGCAGAGCTCATATGGGAAGGAGCGCCATTTGAATTTTCAATGCAAAATTGACTGGAATTGAGATGAGACGCCATGTTGCGTTTGGAGAGCCCCTGATGTGCCTAAACATTGAAACCCCCCACATGTGACACCATTTTGGAAAGTAGACCCCTTAAGGAACTTATCTAGATGTGTGGTGAGCACTTTGACCCTCCAAGTGCTTCACAAAAGCTTATCCTGTAGATCTGTAAAAATAAAAAATCATATTTTTTCACAAAAATTATCTTTTTGCTCCAATTTTTTTATTTTCCCAAGGGTAAGAGAAGAAATTTGACCCCAAAAGTTGTTGTCCAATTTGTCCTGAGTACGCTGATACCCCATATGTGGGGGAACCACCGTTTGGGCGCATGGCAGAGCTCGGAAGAGAATGAGCACCGTTTGGAATGCAGACTTAGATGGATTGCTCTAGAGGCGTCACATTGCATTTGCAGAGCCCCTGATGAACCTAAACAGTGGAAACCCCCCATAGGTAACCCCATATATGTAATCCAAACCCTAACCCTAACTTTAGCCCCTACCCTAACTTTAGCCCCAACCCTAACTTTAGCCCCAACCCTAACTTTAGCCTCAACCCTAACCCTAACTTTAGCCCCAACTCTAACCTTAATTTTTGCCCCAACCCTAACTGAAGCCCTAACCCCAACCATAGCTCCCGCGGCGGCATCAGCACCCGGCGCACCCGGGCAAGTGCCGGGGCCCTGGCGAGACGGGGGGCCCATAATGGTACAACACTGATTGTCACTGATGCACATCATGCGGTCCTGGGGGGGCCCCGAAGCTGGACTACATTCCTGTGCTAGTGTGCTGTGTGACTACACAGTCAACTCCCAGCCAGGACTCGGAGGCGGAGCTGGAGATGACATCCCTGGCAGCTGGGGGTGGCACACAGAGCTCTCTGGGGTTTGACGCTGTGCAGCTGCAGGAATACTCACCATGGGGAGTCACTTCCGGGTGAGAGTGAAGAGCTCACAGATCGTCGCGACATGGTCCACCGACCAGGTCCAGCGTGGCAGCGCCAAGCAGCAGAAAGACGAGCAGCAGTCAGTGCACCCTGTGTCCACAATGGTCGGGGGCGATGGCGTGAGTAGTGAGTGACTGTGAAAGTGAAGCAGTGAGTCTTCCTTCCTGGTCCCAAAGCATTGCAGGGGGATGCAGCCTGCCTGGGACTTGTAGTCCTACACTACACAGACCTACAGTATGGCATCTGAGTGATGCTGGGACTTGTAGACTATATACTAAGATGGCTGGCTGTGCTATATACTACGTGGGGTGTGTTATATACTACATCATGGAGCTGTGTTATATACTACGTCACGGGGCTGTGTTATATACTACATGGCTGTGTATATTGTTGTGATAGGCAATTCAGTATCACAATGGACATAGCGGTCAGAGCACATACAGTGATCTGACAATAACCCAAAATAATAGAACGAGCTCTGAGACGTGGGAACTCTGCAGACCGCAATCCCTAATCCTCTCCAAACAACACTAGAGGCAGCCGTGGATTGCGCCTAACTCTGCCTATGCAACTCGGCACAGCCTGAGAAACTAACTAGCCTGAAGATAGAAAATAAGCCTACCTTGCCTCAGAGAAATACCCCAAAGGAAAAGGCAGCCCCCCACATATAATGACTGTGAGTTAAGATGAAAAGACAAACGTAGGGATGAAATAGATTCAGCAAAGTGAGGCCCGACTTTCTTAACAGAGCGAGGATAGGAAAGATAACTTTGCGGTCTACACAAAACCCTAAAGAAAACCACGCAAAGGGGGCAAAAAGACCCTCCGTACCGAACTAACGGCACGGAGGTACACCCTTTGCGTCCCAGAGCTTCCAGTAAAACAATTAGACAAGCTGGACAAAAAAAATAGCAAACAAATAGCAAAGAAGAACTTAGCTATGCAGAGCAGCAGGCCACAGGAATCATCCAGGGAAAAACAAGTCCAACACTGGAACATTGACAGGAAGCATGGATCAAAGCATTAGGTGGAGTTAAGTAGAGAAGCACCTAACGACCTCACCAGATCACCTGAGGGAGGAAACTCAGAAGCCGCAGTACCACTTTCCTCCACAAACGGAAGCTCCCAGAGAGAATCAGCCGAAGTACCACTTGTGACCACAGGAGGGAGCTCTGCCACAGAATTCACAACAGTACCCCCCCTTGAGGAGGGGTCACCGAACCCTCACCAGAGCCCCCAGGCCGACCAGGATGAGCCACATGAAAGGCACGAACAAGATCGGGAGCATGGACATCAGAGGCAAAAACCCAGGAATTATCTTCCTGAGCATAACCCTTCCATTTAACCAGATACTGGAGTTTCCATCTTGAAACACGAGAATCCAAAATCTTCTCCACAATATACTCCAATTCCCCCTCCACCAAAACCGGGGCAGGAGGGTCAACAGATGGAACCATAGGTGCCACGTATCTCCGCAACAATGACCTATGGAATACGTTATGTATGGAAAAAGAATCTGGGAGGGTCAGACGAAAAGACACAGGATTAAGAACCTCAGAAATCCTATACGGGCCAATGAAACGAGGTTTAAACTTAGGAGAGGAAACCTTCATAGGAATATGACGAGAAGATAACCAAACCAGATCCCCAACACGAAGTCGGGGACCCACACGGCATCTGCGATTAGCGAAACGTTGAGCCTTCTCCTGGGACAAGGTCAAATTGTCCACTACATGAGTCCAAATCTGCTGCAACCTGTCCACCAGAGTATCCACACCAGGACAGTCCGAAGACTCAACCTGTCCTGAAGAGAAACGAGGATGGAACCCAGAATTGCAGAAAAATGGCGAAACCAAGGTAGCCGAGCTGGCCCGATTATTAAGGGCGAACTCAGCCAAAGGCAAAAAGGACACCCAGTCATCCTGATCGGCAGAAACAAAGCATCTCAGATAGGTTTCCAAGGTCTGATTGGTTCGTTCGGTCTGGCCATTAGTCTGAGGATGGAAAGCCGAGGAAAAAGACAAGTCAATGCCCATCCTACCACAAAAGGCTCGCCAAAACCTCGAAACAAACTGGGAACCTCTGTCAGAAACGATATTCTCTGGAATGCCATGCAAACGAACCACATGCTGGAAGAACAATGGCACCAAATCAGAGGAGGAAGGCAATTTAGACAAGGGTACCAGATGGACCATCTTAGAAAAGCGATCACAGACCACCCAAATGACTGACATCTTTTGAGAAACGGGAAGATCTGAAATAAAATCCATAGAGATATGTGTCCAAGGCCTCTTCGGAACCGGCAAGGGCAAAAGCAACCCACTGGCACGAGAACAGCAGGGCTTAGCCCGAGCACAAATCCCACAGGACTGCACAAAAGTACGCACATCCCGCGACAGAGATGGCCACCAAAAGGATCTAGCCACTAACTCTCTGGTACCAAAGATTCCAGGATGACCAGCCAACACCGAACAATGAACCTCAGAGATAACTTTATTCTTCCACCTATCAGGGACAAACAGTTTCTCCGCTGGACAACAATCAGGTTTATTAGCCTGAAATTTTTGCAGCACCCGCCGCAAATCAGGGGAGATGGCAGACACAATTACTCCTTCCTTGAGGATACCCGCCGGCTCAGATAAACCCGGAGAGTCGGGCACAAAACTCCTAGACAGAGCATCTGCCTTCACATTTTTAGAGCCCGGAAGGTACGAAATCACAAAGTCAAAACGGGCAAAAAAACAGCGACCAACGAGCCTGTCTAGGATTCAAACGCTTAGCAGACTCGAGATAAGTCAAGTTCTTATGATCAGTCAATACCACCACGCGATGCTTAGCTCCTTCAAGCCAATGACGCCACTCCTCGAATGCCCACTTCATGGCCAGCAACTCTCGGTTGCCCACATCATAATTTCGCTCAGCAGGCGAAAACTTCCTGGAAAAAAAAGCGCATGGTTTCATCACTGAGCAATCAGAACCTCTCTGCGACAAAACAGCCTCTGCTCCAATCTCAGAAGCATCAACCTCGACCTGGAACGGAAGCGAAACATCTGGTTGACACAACACAGGGGCAGAAGAAAAACGACGCTTCAACTCTTGAAAAGCTTCCACAGCAGCAGAAGACCAATTAACCAAATCAGCACCCTTCTTGGTCAAATCGGTCAATGGTTTGGCAATACTAGAAAAATTGCAGATGAAGCAACGATAAAAATTAGCAAAGCCCAGGAACTTTTGCAGACTTTTCAGAGATGTCGGCTGAGTCCAATCATGGATGGCTTGGACCTTAACAGGATCCATCTCGATAGTAGAAGGGGAAAAGATGAACCCCAAAAATGAAACCTTCTGCACACCAAAGAGACACTTTGATCCCTTCACAAACAAAGAATTAGCACGCAGGACCTGAAAAACCGTTCTGACCTGCTTCACATGAGACTCCCAATCATCTGAGAAGATCAAAATGTCATCCAAGTACACAATCAGGAATTTATCGAGGTACTCTCGGAAGATGTCATGTATAAAGGACTGAAACACTGATGGAGCATTGGCAAGTCCGAATGGCATCACTAGATACTCAAAATGACCCTCGGGCGTATTAAATGCAGTTTTCCATTCATTGCCTCGCCTGATTCGCACCAGATTATACGCACCACGAAGATCTATCTTGGTGAACCAACTAGCCCCCTTAATCCGAGCAAACAAATCAGATAACAATGGCAAGGCGTACTGAAATTTAACAGTGATCTTATTAAGAAGGCGGTAATCTATACAAGGTCTCAGCGAACCATCCTTCTTGGCTACAAAAAAGAACCCTGCTCCTAATGGCGACGATGACGGGCGAATATGCCCCTTCTCCAGGGATTCCTTCACATAACTGCGCATAGCGGTGTGCTCAGGCACGGATAAATTAAACAGTCGACCTTTTGGGAATTTACTACCAGGAATCAAATTGATAGCAAAATCACAATCCCTATGCGGGGGTAGGGCATCGGACTTGGGCTCATCAAATACATCCCGGTAATCAGACAAGAAGTCTGGAACCTCAGAAGGGGTGGATGACGAAAATGACAGAAATGGAACATCACCATGTACCCCCTGACAACCCCAGCTGGACACCGACATGGATTTCCAATCCAATACTGGATTATGGGCTTGTAGCCATGGCAACCTCAACACGACCACATCATGCAGATTATGCAACACCAGAAAGCGAATAACCTCCTGATGTGCAGGAGCCATGCACATGGTCAGCTGGGTCCAGTATTGAGGCTTATTCTTGGCCAAAGGCGTAGCATCAATTCCTCTCAATGGAATAGGACACTGCGAGGGCTCCAAGAAAAACCCACAACGCTTAGCATATTCCAAGTCCATCAAATTCAGGGCAGCGCCTGAATACACAAACGCCATGACAGAATACGATGACAAAGAGCAGATCAAGGTAACGGACAGAAGAAATTTTGACTGAACTGTACCAATGGTGGCAGACCTATTGAACCGCTTAGTGCGCTTAGGACAATCAGAGATAGCATGAGTGGAGTCACCACAGTAGAAACACAGCCCATTCAGACGTCTGTGTTCTTGCCGTTCAACTCTGGTCATAGTCCTATCGCACTGCATAGGCTCAGGTTTAATCTCAGGTAATACCGCCAAATGGTGCACAGATTTACGCTCACGCAAGCGTCGACCGATCTGAATGGCCAAAGACATAGACTCATTCAAACCAGCAGGCATAGGAAATCCCACCATGACATCCTTAAGGGCTTCAGAGAGACCCTTTCTGAATATAGCTGCCAGCGCAGATTCATTCCATTTAGTAAGCACGGACCACTTTCTAAATTTCTGGCAATATACCTCTATCTCATCCTGAGCCTGACCAAGAGCCAGCAAATTTTTTTCTGCCTGATCCACTGAATTAGGCTCATCGTACAGCAATCCAAGCGCCAGGAAAAACGCATCGATATTACTTAATGCAGGATCTCCTGACGCAAGAGAAAATGCCCAGTCCTGAGGGTCGCCACGCAAAAAAGAAATGACGATCCTAACCTGTTGAACTGGGTCACCAGAGGAGCGAGGTTTCAAAGCCAGAAATAGTTTACAATTATTTTTGAAACTCAGAAATTTACTTCTATCTCCAAAAAACAAATCTGGAATAGGAATTCTCGGTTCTAACAAAGAATTCTGAACCACAAAATCTTGAATATTTTGAACTCTTGCCATGAGCTGATCCACACATGAAGACAGACCTTTAATGTCCATTGCTACACCTGTGTCCTGAACCACCCAAATGTCTAGGGGAAAAAAAAGGCAAAACACAGTGCAAAGAAAAAAAAATGGTCTCAGAACTTCTTTTTTCCCTCTATTGAGAATCATTAGCACTTTTGGCTTCCTGTACTGTTGTGATAGGCAATTCAGTATCACAATGGACATAGCGGTCAGAGCATATACAGTGATCTGACAATAACCCAAAATAATAGAACGAGCTCTGAGACGTGGGAACTCTGCAGACCGCAATCCCTAATCCTCTCCAAACAACACTAGAGGCAGCCGTGGATTGCGCCTAACTCTGCCTATGCAACTCGGCACAGCCTGAGAAACTAACTAGCCTGAAGATAGAAAATAAGCCTACCTTGCCTCAGAGAAATACCCCAAAGGAAAAGGCAGCCCCCCACATATAATGACTGTGAGTTAAGATGAAAAGACAAACGTAGGGATGAAATAGATTCAGCAAAGTGAGGCCCGACTTTCTTAACAGAGCGAGGATAGGAAAGATAACTTTGCGGTCTACACAAAACCCTAAAGAAAACCACGCACAGGGGGCAAAAAGACCCTCCGTACCGAACTAACGGCATGGAGGTACACCCTTTGCGTCCCAGAGCTTCCAGCAAAACAATTAGACAAGCTGGACAAAAAAAATAGCAAACAAATAGCAAAGAAGAACTTAGCTATGCAGAGCAGCAGGCCACAGGAATGATCCAGGGAAAAACAAGTCCAACACTGGAACATTGACAGGAAGCATGGATCAAAGCATTAGGTGGAGTTAAGTAGAGAAGCACCTAACGACCTCACCAGATCACCTGAGGGAGGAAACTCAGAAGCCGCAGTACCACTTTCCTCCACAAACGGAAGCTCCCAGAGAGAATCAGCCGAAGTACCACTTGTGACCACAGGAGGGAGCTCTGCCACAGAATTCACAACAGTATATACTACGTGGGCTGCGTTATACTACGTCACAGGGCTGTGTTATATACTACGTGGCTGTGTGCTATATACTACGTCGGCTGCCTGTGTTATATACTATGTGGGCTGTGTTATACTACATCATGGGGCTGTGTTATATACTATGTGCCTGTGTTATATACTACGTGGCTGTGTTATATACTATGTGGGCTGTGTTATACTATGTCACAGGGCAGTGTTATATACTACATGGCTGTGTGCTATATACTACGTGGGCTGCCTGTGTTATATATTACGTGGGCTGTGTTATACTACGTCATGGGAATGTGTTATATACTACGTGGCTGTGTTATATACTACGTGGCTGTGTTATATACTACGTGGGCTGTGTTATACTACGTCACAGGGCTGTGTTATATACTACGTGGCTGTGTGCTATATACTAAGTGGGCTGCCTGTGTTATATACTATGTGGGCTGTGTTATACTACGTCACGGAGCTGTGTTATATACTACGTGGCTGGGTTATATACTACGTGGCTGTGTTATATACTACGTGGGCTGCCTGTGTTATGTACTACGTGGCTGTGCTCTATACTACGCGTGGTGCCTGTGTTATGTGCTACGTGGGCTGTGTTATATACTATGTGCATAATGAATTGTGGTTTGTGTTAAAGGGGGGCCCACTGAGACTCTTTCGCCCGGGGCCCTCAAAAACCTGGAGCCGGCCCTGGCTAGCTCCAACCCTAGCCCTAACCATACCCCCAAACCCTAACCCCAACCCTAGCCCCAACCCTAACCCTAGCCCCAACCCTAGCCCCAAACCTAACCCTAACCCCAACCCTATCCCCAACCCTAACCCCAACCCTATCTCTAAACCCAACCCTAATAGAAAAATGAAAATAAATACATTTTTTTATTTTATTATTTTTCCCTAAGTAAGGGGGTCATGAAGGGGGGTTTGATTTACTTTTATAGCAGGTTTTTTAGCAGATTTTTGTGATTGGCAGCCGTCACACTAAAAGACGCTTTTTATTGCAAAAAATAGTTTTTGCGTCTCCACATTTTGAGAGGTATAATATTTCAATATTTTGATCCCCATAGTCATGTGAGGTCTTGTTTTTTGCGGGACGAGTTGATGTTTTTATTGGAACCATTTTCGGGCATGTGACTTTTTTGATCGCTTTTTATTCCGATTTTTGTGAGGCAGAATGACCAAAAACCAGCTACTCATGAATTTCTTTTTTGGGGGTGCGTTTATACCGTTCCACGTTTGGTAAAATTAATAAAGCAGTTTTATTCTTCGGGTCAGTACGATTACAGCGATAAGTCATTTATATCTTTTTTTTATGTTTTGGCGCTTTCATACGATAAAAACTATTTTATAGAAAAAATAATTATTTTTGCATCGCTTTATTATGAGGACTATAACTTTTTTCTTTTTTCGCTGATGATGCTGTATGGCGGGTCGTTTTTTGTGGGACAAGATGACGTTTTCAGCGGTACCATGGTTATTTATATCCATCTTTTTGATCGCGTGTTGTTAGGAGTCGAGTTCCCGTCACTGCACAGGGGGAATCTCGAACCATGTCTGCTGCGGTCTCCCATTCTGCATCGGCCGCAGTGGAGCCTGCTCAGTGGAGACGTCGGTCCCAGCGTCTCACTGAATCTGATACTGTGCAAAGGGTTACTGCTGCCTCTCCAGGCTCTGCTATTGCACCCTGCACTGGTCTGCGGCGAGCAGGCTTTTCTGGGACTAAGTCCTGTTTTGCACACACTGAGCATGCCCAGGGTAAGATCTCTCAGTGGAGATCAAGGGTCACATGCTCAGGTACTGCAGCAACTTCCATTGGTCCTCCAGGAAGGTCCTGTACCTGATCAAGTTCTGTGGCAGCCTTCCATTGGTCCTTCTTGGAAGGTCCTGTAGGTGCTACAGCTATAAAAGGTTCTCATGACCGCACGGTCATGCGCTAGTATCAAATATGTACGAGCTCAGTGCCAGTGTGGTCATGTGTGTGGTCAGGGACCCGGCTGAAATAAGCCCCTAGAATGCTGGCACCTCCGGCGAGGAGTTTTGTGTATGCAGTCAGGGACCCAGCTGAAATAAGCCCCTAGAATGCTGGCACCTCCGGCGAGGAGTTTATGTCTGAATTCCGGGCTCGCTAGTAGCCATTAGAATTCTGGCTCCACCGGAGAGGAGTTGCGTGTTGGTTGGACAGCATCACCACTGTCGGCTCTACACAGTAGCTGTGTCCCCTGTGAGCTTAACAGGGCACAGCGTTCTCTTTATTACGGGCTCTGTGAAGTAACAGAGTTCGTTTATACTAATTTGCTTCGCCGCCTTGCTTAGCAGCAGGTTCTTTCCTGCACGGTGGATACCGGTTTGCGAACGCACCTATCTCCTATCTCTTTTAACCCCTTCCCGACCCATGACGCCACGTAGGCGTCATGAAAGTCGGTGCCATTCCGACCCATGACGCCTATGCGGCGTCATGGAAAGATCGCGTCCCTGCAGGCCGGGTGAAAGGGTTAACTCCCATTTCACCCGATCTGCAGGGACAGGGGGAGTGGTAGTTTAGCCCAGGGGGGGTGGCTTCACCCCCTCGTGGCTACGATCGCTCTGATTGGCTGTTGAAAGTGAAACTGCCAATCAGAGCGATTTGTAATATTTCACCCATTATAACGGGTGAAATATTACAATCCAGCCATGGCCGATGCTGAAATATCATCGGCCATGGCTGGAAATACTAGTGTGCCCCCACCCCACCCCTCCGATCGCCCCCCCACCCCCCCGATCTGGCCGGTACACTGCTCCGGCTCCCCTCCGCCCTGTGCTCCGCTCCCCCCCGTGCTCGTGTCCGCTCGCCCCGTGCTCCAATCACCCCCCCGTGCTCCAATCACCCCCCCTGCACTCCGATCCACCCCCCCCCGTGCTCCGTTCCACCCCCCCGTGCTCCGTTCCAGCCCCCCCGTGCTCCGTTCCACGCCCCCCGCGCTCCGTTCCACCCCTCCCGCGCTCCGATTCCCCCCCCCGTGCTCCGATCCCCCCCCCCGTGGTCCCCCCCCACCCTATCATACTTACCGATCCAGCCGGGGTCCCGTCCGTCTTCTCCCGGGCGCCGCCATCTTCCAAAATGGCGGGCGCATGCGCAGTGCGCCCGCCGAATCTGCCGGCCGGCAGATTCGTTCCAAAGTGCATTTTGATCACTGAGATATAATCTATCTCAGTGATCAAAATAAAAAAAATAATAAATGACCCCCCCCCTTTGTCACCCCCATAGGTAGGGACAATAAAAAAATAAAGAAATTTTTTTTTTCCCACTAATGTTAGAATAGGGTTAGGGTTAGGGGTAGGGGTAGGGTTAGGGTTAGGGGTAGGGTTAGGGGTAGGGTTAGGGTTAGGGGTAGGGGTAGGGTTAGGGTTAGGGGTAGGGTTAGGGTTAGGGGTAGGGCTAGGGTTAGGGCTAGGGTTAGGGTTAGGGTTAGGAATGTGCACACGTATTCTGGTCCTCTGCGGATTTTTCCGCTGCGGATTTGATAAATCCGCAGTGCTAAACCGCTGCGGATTTATGGCGGATTTACCGCGTTTTTTTCTGCGCATTTCACTGCGGTTTTACAATTGCGATTTTCTATTGGAGCAGTTGTAAAACCGCTGCGGAATCCGCACAAAGAAGTGACATGCTGCGGAATGTAAACCGCTGCGTTTCCGTGCAGTTTTTCCGCAGCATGTGTACAGCGATTTTTGTTTCCCGTAGGTTTACATTGAACTGTACACTCATGGGAAACTGCTGCGGATCCGCAGCGTTTTCCGCAGCGTGTGCACATACCTTTAGAATTAGGCTATGTGCACACGGTGCGGATTTGGCTGCGGATTCGCAGCAGTGTTCCATCAGGTTTACAGTACCATGTAAACATATGAAAAACCAAATCCGCTGTGCCCATGGTGCGGAAAATACCGCGCGGGAACGCTGCGTTGTATTTTCCGCAGCATGTCAATTCTTTGTGCGGATTCCGCAGCGTTTTACACCTGTTCCTCAATAGGAATCCGCAGGTGAAATCCGCACAAAAAACACTGGAAATCCGCGGAAAATCCGCAGGTAAAACGCAGTGCCTTTTACCCGCAGATTTTTCAAAAATGGTGCGGAAATATCTCACACGAATCCGCAACGTGGGCACATAGCCTTAGGGTTAGGGTTGGAATTAGGGTTGTGGTTAGGGTTAGGGGTGTGTTGGGGTTAGTGTTGTGGTTAGGGGTGTGTTGGGGTTAGGGTTGTGATTAGGGTTATGGCTACAGTTGGGATTAGGGTTAGGGGTGTGTTGGGGTTAGTGTTGGAGTTAGAATTGAGGGGTTACCACTGTTTAGGCACATCAGGGGTCTCCAAACGCAACATGGCGCCACCATTGATTCCAGCCAATCTCGTATTCAAAAAGTCAAATGGTGCTCCCTCACTTCCGAGCCCTGACGTGTGCCCAAACAGTGGTTTACCCCCACATATGGGGTACCAGCATACTCAGGACAAACTGCGCAACAATTACTGGGGTCCAATTTCTCCTGTTACCCTTGTGAAAATAAAAAAATGCTTGCTAAAACATAATTTTTGAGGAAAGAAAAATGATTTTTTATTTTCACGGCTCTGCGTTGTAAACGTCTGTGAAGCACTTGGAGGTTCAAAGTGCTCACCACATATCTAGATAAGTTCCTTGGGGGGTCTAGTTTCTAAAATGGGGTCACTTGTGGGGGGTTTCTACTGTTTAGGCACACCAGGGGCTCTGCAAACGCAACGTGACACCCGCAGACCATTCCATCAAAGTCTGCATTTCAAAAGTGACTACTTCCCTTCTGAGCCCCGACGTGTGCCCAAACAGTGGTTTACCCCCACATATGGGGTATCAGCGTACTCAGGAGAAACTGGACAACAACTTTTGGGGTCCAATTTCTCCTGTAACCCTTGGGAAAATAAAATATTCTGGGCTAAATAATTATTTTTGAGGAAAGAAAACGTATTTATTATTTTCACGGCTCTGCATTATAAACTTCTATGAAGCACTTGGGGGTTCAAAGTGCTCATCACACATCTAGATAAGTTCCTTTCAGGGTCTAGTTTCCAAAATGGGGTCACTTGTGGGGGGTTTCTACTGTTTAGGCACATCAGGGGCTCTGCAAACGCAACGTGACGCCCGCAGAGCATTCCATCAAAGTCTGCATTTCAAAACGTCACTACTTCAATTCCAAGCCCCGGCATGTGCCCAAACAGTAGTTTACCCCCACATATGGGGTATCACCGTACTCAGGAGAAACTGGACAACAAATATTGGGGTCAAATTTCTCCTGTTACCCTTGGGAAAATTAAAAAATTCTGGGCTAAATAATTATTTTTGAGGAAAGAAAACGTATTTATTATTTTCACGGCTCTGCATTATAAACTTCTATGAAGCACTTGGGGGTTCAAAGTGCTCACCACACATCTAGATAAGTTCCTTTGGGGGTCTAGTTTCCAAAATGGGGTCACTTGTGGGGGGTTTCTACTGTTAAGCCACATCAGGGGCTCTGCAAACGCAACGTGACGCCCACAGAGCATTCCATCAAAGTCTGCATTTCAAAACGTCACTACTTCACTTCCGAGCCCCGGCATGTGCCCAAACAGTGATTTACCCCCACATATGGGGTATCAGCGTACTCAGGAGAAACTGGAAAACAACTTTTGGGGTCAAATTTCTCCTGTTACCCTTGGGAAAATAAAAAATTGCAGGCTAAAAGATCATTTTTGAGAAAATAATTTTTTTTTTTATTTTCATGGCTCTGCGTTATAAACTTCTGTGAAGCACTTGGGGGTTCAAAGTCCTCACCACACATCTAGATTAGTTCCTTTGGGGGTCTAGTTTCTAAAATGGTGTCATTTCTGGGGGATCTCCAATGTTTAGGCACACAGGGGCTCTCCAAACGTGACATGGTGTCCGCTAATGATTGGAGCTAATTTTCCATTTAAAAAGCCAAATGGCGTGCCATCCCTTCCGAGCCCTGCCGTGCGCCCAAACAGTGGTTTACCCCCACATATGGGGTATCAGCGTACTCAGGACAAACTGGACAACAATATTTGGGGTCCAATTTCTCCTATTATCCTTGGCAAAATAGGAAATTCCAGGCTAAAAAATCATTTTTGAGGAAAGAAAAATTATTTTTTATTTTCATGGCTCTGCGTTATAAACTTCTGTGAAGCACCTGGGGGTTTAAAGTGCTCAATATGCATCTAGATAAGTTCCTTGGGGGGTCTAGTTTCCAAAATGGGGTCACTTGTGCGGGAGCTCCAATGTTTAGGCACACAGGGGCTCTCCAAACGCGACATGGTGTCCGCTAACAATTGGAGCTAATTTTCCATTCAAAAAGTCAAATGGCGCGCCTTCTCTTCCGAGCCCTGCCGAGTGCCCAAACAGTGGTTTACCCCCACATATGAGGTATCGGCGTACTCGGGAGAAATTGCCCAACAAATTTTATGATCCATTTTATCCTACTGCCCATGTGAAAATGAAAAAATTGAGGCGAAAAGAATTTTTTTGTGAAAAAAAATTACTTTTTCATTTTTACAGATCAATTTGTGAAGCACCTGAGGGTTTAAAGTGCTCACTAGGCATCTAAATTAGTTCCTTGGGGGGTCTAGTTTCCAAAATGGGGTCACTTGTGGGGGAGCGCCAATGTTTAGGCACACAGGAGCTATCCAAACGCGACATGGTGTCCGCTAACGATGGAAATAATTTTTCATTCAAAAAGTCAAATGGCGCTCCTTCCCTTCCGAGCCTTACCATGTGCCCAAACAGTGGTTTACCTCCACATGTGAGGTATTGGTGTACTCAGGAGAAATTGCCCAACTCATTTTAGGATCCATTTTATCCTGTTGCCCACGTGAAAATGAAAAAATTGAGGCTAAAAGAATTTTTTTGTGAAAAAAAAGTACTTTTTCATTTTTACGGATCAATTTGTGAAGCACCTGGGGGTTCAAAGTGCTCACTATGCATCTAGATAAGTTCCTTGGGGCGTCTAGTTTCCAAAATGGGGTCACTTGTGGGGGAGCTCCAATTTTTAGGCACACGGGGGCTCTCCAAACGTGACATGGTGTCCGCTAAAGAGTGGAGCCAATTTTTGATTCAAAAAGTCAAATGGCGCTCCTTCCCTTCCAAGCCCTGCCATGCGCCAAAACAGTGGTTTACCCCCACATATGAGGTATCAGCGTACTCAGGACAAATTGGACAACAACTTTCATGGTTCAGTTTCTCCTTTTACCATTGGGAAAATAAAAAAATTGTTGCTAAAAGATAATTTTTGTGACTAAAAAGTTAAATGTTCATTTTTTCCTTCCATGTTGCTTCTGCTGCTGTGAAGCACCTGAAGGGTTAATAAACTTCTTGAATGTGGTTTTGAGTACCTTGAGGGGTGCAGTTTTTAGAATGGTGTCACTTTTGGGTATTTTCAGCCATATAGACCCCTCAAACTGACTTCAAATGTGAGGTGGTCCCTAAAAAAAATGGTTTTGTAAATTTCGTTGTAAAAATGACAAATCGCTGGTCGAATTTTAACCCTTATAACTTCCTAACAAAAAAAAATTTTGTTTCCAAAATTGTGCTGATGTAAAGTAAACATGTGGGAAATGTTATTTATTAACTATTTTGTGTCACATATCTCTCTGGTTTAACAGAATAAAAATTCAAAATGTGAAAATTGCGAAATTTTCAAAATTTTCGCCAAATTTCCGTGTTTATCACAAATAAACGCAGAATTTATTGACCTAAATTTACCACTAACATGAAGCCCAATATGTCACGAAAAAACAATCTCAGAACCGCTAGGATCCGTTGAAGCGTTCCTGAGTTATTACCTCATAAAGGGACACTGGTCAGAATTGCAAAAAACGGCAAGGTCTTTAAGGTCAAAATAGGCTGGGTCTTGAAGGGGTTAATAAATATATTCGGTGCGTTCCGCCAACCCTAACACGTGTTATTCCACTCTTTGTTCTGCGGTATGATAATAAAGCGTTGTTTTTTGCCTCGTTTTTTTACGGTGATCACTGAAAGGGTTAACTTGTGGGACAGTTTTATAGGTCGGGTCGTTACGGACGCGGCGATACTAAATATGTGTACTTTTATTGGTTTTTTTTTTATAAAGAAATGTATTTATGGGAACAATTTTTTTTTTCTTTATTTAGGGTTTTTAAACATTTTTTTTTACATGTGTGAATATTTTTTTAATTTACAATTTACTTTATAACAAGGGGGGGCATCATGTTATAGGGTCAGATCGCTGATCTGACACTTTGCAAAGCAGCGGCCCTGCGCTTAGTAAACCGATGTTTACCCTGGTTACCAGTGAAGACATCGCTGAATCGGCGTCACACACGCTGATTCAGCAATGTCTGCGGGAGATCCAGCGACGAAATAAAGTTCTGGACTTTCCCCAGCGACCAATGATCTCCCAGCAGGGGCCTCATCGTTGGTCGCTGTCACGCATAACGATTTAGTTAATGATATCGTTGCTATGTCACAAAAAGCAACGATATCGTTAATGATATCGTTATGTGTTATGATCCGGTGACCTTGGAGCAGCATGAAAACTTTCACTGGAGTAGGTGGTAACTATACTGACCGCAAATCCTGATCTTAACACCGCAACTAGAAGTAGCCGTGGGGTCTACCTAACAAATCCTAGACACCTCGTCACAGCCGGAGGACTAAATACCCCTATAGATGGAAATAGGAATACTACCTTGCCTCAGAGCAGAACCCCAAAGGATAGGCAGCCCCCCACAAATATTGGCTGTGAGTAGGAGAGGAAAGACAAACACAGGCAGAAAACAGGATTAAGCAAAAGAGGCCACTCTAGCTAAAATAGGAAAGGATAGGAGAGAGTTCTGTGCGGTCAGTATTAAAACCCTTCCAAAAATATCCACAGCAGATTATACAAAAAATTCCTCCATCTAACTAAAGACGTGGAACGTATATCTGCAACTCCAGATACTCCTACACACAGAGCAGGAATACAATAAAAAAACAAGCACACAGCTTGTGTGCCATAGAAAAAGAAACAGACACTTATCTTTGCTGAATTGGCAGCTAAGCAGGAGAAGCCAGAAAGAGCTCCAACACTTCCCAAGAAACATTGACAACTGGCAAGGACCAATGAGTCCTGCAAACCTAAATACCCCAGTCAGAATTGCAATCAGCAGATACACCTGTCCAAGACTGCAGCCCAGGGACAACTGCATTACCACCTACAACCACCGGAGGGAGCCCAAAAGCAGAATTCACAACAGTTATGTGTGACGGTACCTTTAACCCACTTACACATATTTTCCTCTATCCCCATTATTCTCATTTTATGTATCAACCTTTTGTGTGGCACCGTATCAAAAGCTTTTGAAAAGTCCATATACACTACGTCCACTGGGTTCCCTTTGTCCAGTCCGGAACTTACCTCTTCATAGAAATTGATCAAATTAGTCTGACAGGAACGGTCCCTAGTAAACCCATGTTGATATTGGGTCATGAGGTTGTTCCTCTTCAGATACTCCAGCATAGCATCCCTTAGAATGCCCTCCAGGATTTTACCCACAGTACAGGTTAAGCTTACTGGCCTATAATTTCCGAGTTCAGTTTTTGCCCCCTTTTTGAATATTGACACCACATTTGCTATATGCCAGTCCTGTGGTACAGACCCTGCTATTATGGACTCTTTAAAGATTAAAAATAATGGTCTATGAATGACTGTACTTAATTCCTGCAGTACTCGGGGGTGTATCCAATCTGGGCGCGGAGATTTGTCAATTTTAGTGATTTTTTAGACGCCGCCGTACTTCCTGCTGGGTTAAGCAGGTGACACTTAATGGGGAATTTTTGTTATCACTAATCATATTGTCTGCCATGGGATTTTCTTGTGTAGATACTGATGAAAAAAATTAATTTAGAATATTGGATGTTTCCTCATCCTCATCCACCATTTCACCCAGACTATTTTTAAGGGGGCCAACACTATCATTTTTCAGTTTCTTACTATTTACGTAGTTAAAGAATATTTTGGGATTATTTTTACTCTCTCTGGCAATGAGTCTCTCTGTCTCAATCTTAGCTGCCTTGATTTGCTTTTTACAGAATTTATTTAATTTTCTGTACTTACTTAATGCCTCATCACTACCTACTTCCTTTAATTCTCTAAATGCTTTCTTTTTGTCACTTATTGCGCCCCTTACAGCTCTATTTAGCCATATTGGTTTCCTTCTATTTCTAGTATGTTTATTCCCATACGGTATACAGTGGGGCAAAAAAGTATTTAGTCAGTCAGCAATAGTGCAAGTTCCACCACTTAAAAAGATGAGAGGCGTCTGTAATTTACATCATAGGAAGACCTCAACTATGGGAGACAAACTGAGAAAAAAAATCCAGAAAATCACATTTCAAGGTCCTGGGGTGGCCTAGCCAGTCTCCAGATCTCAACCCTATAGAAAACCTTTGGAGGGAGTTGAAAGTCCGTGTTGCAAAGCGAAAAGCCAAAAACATCACTGCTCTAGTGGAGATCTGCATGGAGAAATGGGCCAACATACCAACAACAGTGTGTGGCAACCTTGTGAAGACTTACAGAAAACGTTTGACCTCTGTCATTGCCAACAAAGGATATATTACAAAGTATTGAGATGAAATTTTGTTTCTGACCAAATACTTATTTTCCACCATAATATGCAAAAAAAATGATAAAAAAACAGACAATGTGATTTTCTGGATTTTTTTTTCTCAGTTTGTCTCCCATGGTTGAGGTCTACCTATGATGTAAATTACAGACGCCTCTCATCTTTTTAAGTGGTGGAACTTGCACTATTGCTGACTGACTAAATACTTTTTTGCCCCACTGTATATTGTGCACAGGTCCTATAAAGGATGCTAATTAAACGTCTCCCATTTTGTTTGTGTATTTTTATGTCTCAGGATATCGTCCCAGTTAATTGCACCAAGATCATCTCTCATCCTTTGGAAATTTGCCCTCCTGAAGTTTAGTGTCCTTGTAACCCTTCTACTACACATCTTATTAAAGGATACATGAAAACTTATTATTTTGTGATCACTATTCCCCAACTGACCCCCAACCCTTATATTTGCTATGCGGTCTGGCCTGTTGGTTAATATTAGGTCTAGCAGTGCCCCCCTTCTTGTTGGGTCCTGAACCAGTTGTGAAAGGTAATGGTCTCTCATAGTTGTCAAAAACTGATTACCTTTGCAGGAATTGCAGGTTTCTGTTCCCCAATCTATTTCAGGGTAGTTGAAGTACCCCATAATAATGACTTCTCCATGAGTCGCAGCTTCATCTATTTGCTTTAGGAGGATATTCTCCGTTGTTTCCATTATTATAACTTATAACAAACCCTTATCAGTAATTTATTTTTTTTTCCCCCTCCACTTATCTCCACCCACAGGGACTCCACATTTTCATTAGATTCACCTATATTATCACGCAGGATGGGTTTTAACCCCTTTACCCCCAAGGGTCAGTAAAAAGTAGGTAGGAGTATTTAAAACAAGAAAATGATAAGGGTGCCCATACTTAAGCACCTGTCAAATTTTGTTTGAATGCAAATTGCACATTTTCTGTTAGTACAATAAACCTCATTTCAAGGCAGAAACATTACTGTGTCCAACAGTTATTAGATATGTGAAACTGAAATAGCTGTTGCAAAAAAAACCAATTTTCATAAAACATTAAGCTTAAGATTAATAGGAAACTTTTTCATATAACTGTATGTGGGGGGGAACCACCGTTTGGGCGCATGGCAGAGCTTGGAAGGGAAGAAGCGCCATTTGGGATGCAGACTTGGATGGATTGGTCTGCAGGCATCACGTTGCATTTGCAGAGCCCCTGATGTACCTAAACAGTAGAAACCTCCCACAAGTGACCCCATATTGGAAACTAGACCCCCCAAGGAACTTATCTAGATGTGTTGTGAGAACTTTGAACCCCCAAGTATTTCACTACAGTTTATAACAGAGAGCCGTGAAAATAAAAAATCCTTTTATTCCCACAAAAATTATTTTTTAGCCCCCAGTTTTGTATTTTCCCAAGGGTAACAGTTGAAATGGACACCAAAAGTTGTTGTCCAATGTGTCCTGAGTACGCTGATACCCCATATGTTGGGGTAAACCCCTGTTTGGGCGCACGGGAGAGCTCGGAAGGGAAGGAGCACTGTTTTACTTTTTCAACGCAGAATTGGCTGGAATTGAGATCGGATGCCATGTCGCGTTTGGAGAGCCCCTGATGTGCCTAAACAGTGGAAACCCCCCAATTATAACTGAAACCCTAATCCAAACACACCCCTAACTCTAATCCCAATGGTAACCCTAACCCCACCCCTAACCCTGACACACCCCTAGCCCTAATCCCAACCCGATTCCCAACCGTAAATGTAAACCAAACCCTGACCCTACCTTTAGCCCCAACCCTAACCCTAACTTTAGCCCCAACTCTAACTGTAGCCTTAACCCTAGCCCCAACCCTAACCCTAGCCCTCACCCTAGCCCTAACCCTAATGGGAAAATGGAAATAAATACATTTAATTTTTCCCTAACTAAGGGGGTGATGAAGGGGGGTTTGATTTACTTTTATAGCAGGTTTTTTAGCGGATTTTTATGATTGGCAGCTGTCACACACAAAAAGACGCTTTTTATTGCAAAAAATATTTTTTGCATTACCACATTTTGAGAGCTATAATTTTTCCATATTTGGGTCCACAGAGTCATGTGAGGTCTTGTTTTTTGCGGGATGAGTTGACGTTTTTATTGGTAACATTTTCGGGCACGTGACATTTTTTGATCGCTTTTTATTCCGATTTTTGTGAGGCAGAATTACTAAAAACCAGCTATTCATGAATTTCTTTTGGGGGGCGTTTATACCGTTCCGCATTTGGTAAAATGGATAAAGCAGTTTTATTCTTCGGGTCAGTATGATTACAGCGATACCTTATTTATATCATTTTTTATGTTTTGGCGGTTTTATAAGATAAAAACTATTTTATAGAAAAAATAATTATTTTTGCATTGCTTTATTCTGAGGACTATAACTTTTTTATTTTTTGACTGATGATGCTATATGGTGGCTCGTTTTTTGCGGGACAAGATGATGTTTTCAGCGGTACCATGTTTATTTATATCTATCTTTTTGATCGCGTGTTATTCCACTTTTTGTTTGGCGGTATGATAATAAAGCGTTGTTTTTTGCCTCGTTTTTTTTTTTTACGGTGTTCACTGAAGGGGTTAACTAATGGGACATTTTTATAGGACGGGTCGTTACGGACGCGGCAATACTAAATATGTGTACTTTTATTTATTTTTTATTTAGATAAAGAAATGTATTTATAGGAACAATATATTTATTTATTTTTTTGGGGGGGGAATTTTAAAAAAAATTTTTTACACATGTGAATATTTTTTTTTACACTATAACATTGCCTCAGGGGGGGCATCATGTTATAGTGTAAGATCGCTGATCTGACACTTTGCTGTGCACTGTGTCAGATCAGCGATCTGACGTGCACTCCTGCAGGTTTACCAGCGCTTGCTCTCAGCAGGCGCTGGTAAGCCACCTCCCTGCAGGAGGTAAGAGACCCTCGCAGCAACGCGACCACATTGCGTTGCTCCGGGGGTCTCAAGGAAGCCCGCAGGGAGCCCCCTCCCTGCGCGATGCTTCCCTATACCGCCGGAACACTGCAATCATGTTTGATCGCAGTGTGCTGGGGGTTAATGTGCCGGGGGTGGTCCATGACTGCTCCTGGCACATAGTGCCGGATGTCAGCTGCGATAGTCAGCTGGCACCCGGCCACGATCGGCAGCGCTCCCCCGTGAGCGCGGCCGATCGTATGTGACATACTATCCCGTCGGTGGTCATAAGGGCCCACGCCACCTTGACAGGATAGTATGTCTAATGTCAGAAATGGGTTAAAATTAAAACGACTGAAGCCAAAAAAATGTTTATAATAATTTTTTAAATTTATAAATAGATTTTTGAATTACTGTTTTTCACAACATTGTATGTTAAATGAATAGTGCCATTGAAAACTATAAATAGTCCCACAAAAAGGCTTTCATACTAGCATGTTGCTGGAAAGAGAAAAAACGTTGAAAAACAGACAAGAAAAAAAATAAAAGTGAAAAAATGAAAAATGGCTGCATTTCCTAATGGTAAGATCCAAACAAAGCGATTAAGAGCCCCAACTGCTCTGTAAATAAAAAAAAGTATTGTTTCAAAGTTGCTTAAAGCTTTAAACCAGGGTCCACCAACTTTCATTACTCCAGCTGAAACCTACAACTCCCAGTTTCCTCATAGCAATAAAAAAAATTTAGAATTGAGAATCCTCAGTGGTTGATACCTTTTAATAGGTAACTGAAAAGATGGTAACAAATTGCAAGCTTTCGAGACTACTCAGGTCTCTTCATCAGGCATAGACTAATACAAATTCTGGAGAATCACATATTTATGCACAACACAGCACAGAAATGTCATAGATAAGACAGGTGACGTGAAGCAAAACTACCATTATGGGAGAGTGATTAACAGTTATGTCCATAAATATTGGAACAGCTCATAGATAAGGAGTGAGAATGTTTTATTGTCCTCTGATTGAGGTCTGGTTCTGTCTTGTGATGCCCCTACAAGTTCTGAGGAGCAAATTCATTAATTGATGTAAAAAGACATAAATCCATGTGACACATTCATTCCTGCACTGAGAGTGTCAAAGGTTGTCATAAGCTTATACTCCCAGACTCTTCTGTCTCACTGAGATTTGAAATTACCCTTTAATACAAGTAATGTCATGTCCACGGTGCTTTGATCTGGGATACAAAAATGTTTGCCACAGGTAGATCCATTCTTTTTTCTCTTATTGTGTGGCGTGAGAGTTCATCCTTGTTCTCAGCTTTTGCCCTGACTCCCCTACATACAGATCCTCATTTGGATATTTAGTACAAATAATTAGGTACACAGCATTAGATGTGATGCAGCTGAAAGTGCCTGGTATCTTGTAGGCCTGATGTGAATTGGGGATCTTTATCTTGTCCGTGGTCATTATAAATGGACAGGTTTTACATTTTTTCTGGTTGCAAGGAAAGGTTCCTGCAGCTGTTGGAGAGGACAGGGAGCTTCTGACAATGATGCTTCTTAGATTTGGGGGCAGCCTAAAACACAGTAGTGGGGGGTCTGGAAAAATGGATTGTAAGCGGGCAACTTTTTGTAGTAAAGGTTGTAATTTCCATGCAGCTCCCCTTAGTACCTCCAGATTTGGATTGTAGGTGATTACTAGAGGCACCCGGTTGTTTTCTTTTTTAGCTTTGTAATGTAGGAGATGATTCCTAGATATTCTAGTTGATCTTGTAATCTGGTTTTCAATTGTTCTTGGATGGTAGCCCTGATTTAAAAAGGTCTTTCTGAGGTGACCAAGGTGTTCATCTCTGTCCATGGGGTTGGAAATACAAATACAATTGTATCTGATGGCTTGGCTGTAGACAATAGTTTTTTATGTGTTTTCGATGGAAACTGTCCCGTTTAAGGTATGTTGGACAGTCGATTGACTTCTGATACAGGGATGTCTCTATTTCATTGTTCTGCAGCTTAGTGATGGTGTCCAAAAAGTTAATTTCAGTGCTGGAGTAGTTGAGTGTTAAGATAATGGTAGGATGAAATTGATTAAACTGTTCATGGAACGTCTTTAGCTGTGGCTCAGACTCCGTCCAGATGATGAAAATATTTGTTTTCTATCTACTGGCTAACACGGTACATATATATCTTTTTCCTCACTCATAGCTATAGGCATTCAAGTGTCTGTCAATGCATGTTGGGAGTTGTAGCTTCACAACAGCTGGAGCACTGAGGCTTGCAGATCCCTGTGAGACACTCAATGAGTGTTCAGTTTGTAGTCCTGAAATTCACGGTTTCTCAAACTTATAGTTGTGTGATGTTTCCACCTAGTGGTTTATTATAGTAATACATAATGTATTTCAAAGACAAATTGTGGGATAGATTCCTTGTAAGAGATAAGCAAATCTTTTGAGATTCAAATTCACCAGCATTACAGAATTGTTCTCAAATAATTTGATTTGTGGTGGACAACAATTACTGCAAAGCCTCCAATATATCCTGAAAAGATGTATATAACATTCTGAGGTCTCCTTGGACTGTGCTGAATCTCTTTCAAGCTTTTTCTTTTTAACGCAAATACACCCATAGTAATGTGAAAGTGACCCTAACCCCTTTCTGACATGTGACGTACTATCCCGTCAAGGTGGGGTGGGCCCGTATGACCACCGACGGGATAGTACGTCATAGCGATGAGCGCGGCCGGGTGTCAGCTGATTATCGCAGCTGACATCCGGCACTATGTGCCAGGAGTGGTCACGGACCGCCCCCGGCACATTAACCCCTGGCACACTGCGATCAAACATGATTGCAGTGTTCCGGCGGTATAGGGAAGCATCCCTGCGTTGCTCCGAGGGTCTCCTACTTTCCTCCCTACAGCAGGCCCGGATCCAAAATGGCCACGGAGCTGCATCCGGGTCCTGCAGGGAGGTGGCTTCACAGCGCCTGCTCGGCGCAGGCCCCGGGAAGCCTCTATGAGTGCACATCAGATCACTGATCTGACACAGCAAAATGTCAGATCAGCGATCTTACACTATAACATGATGCCTAACCCCCCCCCCTCCCCTCCCGGGGCGATGTTATAGTGTAAAAAAAATATATTCACATGTGTAAAAAAAAATTAAAAAAATTCCGGAAAAAAAAAAATATTGTTCCCAAAAATACATTTCTTTATTTAAATAATAAAAAAATAAAATAAAAGTACACATATTTAGTATCGCCGCATCCGTAACGACCCAACCTATAAAACTATCCCACAAGTTAACTCCTTCAGTGAACACCGTAAAAAAAAACAAAAAACGAGGCAAAAAACAATGCTTTATTATCATACCGCCAAACAAAAAGTGGAATAACTCGCGATCAAAACAACGGATATAAATAACCATGGTACCGCTGAAAACATGATCTTGTCCCGCAAAAAAATGAGCCACGATACAGCATCATCAGCCAAAAAATAAAAAAGTTATAGTCCTCAGAATAAAGCGATGCAAAAATTATTATTTTTTCTATTAAATAGTTTTTATCGTATAAAACCGCCAAAACATAAAAAAATAAATAAATGAGGTATCGCTGTAATCATACTGACCCGAAGAATAAAACTGCTTTATCCATTTTACCAAACGCGGAACGGTATGAATCCCCCTTCCCCCAAAAAGAAATTCATGAATAGGTGGCATTTGGTCATTCTGCCTCACAAAAATCGGAATAAAAAGCGATCAAAAAGTGTCACGTGCCCGAAAATGTTACCAATAAAAACGTCAACTCGTCCCGCAAAAAACAAGACCTCACATGACTCTGTGGACCAAAATATGGAAAAATTATAGCTCTCAAAATGTGGTAACACAAAAAATATTTTTTGCAATAAAAAGAGTCTTTTAGTGTGTGACGGCTGCTAATAATAAAAATCTGCTAAAAAACCCACTATAAAAGTAAATCAAACCCCCCTTCATCACCCTCTTAGTTAGAGAAAAATAAAAAAAAGTATTTATTTCCATTTTCCCATTAGGGTTAGGGCTAGGGTTGGGGCTAGGGTTAAGGCTACAGTTAGAGTTGGGGCTAAAGTTAGGGTTACATTTACGGTTGGGATTAGGGTTAGGGGTGTGTCAGGGTTAGCGGTGTGGTTAGGGTTACCGTTGGGATTAGGGTTGTGTTTGGATTAGGGTTTCAGTTATAATTGGGGGGTTTCCACTGTTTAGGCACATCAGGGGCTCTCCAAACACGACATGGCGTCCGATCTCAATTCCAGCCAATTCTGCGTTGAAAAAGTAAAACAGTGCTCCTTCCCTTCCGAGCTCTCCCGTGTTCCCAAACAGGGGTTTACCCCAACATATGGGGTACCAGCGTGCTCAGGACACATTGGACAACAACTTTTGGGGTCCAATTTCTCCTGTTACCCTTGGGAAAATACAAAACTGGGGGCTAAAAAATAATTTTTGTGGAAAAAAAAGGATTTTTTATTTTCACGGCTCTGCGTTACAAACTGTAGAGAAACACTTGGGGGTTCAAAGTTCTCACAACACATCTAGATAAGTTCCTTGGGGGGTCTAGTTTCCAATATAAGGTCACTTGTGGGGGGGGTTCTACTGTTTAGGTACATTAGGGGCACTGCAAACGCAATGTGACGCCTGCAGACCAATTAATCTAAGTCTGCATTCCAAATGGCGCTCTGTTGTGAATTCTGTTGTTGAACTCCCTCCTGTGGTCGTGAATGGTACTTCGGCGAGTTCTGTCCATGGACTCCCTCTGGTGGCTGTGAGTGAAGCTGCTGCTTCTGAGGTTCCTTACACAGGTGACGTGGTTTATCCTTTGGTTGGCTGCTCTATTTAACTCCACTCAGATCGTTACTCCATGCCAGCTGTCAATGTTCCTGTGCTGGTTCAGTTCGCTCTTGGATCTTTCTGGAGACCTATCTCTTCCTGCAAGAAGCTAAGTCCCCGTTTGTTATTTTCTGTTCTTGGTTTTCTAGTCCAGCTTGCTTTCATGATTTTGTCTTGCTAGCTGGAAGCTCTGGGATGCAGGGTGGCGCCTCCGCACAGTGAGTCGGTGCGGGGGTCTTTTTGCACACTCTGCGTGGTCTTTTGTAGTTTTTGTGCTGACCGCAAAGATACCTTTCCTATCCTCTGTCTATTTAGTTAGTCTGGCCTCCCTTTGCGAAACCTGTTTCATTTCTGTGTTTGTGACTTTCATCTTAACTCACAGTTAATATTTGTGGGGGGCTGCCTTTTCCTTTGGGGAAATTTCTCTGAGGCAAGGTAGGCTTTATTTTCTATCTCTAGGGCTAGCTAGTTCTTAGGCTGTGCCGAGGCGTCTAGGCCTGTTAGGTACGCTCCACGGCTATTTCTAGTGTGTGTGATAGGATTAGGGATTGCGGTCAGCAAAGTTCCCACTTCCCAGAGCTTGTCCTGTGAGTTTAACCATCAGGTCATTCCTGGTGCTCCTAACCACCAGGTCATAACAGTACAGCTGGCCCAAAGTATTAATGCATCTCAATAGAGGGATAAGAGAAGCTCTGAGACCATTTTTTTTTCTTTGCACTGTGTTTTGTCTTTCTTTTCCCCTAGACCTTTGGGTGGTTCAGGACACAGGTGTAGAGATGGACATTCAAGGTCTGTCCTCTTGTGTGGATCATCTCACTGCAAGGGTAAAAAACATTCAAGATTTTGTGGTTCAGAATCCTATGTTAGAACCTAGAATTCCTATTCCTGATTTATTTTCTGGGAATAGATCTAAGTTTCTGAATTTAAAAAATAATTGTAAACTGTTTCTAGCATTGAAACCCCGCTCCTCTGGTGACCCCGTTCAACAAGTAAAAATAATTATTTCGTTGTTGCGTGGTAACCCTCAAGACTGGGCATTTTCCCTTGCGCCAGGAGATCCTGCATTGCGTGATGTTGATGTGTTTTTTCTGGCGCTTGGATTGCTTTATGATGAACCAAATTCAGTGGATCAGGCAGATAAAATCTTGCTGGCTTTGTGTCAGGGTCAGGATGAAGCTGAGGTGTACTGTCAGAAGTTTAGAAAGTGGTCTGTGCTTACTCAGTGGAATCAGTGTGCCCTGGTGGCAATTTTCAGAAAGGGTCTTTCTGAAGCCCTTAAGGATGTCATGGTGGGATTTCCCACGCCTGCTGGTCTGAATGAGTCTATGTCCTTGGCCATTCAGATCGATCGGCGCTTGCGTGAGCGCAAAGCTGTGCACCATCTGGCGGTATTCTCTGAACATAGGCCTGAGTCTATGCAGTGTGATAGGACTTTGACCAGAGCTGAACGGCAAGAACACAGACGTCGGAATGGGCTGTGTTTTTTCTGTGGTGAATCCACTCATGCTATCTCCGATTGTCCTAAGCGCACTAAGCGGTTCGCTAGGTCTGCCACCATTGGTACTGTACAGTCTAAATTTCTTTTGTCCGTTACTCTGATTTGCTCTCTGTCGTCCTATTCTGTAATGGCATTTGTGGAATCAGGCGCTGCCCTGAACTTGATGGACTTGGAGTTTGCCAGGCGCTGTGGTTTTCTCTTGGAGCCCTTGCAGTAGCCTATTCCATTGAGAAGAATTGATGCTACGCCTTTGGCCAAGAATAAGCCTCAGTACTGGACTCATTTGACCATGTGCATGGCTCCTGCACATCAGGAGGATATTCGCTTTTTGGTGTTGCATAATCTGCATGATGTGGTCGTTTTGGGGTTACCATGGCTACAGGTCCACAACCCAGTATTGGATTGGAAATCAATGTCTGTGTCCAGCTGGGGTTGTCAAGGGGTACATGGTGATGTTCCATTGCTGTCAATTTCATCTTCCACTCCTTCTGAAGTCCCTGAGTTTTTGTCGGATTACCAGGATGTATTTGATGAGCCCAAATCCGGTGCCCTACCTCCTCATAGGGATTGTGATTGTGCTATTGATTTGATTCCTGGTAGTAAGTTTCCTAAGGGTCAACTGTTCAATTTATCGGTGCCAGAACACGCCGCTATGCGGAGTTATATAAAGGAGTCCTTGGAGAAGGGTCATATTCGCCCGTCGTCTTCACCATTCGGAGCAGGGTTCTTTTTTGTGGCCAAGAAGGATGGCTCTTTGAGACCTTGTATTGATTACCGCCTTCTTAATAAGATCACAGTCAAATTTCAGTATCCTTTGCCGCTGCTGACTGATTTGTTTGCTCGGATTAAGGGGGCTAGTTGGTTCACCAAGATAGATCTTCGAGGGGCGTATGATCTTGTGCGAATTAAACAGGGCGATGAATGGAAAACAGTATTTAATACGCCCGAGGGCCATTTTGAGTACCTGGTTATGCCATTTGGGCTTTCTAATGCTCCATCTGTGTTTCAGTCCTTTATGCATGACATCTTTCGAGAGTACCTGGATAGATTCATGATTGTATATTTGGATGACATTTTGGTCTTTTCGGATGATTGGGAGTCTCATGTGAAGCAGGTCAGAATGGTGTTCCAGGTCCTTCGTGCGAATTCCTTGTTTGTGAAGGGGTCAAAGTGTCTCTTTGGAGTTCAGAAGGTTTCATTTTTGGGTTTCATTTTTTCCCCTTCTACTATCGAGATGGACCCTGTTAAAGTTCAGGCCATTTATGATTGGACTCAGCCGACATCTGTGAAGAGCCTGCAGAAGTTCCTGGGCATTGCTAATTTTTACCGTCGCTTCATCGCTAATTTTTCTAGTATTGCTAAACCGTTGACTGATTTGACCAAGAAAGGTGCTGATGTGGTCAATTGGTCCTCTGCGGCTGTAGAGGCTTTTCAGGAGTTGAAGCGTCGTTTTTCCTCTGCCCCTGTGTTGTGCCAGCCAGATGTTTCGCTCCCGTTTCAGGTCGAGGTTGATGCTTCTGAGATTGGAGCAGGGGCTGTTTTGTCGCAAAGAAGTTCTGATGGCTCGGTGATGAAACCATGTGCCTTCTTTTCTAGAAAATTCTCGCCTGCTGAGCGCAATTATGATGTTGGCAATCGAGAGTTGTTGGCCATGAAGTGGGCATTCGAGGAGTGGCGACATTGGCTTGAAGGAGCTAAACATCGTGTGGTGGTCTTGACGGATCACAAGAATTTGACTTATCTCGAGTCTGCCAAACGGTTGAATCCTAGACAGGCTCGATGGTCGCTCTTTTTCTCCCGTTTTGATTTTGTGGTTTCATACCTTCCGGGATCTAGGAATGTGAAGGCTGATGCCCTGTCAAGGAGTTTTGTGCCTGACTCTCCGGGTGTTCCGGAGCCGGCGGGTATTCTTAAAGAGAGGGTAATTTTGTCTGCCATCTCCCCTGATTTGCGGCGCGTGCTGCAGAAGTTTCAGGCTGATAGACCTGACCGTTGTCCAGCGGAGAGACTGTTTGTCCCTGATAGATGGACTAGTAGAGTTATCTCTGAGGTTCATTGTTCGGTGTTGGCTGGTCATCCTGGAATCTTTGGTACCAGAGATTTGGTGGCTAGATCCTTTTGGTGGCCTTCTTTGTCACGGGATGTGCGTTCTTTTGTGCAGTCCTGTGGGACTTGTGCTTGGGCTAAGCCCTGCTGTTCTCGTGCCAGTGGGTTGCTTTTGCCCTTGCCGGTCCCGAAGAGGCCCTGGACGCATATTTCCATGGATTTTATTTCTGATCTCCCTGTTTCTCAAAGGATGTCGGTCATTTGGGTGGTTTGTGATCGCTTCTCTAAGATGGTCCATTTGGTACCCTTGTCTAAATTGCCTTCCTCCTCTGATTTGGTGCCATTGTTTTTCCAGCATGTGGTTCGTTTGCATGGCATTCCAGAGAACATCGTCTCGGACAGAGGTTCCCAGGTTGTTTCGAGGTTTTGGCGGTCCTTTTGTGCTAAGATGGGCATTGATTTGTCTTTTTCTTCGGCTTTCCATCCTCAAACTAATGGCCAAACTGAACGAACTAATCAGACTTTGGAAACATATCTGAGATGCTTTGTTTCTGCTGATCAGGATGATTGGGTGTCCTTCTTGCCTTTGGCTGAGTTCACCCTTAATAATCGGGCCAGCTCGACTACTTTAGTTTCTCCTTTTTTCTGTAATTCTGGTTTCCATCCTCGTTTCTCTTCAGGGCAGGTTGAGCCTTCGGACTGTCCTGGTGTGGATACGGTGGTGGACAGGTTGCAGCAGATTTGGACTCATGTGGTGGACAATTTGACATTGTCCCAGGAGAAGGCTCAACGTTTCGCTAACTGCCGGGGCTGTGTTGGTCCCCGACTTCGTGTTGGGGATTTGGTTTGGTTGTCATCTCGTCATGTTCCTATGAAGGTTTCCTCTCCTAAGTTTAAGCCTCGTTTCATTGGGCCATATAAGATTTCTGAAGTTCTTAATCCTGTGTCATTTCGTTTGGACCTTCCAGCTTCTTTTGCCATCCATAATGTGTTCCATAGGTCGTTGTTGCGGAGATACGTGGCGCCTATGGTTCCCTCCGTTGATCCTCCTGCCCCGGTGTTGGTCGAGGGGGAGTTGGAGTATGTGGTGGAGAAGATTTTGGATTCTCGTGTTTCGAGACGGAAACTCCAGTACCTGGTCAAGTGGAAGGGTTATGGTCAGGAAGATAATTCCTGGGTTTTTGCCTCTGATGTTCATGCTGCTGATCTAGTTCGTGCCTTTCATTTGGCTCATCCTGATCGGCCTGGGGGCTCTGGTGAGGGTTCGGTGACCCCTCCTCAAGGGGGGGCTACTGTTGTGAATTCTGTTGTTGAACTCCCTCCTGTGGTCGTGAATGGTACTTCGGCGAGTTCTGTCCATGGACTCCCTCTGGTGGCTGTGAGTGAAGCTGCTGCTTCTGAGGTTGCTTACACAGGTGACGTGGTTTATCCTTTGGTTGGCTGCTCTATTTAACTCCACTCAGATCGTTACTCCATGCCAGCTGTCAATGTTCCTGTGCTGGTTCAGTTCGCTCTTGGATCTTTCTGGAGACCTATCTCTTCCTGCAAGAAGCTAAGTCCCCGTTTGTTATTTTCTGTTCTTGGTTTTCTAGTCCAGCTTGCTTTCATGATTTTGTCTTGCTAGCTGGAAGCTCTGGGATGCAGGGCGGCGCCTCCGCACAGTGAGTCGGTGCGGGGGTCTTTTTGCACACTCTGCGTGATCTTTTGTAGTTTTTGTGCTGACCGCAAAGATACCTTTCCTATCATCTGTCTATTTAGTTAGTCTGGCCTCCCTTTGCTAAACCTGTTTCATTTCTGTGTTTGTGACTTTCATCTTAACTCACAGTTAATATTTGTGGGGGGCTGCCTTTTCCTTTGGGGAAATTTCTCTGAGGCAAGGTAGGCTTTATTTTCTATCTCTAGGGCTAGCTAGTTCTTAGGCTGTGCCGAGGCGTCTAGGCCTGTTAGGTACGCTCCACGGCTATTTCTAGTGTGTGTGATAGGATTAGGGATTGCGGTCAGCAAAGTTCCCACTTCCCAGAGCTTGTCCTGTGAGTTTAACCATCAGGTCATTCCTGGTGCTCCAAACCACCAGGTCATAACAGCGCTGCTTCCCTTCCGAGCTCTGCCATGCGCTCAAACGGTGGTTCCCCCCCCACATATGGGGTATCAACGTACTCAGGACAAATTGGACAACAACTTTTGGGATCCAATTTCAACTGTTACCCTTGGAAAAATACAAAACTTGGGGCTAAAATATACTGTAGTGAAACACTTGGGGGTTCAAAATTGTCATAACACATCTATATAAATTCCTTGGGGGGTCTAGTTTCCAATATGGGGTCACTTGTGGGGGTCAACTTTTAACCCTTATAACTCCCTAACAAAAAAAAAATTGGGTTCCAAAATTATGCTGATGTAAAGTAGACATGTGGGAAATGTTACTTATTAAGTATTTTGTGTGACATATCTCTGTGATTTAATTGCATAAAAATTCAAAGTTGGAAAATTGCGAAAGTTTTAAAATTTTTGCCAAATTTCCGTTTTTTTTCACAAATAAATGCAATAATAAGTAATATCAAAGAAATGTTACCAGTAACATGAAGTACAATGTCTCGAGAAAACAATGTCTGAATCACCGGGATCCATTGAAGCGTTCCAGAGTTATAACCTCATAAAGGAACAGTGGTCAGAATTGTAAAAATTGGCCTGGTCATTAACGTGCAAACCACCCTTGGGGGTAAAGAGGTTGATATGCAGTTGTGTGAAAAAGTGTTTGCCCCTTCTTGATTTTCTATTCTTTTGCATGCTTGTCACACTTAAATGATTCCAATCTCCAAACAAATTTAAATATTAGACAAAAATAACACAAGTAATCACAAAATTCAGTTTATAATGGAAGGTCTGTATTAATGGAAAAAGAAATACAAACCTACAGGGGCCTGTGTCAAAAAGTGATTGCCCCCTAAAAACCTAATAACTGGTTGGGCCACCCTTACCAGCATCAACTGCAATGAAGAGTTTGCGATAACTGGCAATAAGTCTTTTACAACGCTTTTGGCCCACTCATCTTTGCAGAATTGTTGTGATTCAGCCACATTGGAGGGTTTCCGAGCATAAACCGCCTTTTTTTGGTCATGCCACAGCATCTCAATCGGATTAAGGTCAGGGTCAGGACTTTAGCCCCTTAACCCCTGAAGCTTTTTTGTTTTTTTTGCTTTCGTTTTTCACTCCCCTTCTTCCCAGAGCCATAACTTTTTTATTTTTCCGTCAATATGGCCATGTGAGGGCTTATTTTTTGCGGGACGAGTTGTACTTTTGAACAATACCATTGGTTTTACCATGTCGTGTAACAGAAAATGGGAAAAAATTCCAAGAGCAATGATATTGCAAAAAAAGTGCAATTCCACACTGGGTTTTTGTTTGGCTTTTTTGCTAGGTTCATTAAATGCTAAAACTGACCTGCATTATGGTTCTCCAGGTCATTACAAATTCATAGACATGAAATATGTCTAGGTTCTCATTTATCTAAGTGGCAAAAAAAAAATCTAAAATCAACAAATTGCACAATTTTCCAATACCGATAGTGTCTCAATTTTTCGTGATCTGGGGTTGGGTGAGGGCTTATTTTTTGCTTGCCGAGCTGACATTTTTAATGATACCACTTTTGTGCAGATATGTTCTTTTGATCGCCTGTTATTGCATTTTAATGCAATGTCGCGGCGACCAAAAAAATGAAATTTTGGCGTTTTGATTTTTTTTCTCGCTACGCCGTTCAGCAATCAGGTTAATCCTTTTTTTAATTGATAGATCGGTCGATTCTGAATGCGGCGATACCAAATATGTGTAGGTTTGATTTTTTTTTATGGTTTTATTTTGATTGGGGCGAAAGAGGGGTGAATTTAACTTTTTTATTTTTTTATATTTTTAAACACATTTTGTTTTTTAAATTTTGGCACGCTTCAATAGCTTCCATGTGAGGCTAGAAGCATTCACTACTCGATCACCTCTGCTACATATAGAGGTGATGCACAGATCACCTCTATGTAGCTGAATTACAGCATTGCTATGAGCGCCAACCACAGGGTGGCGCTCATAGTAATCCATCAACAACCATAGAGGTCTTCAGGAGACCTCTGGTTGTGATGGCAATGCACCGATGACCCCAATCATGTGACAGGGGTCAGCGGTGCACGTAATTCCGGCCGCGTGGCCGGCAGCGCTTGTTAAGTGCCGCTGTCATCAGCGTTTGACAGCGGCATTTAACTAGTTAATGGGAGCGGGCGGATCGCGATTCTGCTTGCGCCCATTGCGGGCACATGTCAGCTGTTGAAAACAGCTGACATGTCGCGGCTTTGAGGTGGGCTCACCGCCGGAGCCCACCTCAAAGTGGGGGATACTGACAGCTGACGTACTATTCCGTCAGCTAGGAGAAAGGGGTTAAATTGGCCACTCCAAAGTCTTAATTTTGTTTTATCTAAGCCATTTAGAGATGGACTTGCTGGTGTGTTTTGGATTATTGTTCTGCTGCATCACCCATTTACCACAGCAAGTCTTCCAGGTACTGAAGTAACAACACAGTCTCTGACCATCACATTACCACCACGTTTTATTGTTGGTATGATGTTCATTTTCTGAAATGCTGTGCTACTTCTATGTCAGATGTAATAAGACACACACCTTCCAAAACGTTCATCTTTTGGCTTTTCAGTCCACAGAGTACTCTCCCAAAAGTCTTGGGAATCAACATGTTTTCTGGCAAAACTGAGACAAGCCTTTATGTTCTTATTGCTCAGCAATGGTTTTTGTCTTTGAACTCTACTATGCAGGCCATTTTTGCCCAGTCTCTTTCTTATGGTGGAGTCAATGAGGTCTGCAGTTATTTTGATGTTGTTGTGGGGTCTTTTGTAACCTCTTGGGGTAATATTGGTTGGCCAGCCACTCCTGGGAAGGTTCATCACTGTTCAATGTTTTTACCATTTGTGGAAAGCTTTAGAAATGGCTTTATTTCCTTTTTCAGAATGATAATCTCAATAACTTTGTTTCTCATTTGTTCCATAATTCATTTGGATAGTGGCATGATATCTAGCTTTTGAGGATATTTTTGGTCTCCTTTACTTTGTCATGCAGGTTCTGTTTAAGTGATTTTTTGATGGACAACAGGTGTGGCAGAAATTAAGTCTGGGTGTGGCTATGGAACTTGACCTCAACTTCCCAAAGATGTAATAAACCACAGTTAATGTATATTTTGAAGGAGGGGGGGGGGGGTAATCACTTTTTCACGTAGGGCCCTGTGGGTTTGGATTCATTATTTCATTAATAATAAAGATCTTCATATAAAAACTACATTTTGTGTTTACCTGTGTTATCTTTGTCTGATATTTGAATTTGTTTAGTGATCTGAAACATTTAAATGTGAAAAACATGCAAAAGAATAGGTGATCATGATCGGATCAAACACTTTTTCACACGACCATATATGACTGAGGGTGCTTTCACATTGGGCTGCACATCCCTGTTGGGGCATACGTCCGAAATCCTCTGCAAAAAGGGTTCTGGGCGCATGCGCCGACAGGGCCTTAGACTGCGATGGTGACTGCAGAGTGAATGTACCCTCTTTCAGGAGTGTATACCTACAGGAGGCAGACACTCAGATGTAGTCTACTACAGCGTAATGTGAAAGCACCCTAAGCAGGGGCAGACATACGATTGGTGCAACCTGTGTGGCTGCACAGGGGCCCAAGAGGTAAGGGGGCCCATTTCTCGCTCCAAAGCAAGTGCAATTTTGCAGTTTTAGGAGTTCTCGGGCTGCAAAGGGCCCATATATTGTTCTTGCACAGGGGCCCTTTTCTGACTTTGTCCGCCCTAAGAGTACACAAATGGTAGTGTAACAACCTTGCTGGGATCAGTGCATGGCCTCCCATCCCTCACCTGCATTACACTCAAACTCATTTCTCTGGGCCTTGTTGTGACTTCTCTCTGCTGCCAGCTCCATGCTGTGTGCCTCATGTCTGCTGTTTGCTCTGTGCATGCGCTGTCTTTGTGCATAGGGGGGTTGCACCGGCAACTCCTGTGTCTTATTGAGACTGTGTGCACCTTGCTAAGGTGTCCCCGGCCAATCGCCATGAGGATTCCTGTATTTAAGACATCCCCACCCATTGGTGGGGCCTGTGCAACTAACTCCCTCAGTCAGTTCTTAGCTGCTGAGGTGCCAGGCCCTGTCTATGTTGCTCTTGTGTCTGCCACCCAGGGGGGCATTGTACCCTGGTCTGTTTCCTGTGTAGCCACTCAGTGGGGCTTAGTACCCTGGCCTGTGTCCTTGTGTAGCCACCCAGAGGGGCAGTGTACCCTGGCTTGTGTCCATGTCTCTGTGCCTTGCCCTGTTCCTGACTTTGTCTTAGCCTAGTCCTGTTCCTGTGTCCGTTTATATCCCTGAATTGGTTTCCTTTCCCTGCTGTGCGTACTCTGTGTCTTGCTTTGCTCTGTTTTTGGCTCTGCTCTCTGCTACCTTGCTTTGCTCCTTGCTCTACATTCTGTGACCTTCCTCTGCTCTCTGTGGTTTTGCTCTGGGCTCTGCACTCTGTGTCTTGCTCTGCACTCTGACTTTGCTCTGCTCTCAGCTCAGGACTCTGTGGCTTTGCTCTCAGCTCTGCTCTCTGTAGCTTTGCTCTGCACTCTGACCTTGCACTGCACTCTGTGGCTTTGCTCTGCGGCTCCGCTCACCTCTCGCTCTGTGACTCCGCTCCTTGCGGTTCTACCTGACTCAGCTCCTTGCAGTTCTACGTCTCCTGCTCTTGGCTCGGCCTCCTGCGTTTCTGCACGTGGCTCCACCTCCTGCTCTTGGCTCCGCCTCTTGCGTTTCTGCATGTGGCTCCTCCTCTTGCCCTTGGCTCCGCCTCCTGCATTTCTGCACTTGGCTCCGCCTCCTTCGTTTCTGCACGTGGCTCCGCCTCTTGCTCTTGGCTCTGCCTCCTGCATTTCTGCACTTGGCTCCGCCTTCTGCTCTTGGCTCCGCCTCCTGCATTTCCACACTTGGCTCTGCCTCCAGCTCTTGGCTCCGCCTCCTGCATCTCTGTTCTTGGCTCTAGCTCCTGTGCTTCCACTCTGCATCCGCTCTTGCGGTCTTTCTCTACCTATTCTTAAGTCTTCCTGTCTGAACAGGTTCTTACCTGTTTTACATCCCTGCTTGCAGACAGGTCCCTACCGGTTCTTCCAGTGTACCAGCCTTGTCCGCCTGTCCTGCTAGAGCCAGCCGTACCTGCCTGCCAACCAGACAGCCAGCCGTGCCTGCCTGCCTGTGTCTCTGTTGTACCCGTCCACCTGCCTGTGTCCCAGCCGTGCCTGCCTGTCTGTCAGAGTGCCAGCCATGCTCGCTTGCCTGTCTGTGTTCCGTTACCTGGTGGGATCAGCAGCCAGAGCCAGACACCACCCTGGAGTGGTACCTGGTAGCTTCCTGCCGCACAAGTCTGTCCTCACCATCAGAGGCTCCAGCGAATACCAAGGAAGCTACTTAGTTACGCCCCTTCCAGGGTAGTCTGGTCTGTGGCACAGTGGGGCCACACCCCCGCACGCCCGTGCCAAATAGTCTGGGCGTGAGCATGACAGGTAGCAAGTAGACAGCAACAGTCTGTTTAAAAACATGCAGCACTGACTGTTTTTTAAAATGCAATGCTATGTGCACATGACATCTTTTAACCCCGTTTTTGACTTTCCATTTTTTGCTCCCCTTCTTCCCACGGCCATAACTTTTTTATTTTTCCATCAATATGGCCATGTGAGGGCTTGTTTTTCTGCGAGACGAGTTGTACTTTTGAACGGCCCCATTGATTTTACCATATCAGGTACTGGAAAATAGGAAAAAAAATTCCAAATGCGGTGAAATTACAAAAAAAAAGTGCAATTCCACAATTGTTTTGGGAATTTTTTTTACAATGTTCACTAAATGGTAAAACTGACCTGCCAATATGATTCTCCAGGTCATTACAAGTTCACAGACACCAAACATGTCTAGCTTCTTTTTTATTTAAGTGGTGAAAAAAAATTCCAAAGTTTGTAAAAAAAAAAAAAGTTGCCATTTACGAAGACGAGTAGCTTCTCTAGTTTTCGAGATCTGGGGCCCGGGTGAGGGCGCATTTTTTGTGCACCGATCTGACATTTTTATTGATACCATTTTGGTGTAGATACGATCTTTTGATCGCCCGTTATTGCATTTTATTGCAATGTTGCAGCAACCAAAAAAAACGTAATTCTGGTGTTTTGATTTTTTTTCTCGCTACGCCATTTACCGACTGGATTCTTTTATGTAAATCCTTTTATTGAAACAAATTGCATGAAAATATTCATTACATATCAAATCATCGTCAGACAAACATACGTTTAAACAACTTTCGATGTAAGCACTGTTGAACAATAAAATGCGTTATGGTTTGAAGTAACTTGAGTGATAAAATTCTTTCTATCATCCTTGGTGTGAGCATATGGAATCGGTTAAGATTTAAGAGCTGGAACAGCTATATATAACATCATGTAATAACTTCAAAATGGCTTAAACTTTATTTATGTTTAAGAAGAGATAGAGGAGAGAAGAGAGAAGAGAGAAAAGGAGGAAAGAGGGGGAGAACAAGAGAGGGGGGTTGGGTTCCTGGTTTCCCATCTGCAATCAACTGCGTCCCATCCCAGATAACAGATCCGTGGATTCTTTTTATATATTGATAGATTGGGCGATTCTAAACACGGTGATACTAAATATGTATATTTGATTTTTTTGTATTGTTTTATTTTGAATGGGGCGAAAGGGGGGTGATTTGAACTTTTATATTTGTAAAATATTTTTTAAAACTTTTTTTTTCTACTTTTGGCATGCTTCAATAGTCTTCATGGGAGACTAGAAACTGCCATAACCCGATACGCTCTGCTACATACCATGAACAGATCACCTGTATGTAGCAGAATACCTCACTTGCTATGAGAGCTGACCGCTTGGCGACGCTCATAGCTATCAGGCTATGACCACAATGGGTCATGCCAACCCATTGGCCACCCGCAATCAAGTGACATGGGCACCGATGGGAGGAGGTAATGACGCTCTTCCTGCATGTACATATTAAATGCAATTCCCAAAAACACAAAAAGGCGGGCACCGCACACAATTAGTACTTAAAGGGATCAACCATGTGCATATAGAAGATACCAAGAAAACAAGAGAAAAAAGGAATATGCACACGGTGGGATCAGCCTAATAAATTTTATTTAATTATAACAATCCACTATACATAAAGGCAAGACAAGGGAGAAACAAACATTTAAAAACATTTAAAAACAAAACGGACCTACCCGCATCCCCCCTGATGCAATAACAAGGATCCATATAACAGATATATAGCAAATATACAAATAATACAAGGAACCTCTAAACAAGTTGGCAGATTAATACAATAACACATTTATTAAATACACTATACTGCCACCTGACAGAGTCCTAATAGAAAAAAGCTTTATCAGCAGTCAGATCCCAAGAATGACTACTACCCCCCAGTCACACAACAGGCCAATAATCAATCAAGTTGCTATTCAAAAAGAGGATTAGATGTGAAGCTGACAGAATGGTTGAATAGCTAGTGCAGCTAGCTAGCAACCTTCCCTAATACTAGCACCCAATATACCCAATATCATACTTTACCAAGGTGTGGCAAAAAGCTCCCAGTCACCAAAGAGTCAATGTCCCATTGGTGTCCATGGATGAATGTGCCCTTAAAGCAGATATAGGAGCAGCGCGCGTACAGAGATGCATACACCCAAGTAAGATAGGGGCGAGCAGGGAATAAGGCCGAGACCGGGGAGGTCCAAAAGGGGGGATGATTATTGGCCTGTTGTGTGACTGGGGGGTAGTAGTCATTCTTGGGATCTGACTGCTGATAAAGCTTTTTTCTATTAGGACTCTGTCATGTGGCAGTATAGTGTATTTAACCCCTTAGTGACAGAGCCAATTTGGTACTTAAAGGGAACCTGTCACCCCATTTTTTCAGATTGAGCTATAAATACTGTTAAATAGGGCCTGCGCTGTGCGTTACTATAGTGTATGTAGTGTACCCCGATTCCCCACCTATGCTGAGAAATAACTTACCAAAGTCGCCGTTTTCGCCTGTCAATCAGGCTGGTCAGGTCGGGAGGGCGTGGTGACATCGCTGGTTCTTCCTCAGCTTTACGTTGGTGGCGTAGTGGCGAACAAGCAGCGCGCGATCTGCGCTGTCATCCCTTTCGTCGGTGGGGGCGGCCATCTTCCTGGGGCCGCGCGTGCGCAGATCGAGTGCTCTGCTGCACGGGGCTTCAGGAAAATGGCCGCGGGATGCCGCGCGTGCGCATTAGAGATCGCGGCGGCCATTTTCCCAAAGCCGAGTTTGCATCTCGGCTTTGGGAAAATGGCCGCCGCGATCTCTAATGCGCACGCGCGGCATCCCGCGGCCATTTTCCTGAAGCCCCGTGCAGCAGAGCACTCGATCTGTGCACGCGCGGCCCCAGGAAGATGGCCGCCCCCACCGACGAAAGGGATGACAGCGCAGATCGCGCGCTGCTTGTTCACCACTACGCCACCAACGTAAAGCTGAGGAAGAACCAGCGATGTCACCACGCCCTCCCGACCTGACCAGCCTGATTGACAGGCGAAAACGGCGACTTTGGTAAGTTATTTCTCAGCATAGGTGGGGAATCGGGGTACACTACATACACTATAGGAACACACAGCGCAGGCCCTATTTAACAGTATTTATAGCTCAATCTGAAAAAACGGGGTGACAGGTTCCCTTTAATGACCAGGCCAATTTTTGCAATTCTGACCACTGTCACTTTATGAGGTTATAACTCTGGAACGCTTCAATGGATCCCGCTGATTCTGAGATTGTTTTTTCGTGACATATTGTACTTCATGATAGTGGTAACATTTCTTCGATATTACTTGCGATTATTTATGAAAAAAACGGAAATATGGCGAAAATTTTTAAAATTTTGCAATTTTCAAACTTTGTATTTTTATGCCCTTAAATCAGAGAGATATGTCACGAAAAATAGTTAATAAATAACATTTCCCACATGTCTACTTTACATCAGCACAATTTTGGAAAAAAATTTTTTTTTGTTAGGGAGTTATAAGGGTTAAAAGTTGACCAGCAATTTCTCATTTTTACAACACCATTTTTTTTTAGGGACCACATCACATTTGAAGTCATTTTGAGGGGTCTATATGATAGAAAATAATGAAGTGTGACACCATTCTAAAAACTACACCCCTCAAGGTTCTCAAAACCACATTCAAGAAGTTTATTAACCCTTCACGTGCTTCACAGGAACTGAAACAATGTGGAAGGAAAAAATGAACATTTAACTTTTTTTTGCAAACATCTTAATTCAGAACCATTTTTTTTAGTTTCACAAGTGTAAAAACAGAAATGTAACCATAAATTTTGTTATGCAATTTCTCCTGAATACGCCAATACCCCATATGTGGGGGTAAACCACTTTTTGGGCGCACCGCAGAACTTAGAAGTGAAGGAGCGCCGTTTGACTTTTTCAATGCAGAATTGGCTGGAATTGAGATCGGACGCCATGTCACGTTTAGAGAGCCCCTGATGTGCCTAAACAGTGGAAACTCCCCACAAGTGACACCATTTTGGAAACTAGACCCCTTAAGGAACTTATCTAGATGTGTGGTGAGCACTTTGAACCCCCAAGTGCTTCACAGAAGTTTATAACGTAGAGCCGTGAAAATAAAAAATCGCTTTTGTTTACACAAAAATGATCTTTTCGCCCACAAATTCTTATTTTCACAAGGGTAACAGGAGAAATTAGACCACAAAAGTTGTTGTGCGATTTCTCCTGAATACGTCGATACCCCATATGTGAGGGTAAACCACTGTTTGGGCGCACCGCAGAGCTTGGAAGTGAAGGAGCGCCGTATTACTTTTTCAATGTAGAATTGGCTGGAATTGAGATTGGACGCCATGTCGCGTTTGGAGAGCCTCTGATGTACCTAAACAGTGGAAACCCCCCACAAGTGACCCCATTTTGGAAACTAGACCCCTTAAGGAACATATCTAGATGTGTGGTGAGCACTTTGAACCCCCATGTGCTTCACAGAAGTTTATAATGTAGAGCCGTGAAAAAAAAAATCGCATTTTTTCTACAAAAATGATCTTTTTGCCCACACATTTTTATTTTCACAAGAGTAACAGGAGAAATTAGACCACAAAAGTTGTTGTGCAATTTCTCCTGAGTACGCTGATACCCAATATGTGGGGGTAAACCACTGTTAGGGCGCACCGCAGAGCTTGGAAGAGAAGGAGTGCCGTTTTACTTTTTCAATGTAGAATTGGCTGGAATTGAGATTGGACACCATGTCATGTTTGGAGAGCCCCTGATGTGCCTAAACAGTGGAAACCCCCCACAAGTGACCCCATTTTGGAAACTAGACCCCTTAAGGAACTTATCTAGATGTGTGGCGAGCACTTTGGACCCCCATGTGCTTCACAGAAGTTTATAACGTAGAGCCGTGAAAAAAAAAATTGCATTTTTTCTACAAAAATGATATTTTTGCCCATAAATTTTTATTTTCACAAGAGTAACAGGAGAAATTAGACCACAAAAGTTGTTGTGCAATTTCTCCTGAGTACGTCGATACCCAATATGTGGGGGTAAACCACTGTTTGGGCGCACCGCAGAGCTTGGAAGAGAAAGAGTGCCGTTTTACTTTTTCAATGTAGAATTGGCTGGAATTGAGATCGGACGCCATGTCGCGTTTGGAGAGCCCCTGATGTGCCTAAACAGTAGAAATCCCCCACAAGTGACCCCATTTTGGAAACTAGACCCCCCATGGAACTTATCTAGATGTGTGGTGAGAACCTTGAATGCCCAAGTGCTTCACAGAAGTTTATAATGCAGAGCCGTGAAAATAAAAAATATTTTTTTTTCCACAAAAAAGATTTTTTAGCCCCCAAGTTTTTATTTTCACAAGGGTAACAAGAGAAATTGGACCACAAAAGTTGTTGTCCAATTTGTCCTGAGTATGCTGGTACCCCATATGTGGGGTAAACCACTGTTTGGGCGCACGGCAGAGCTCGGAAGGAAGGAGCGCCGTTTTGGAATGCAGACTTTGATAGAATGGTCTGCGGGTATTATGTTGCGTTTGCAGAGCCCCTGATGTACCTAACCAGTAGAAACCCTCCACAAGTGACCCCATTTTGGAAACTAGACCCCCCAAGGAACTTATCTAGATGTGTGGTGAGAACTTTGAATGCCCAAGTGCTTCACAGAAGTTTAGAATGCAGAGTCGTGAAAATAAAAAATATTTTTTTTTCCACAAAAAAGATATTGTAGCCCTTAAGTTTTTATTTTCACAATGGTAACAGGAGAAATTGGACTGCAATAGTAATCCCGAGTACGCTGATGCACCATATGTGGGGGTAAACCACTGTTTGGGCGCACGGCAGAGCTCGGAAGGGAAGGAGCGCCTTTTTGGAATGCAGACTTTGATAGAATGGTCAGTGGGCATTATGTTGCGATTGCAGAGCCCCTGATGTACCTAAACTGTAGTAACCCCCCACAAGTGACCCCATTTTGGAAACTAGACCCCCCAAGGAACTTATCTAGATGTGTGGTGAGAACTTTGAATGCCCAAGTGCTTCACAGAAGTTTAGAATGCAGAGTCGTGAAAATAAAAAATTGGACCCCAGAAGTTGTTGTCCAATTTATCCCGAGTATGCTGATGCCCCATATGTGGGGGTAACCCACTGTTTGGGCGCACGGCAGAGCTCAGAAGGGAGGGAGCACCATTTGACTTTTTGAGCGCAAAATTGGCTGTCGTGTTTGGAGACCCCCTGATGTACCTAAACAGTGGAAACCCCCCAATTCTAGCTCCAACCCTAACCCCAACACACCCCTAACCCTAATCCCAACCTGATCCATAATCCTAATCACTAACCCTAACCATAATCACAACCCTTACCCCAAAACAACCCTAATGTCAACCCTAACCATAACCCTAATCAAAACCCTAAATCCAACACACCCCTAATCCTAATCTCAACCCTAACCTCAAACCTAACCCTAATCCCAATACACCCCTAATCACAACCCTAACCTTAACCCTAATCCCAAACCTAATCCTAATCCCAAGCGTAACCCTAATGCCAACCCTAACCCTAATACCAACCCTAATCCAAACCCTAACCCTAATCCCAGCTCTAACCCTAACTTTAGCCCCAACCCTAGCCCTAACTTTAGCCCCAACCCTAACCCTAGCCCTAAGGCTACTTTCACACTTGCGTCGTTTGGCATCCGTCGCAATCCGTCGTTTTGGACAAGAAACGGATCCTGCAAATGTGCCCGCAGGATGCGTTTTTTGCCCATAGACTTGTATTGCCGACGGATCGTGACGGATGGCCACACGTCGCGTCCGTCGTGCACTGGATCAGTTGTGTTTTGGCGGACCGTCGGCACAAAAAAAGTTCAATGAAACTTTTTTGTACGTCGCATCCGCCATTTCTGACCGCGCATGCGTGACCGTAACTCCGCCCCCTCCTCCCCAGGACATAGATTGGGCAGCGGATGCGTTGAAAAACTACAGCTGCTGCCCACGTTGTGCACAATTTTCACAACGTGCGTCGGTATGTCTGGCCGACGCATTGCGACGGCCCCGTACCGACGTAAGTGTGAAAGAAGCCTAACCCTAAATTTAGCCCCAACCCTAACCCTAAATTTAGCCCCAACCCTAGTCCTAACCCTAACCCTAGCCCTAACCCTAACCCTACCCCTAACCCTACCCCTAACCCTACCCCTACCCCTAACCCTACCCCTAGCCCTACCCCTAACCCTAGCCCTACCCCTAACCCTAACCCTACCCCTACCCCTAACCCTACCCCTAACCCTAACCCTAACCCTACCCCTACCCCTAACCCTAGCCCTACCCCAAACCCTACCCCTAACCCTACCCCTAACCCTAGCCCTAACCCTAGCCCTAACCCTACCCCTAACCCTACCCCTAACCCTAACCCTAATTTTAGCCCCAACTGCTCTTCTCCTGCCGGCCGGCAGATGGAGACAGATGGCGGGCGCACTGCGCATGCGCCTGCCATTTTCTTCTGCCGGCGTCCAGGAGGAGCAGCAAGAGGATCCAGGGACACAGGTGAGTATGGCAGGGTCCCCGAATCCCCCTATTTCTCTGTCCTCTGATGTGCGATCACATCAGAGGACAGAGAATTACACTTTACTTTTTTTTTTTTTTTTGCGATCGCCGGTAAACAGTTAATTACCGGCGATCGCAAAACAGGGGTCGGTAAAACCGACCCCGATCATGCTCTTTGGGGTCTTGGCTACCCCCGGCAGCCGAGACCCCAAAGATTCTCGCGGGGCCGGCCGGCGGGCGCACTGCGCATGCGCCCGCCATTTTGAAGATGGCGGCGCCCACCGGGAGACACGAGGAGCATCGGGGGAGATAGGTGAGTATTGGGGGGCTACCTGGGACCCCTTTTCTCTGTCCTCCGATGTCCGATCACATCGGAGGACAGAGAAATTAAAAAGAGATCACGTTTTTGTTTTATTTTAGATCGCCGGTAAACGGTTAATTACCGGCGATCGCAAATGCAGGGTGGGTTAAAAAAAAACCAAATCATGTTCTCTGGGGTCTCGGCTACCCCCGGCAGCCGAGACCCCGGAGAAAATCCGACTCTGGGGGGCGCTATTCACTTTTTCCACAGCGCCGTTAATTAACGGCGCTGTGGTTTAAGTACCCTTAGCGGCCGCCGTTAAAAGGCGTATCGGCGGTCGCTAAGGGATTAATAAATGTGTTTGTTATTGTATTAATCTGCCGACTTGTTTAGAGGTTCCTTGTATTATTTGTATATTTGCTATATATCTGTTATGTGGATCCTTGTTATTGCATCAGGGGGGATGTGGGTAGGTCCGTTTTGTTTTTAAATGTTTTTAAATGTTTGTTTCTCCCTTGTCTTGCCTTTATGTATAGTCAGGGCTGCCACTAGAAATTTCGGGGCCCCATACTGGCAAAATTTTCGGGGCCCCCTTGAGACTCCGCCCAGGCTCCACCCCAGCCCCGCCTCCAGGCTCCACCCCTCGAACTGTCCACAGTCTCACCACTCTCTCTTGGAAAAACTCCACTTCTCACCAATCACACATTAACAGTTCCCATCACCAGATCACACATATAGCAGGCAGCTTTTGTTTTGGCCAAAAGATTTTTTAAGCCGCCACCATAACACGGTAGACACTTTTGGCCGGGCCCTACTCTGCTGTAACCTATTAAATATTTGTTAAAATATGCAATACAATTTAGGTATATTTTTATTTATTTTTCAATTTTTAAAATGCCCAATAATATCACATAGAAGGAACAAATACCACAACACCATGACCAGATGACATATTACCACCACAGTGATCGAATAATATCACATACAAGGAACAAATACCACAACACCATGTCCAGACCACATATTACCACCACATAGTGACTGAATACTACAATTCTGATCAGTAATTTTTAAAAAAGCACCATACTATCACCATAAGTGCCATTATACACAGGAGATCTGTACTTAGTATGCAGTGTCTGTGTACAGATAATATAGTGATCACTAGTGAAATTATACACAGGAGCTCTGTATACAGTGTATAGTGTCAGTGTATAGGTAACACACTGACTCACCAGTGACGTCTCTAGGTGAAGTCCTTCATCTTTCATCCAGCACAGACCGCCATCATTTCATCCAGCCAGGACTTCTCTCTGCAGGAAATAACACAGTTATCTCGAGCTCCGCTTGCAGAACACATTACTTAATTTTTCACAACTTCTACATTACACCACATGAAGAAGGCGACATAGTATCACTCTATACAGTAACAGGACCGCCCCCCATTTAAAACAGTATACTCAAAAAATAAAATAAATACATCACTGCAGTAATAATATCCCTAAATTAGCCCCTATGGTATTAATAATATCACCCAGCCTGGCCCCGTGTGTCTCATTCCTGGCGTCAGCCAGATATTCTCCCATCCTGCCCTCATGAGTATCCATTCTGCCCCATATGATCTCCTTATCCTGCCCCATATGATCGCCCCATGTGATCTCTCCATCCTGCCCCATCTGTCTCCATCATATCCATCTTGCCCCATGATCCTGCACGATCTGTCTCCAATTCTGCCCCCAGTGTCTCCAATCATGCCCCATGTCTCCATTCTGCCCCCTATGTCTCCAACCATGCCCCCATGTCTGCAATCCTGACACTTGTCTCCAATCATGCCCCCTGTGTCTCCATTCTGCCCCATCTGTCTCCAATCCTGCCCCATCTGTCTCCAGTCATGCCCCCATGTCTTTCATCCTGCCCCGTGTCTCCAATCATGCCCCGTATCTCCATTCTGCCCCGTGTCTCGCATTCTGCCCCTGGGTCTCACAGTCTGCCCCTGTGTCCAGCATTCTGCACCTGTCACTGTGTCCAGCATTCTGCCCCTGTCACTGTGTCCAGCATTCTGCCCCTGTCACTGTGTCCAGCATTTCTGCCCCACTGTGTCCAGCATTCTGCCCCACTGTGTCCAGCATTCTGCCCCACTGTGTCCAACATTCTGCCCCACTGTGTGTCCAGCATTCTGCCCCACTGTGTCCAGCATTCTGCCCCACTGTGTCCAGCATTCTGCCCCACTGTGTCTCGCATTCTGCCCCACTGTGTCCAGCATTCTGCCCCACTGTGTCTCGCATTCTGCCCCAATGTCCAGCATTCTGCCCCTGTCACTGTGTCCAGCATTTCTGCCCCTGTCTCCAGCATTCTGCCCCACTGTGTGTCCAGCATTCTGCCCCACTGTGTGTCCAGCATTCTGCCCCACTGTGTGTCCAGCATTCTGCCCCACTGTGTGTCCAGTATTCTGCCCCACTGTGTGTCCAGCATTCTGCCCCACTGTGTCCAGCATTCTGCCCCACTGTGTCCAGCATTTCTGCCCCTGTGTCCAGCATTTCTGCCCGTTTCCAGCATTTCTGCCCTTGTGTCCAGCATTTCTGCCCCTGTGTGTCCAGCATTCTGCCCCACTGTGTCCAGCATTCTGCCCCACTGTGTGTCCAGCATTTCTGCCCCTGTGTGTGTCCACCATTCTGTCACACTGTGTCCAGCATTTCTGCCCCTGTGTCCAGCATTTCTGCCCCACTGTGTCCAGCATTTCTGCCCCACTGTGTCCAGCATTTCTGCCCCACTGTGTCCAGCATTTCTGCCCCTGTGTGTCCAGCATTCTGCCCCACTGTGTCCAGCATTCTGCCCCACTGTGTGTCCAGCATTTCTGCCCGTGTGTGTCCATCATTCTGCCCCACTGTGTCCAGCATTTCTGCCCCACTGTGTCCAGCATTTCTGCCCCACTGTGTCCAGCATTTCTGCCCCACTGTGTCCAGCATTTCTGCCCCACTGTGTCCAGCATTTCTGCCCCACTGTGTCCAGCATTTCTGCCCCACTGTGTCCAGCATTTCTGCCCCACTGTGTCCAGCATTTCTGCCCCACTGTGTCCAGCATTCTGCCCCAGTGTCCAGCATTCTGCCCCACTGTGTCCAGCATTTCTGCCCCACTGTGTCCACCATTCTGTCCCACTGTGTCCAGCATTTCTGCCCCACTGTGTCCAGCATTTCTGCCCCACTGTGTCCAGCATTTCTGCCCCACTGTGTCCAGCATTTCTGCCCCACTGTGTCCAGCATTTCTGCCCCACTGTGTCCAGCATTTCTGCCCCACTGTGTCCAGCATTTCTGCCCCTGTGTGTCCACATTTCTGCCCCACTGTGTCCAGCATTTCTGCCCCACTGTGTCCAGCATTTCTGCCCCACTGTGTCCAGCATTTCTGCCCCACTGTGTCCAGCATTTCTGCCCCACTGTGTCCAGCATTTCTGCCCCACTGTGTCCAGCATTTCTGCCCCACTGTGTCCAGAATTTCTGCCCCACTGTGTCCAGCATTTCTGCCCCACTGTGTCCAGCATTTCTGCCCCACTGTGTCCAGCATTCTGCCCCAGTGTCCAGCATTCTGCCCCACTGTGTCCAGCATTTCTGCCCCACTGTGTCCACCATTCTGTCCCACTGTGTCCAGCATTTCTGCCCCACTGTGTCCAGCATTTCTGCCCCACTGTGTCCAGCATTTCTGCCCCACTGTGTCCAGCATTTCTGCCCCACTGTGTCCAGCATTTCTGCCCCTGTGTGTCCACATTTCTGCCCCACTGTGTCCAGCATTCTGCCCCACTGTGTCCACCATTCTGCCCCACTGTGTCCGGCATTTCTGCCCCTGTGTCACTGTGTCCAGCATTCTGCCCCACTGTGTCCACCATTCTGCCCCTGTGTGTCCACCATTCTGCCCCTGTGTGTCCACCATTCTGTCCCACTGTGTCCAGCATTTCTGCCCCACTGTGTCCAGCATTTCTGCCCCTCTGTGTCCAGCATTCTGCCCCACTGTGTCCACCATTCTGCCCCACTGTGTCTGGCATTTCTGCCCCTGTGTGTCCAGCATTCTGCCCCACTGTGTCCACCATTCTGCCCCTGTGTGTCCACCATTCTGCCCCACTGTGTCCAGCATTTCTGCCCCACTGTGTCCAGCATTTCTGCCCCTGTGTGTCCACCATTCTGCCCCACTGTGTCCACCATTCTGCCCCACTGTGTCCAGCATTTCTGCCCCACTGTGTCCGGCATTTCTGCCCCTGTGTGTCCAGCATTCTGCCCCACTGTGTCCACCATTCTGCCCCTGTGTGTCCAGCATTTCTGCCCCTGTGTGTCCATCATCCTGCCCCCCGGATCGCAGCAGCTCTCAAAGAAAAAAAAAACACAACTTCTTACCTGGCCAAGCTCCAGCGCCGGGTGAAGCTCCCTCTCCAGGCTCCACACAGACGCACTCGCCGCCGGGCCCGGCGGCTGACAATGACGTCAGACGCTGGCGACGCCGGCGAGTGCGCACTGCGGCCCTATTCAGCCGCCAGCCTCAGACTGGCTGGCGGCTGTTAACTATTGACGTGCGGGCGCGGGCCCACACGTCAATAGTGTGCCGCTGCCGCAGCGCCTGCAGGGGGGGCCCGGTGACCTGGTGAGACGGGGCCCGATGCGGGCCCCCTCTGCTCACCGGGCCCCATACGCCAGTCACGGCTGTCATGCCCTGATGGCGGCCCTGTGTATAGTGGATTGTTATAATTAAATAAAATTTATTAGGCTGATCCCACTGTGTGCATATTCCTTTTTTCTCTTGTTTTCTACATATTAAATGCACCCACGGCTGTAAGGGGCACATGTCAGCTGATCAGATCAGTTGTCATGTGTCCCGGAAAAGGTGCAGGCTCATCGCCGGAGCCTGCACCAAACAGGGGGATGAGTCCAATGATGGACACTGCCCATCATTGTACATTAAGGGGTTCAACTCAGTCTTGTATTTTCATCAAATTTTGAGGGAAATACAGTTCTAAGTAATTGCACTGTTGTGCCAAATTTAAGCCACTTCTTGATGACCATCTTCACTGTGTTCCATCGTATATCTTATGCTTTGGAAAAAAAATTGCACTCTTTTCCTGACTGATAACTTTCAATGAAATCTTTTTGCTGTGTATTCAACTAAGAAAATGTCAAGAAAATCAGACTAAAATACCGTATATACTCAAGTATAAGCCGAGATTTTCAGCCCAAATTTTTGGGCTGAAAGTGCCCCTCTCGGCTCATACTCGAGTCACGGTAGCGGTGGGGTCGGCGGGTGAGGGGGAGAGGTCGCTGAGGTATACTTACCTAGTCCCAGCGATCCTCGCGCTGTTCCTGCCGTCCCACGGGCTTCTGTGCTGCAGCTTCTTCCCCTCTTCAGCGGTCACGTGGGACCGCTCATTACAGAAATGAATAGGCGGCTCCACCTCCCATAGGGGCGGAGCCGCCTATTCATTTCTCTAATCAGCGGTGCCGGTGACCGCTGACAGGAAGAGGCTGCAGCACAGAAGACGGGGAGGAAGGCAGGGACAGCGCGAGGATCGCTGGGACTAGGTGAGTATGTTATATTTACCTGTCCACGTTCCAGCCGCCGGGCGCCGCTCCATCTCCCCGGTGTCTGTGCTCTGACTGTTCAGGCAGAGGGCGCGATGACGCGTATAGTGTGCGCGCCGCCCTCTGCCTGATCAGTCAGAGCAGAGACGCCGGGAAGATGGAGGCGCCGGGACCGGACGCTGGGAGCTGCAATCAAGAGAGGTGAGTATGTGTTTTTTTTTTTTATTGCAGCAGCGGCAGCAGCGGCGGCGGCACAGATTTATGTGCATCATCTATGGGGCAATATGAACGGCACACAGCACTATATGGGGCATCTGTGCATCATCTATGGGGCAGTATGAACGGCACACAGCACTATATGGGGCATCTGTTCAGCATCTATGGGGCAATATGAACGGCACACAGCACTATATGGGGCATCTGTCCAGCATCTATGGGGCAATATGAACGGCACACAGCACTATATGGGGCATCTGTGCAGCATCTATGGGGCAATATGAACGGCACACAGCACTATATGGGGCATCTGTGCAGCATCTATGGGGCAATATGAACGGCACACAGCACTATATGGGGCATCTGTGCAGCATCTATGGGGCAATATGAACGGCACACAGCACTATATGGGGCATCTGTGCAGCATCTATGGGGCAGTATGAACGGCACACAGCACTATATGGGGCATCTGTGCAGCAATATGAACGGCACACAGCACTATATGGGGCATCTGTGCAGCATCTATGGGGCAGTATGAACGGCACACAGCACTATATGGGGCATCTGTGCAGCATCTATGGGGCAGTATGAACGGCACACAGCACTATATGGGGCATCTGTGCAGCATCTATGGGGCAGTATGAACAGCACACAGCACTATATGGGGCATCTGTGCAGCATCTATGGGGCAATATGAACGGTGCAGAGCACTATATGGGGCATCTGTGCAGCATCTATGGGGCAATATGAACGGTGCAGAGCACTGTATGGGGCATCTGTGCAGCATCTATGGGGCAATATGAAGGATGCAGAGCACTGTGGGGCATCTGTGCAGCATCTATGGGGCAATATGAACGGTGCAGAGCACTGTATGGGGCATCTGTGCAGCATCTATGGGGCAATATGAACGGTGCAGAGCACTATATGGCACAGCTATGGGGAAATAATGATCTATTTTTATTTTTGAAATTCACCGGTAAATGCTGCATTTCCACCCTAGGCTTATACTCGAGTCAATAAGTTTTCCCAGTTTTTTGTGGCAAAATTAGGGGGGTCGGCTTATACTCGGGTCGGCTTATTCTCGAGTATATACGGTAGCTAAACTTTATATGGGGTTAATCAAAATCACTGTAAATCAGAGGTGGGGAACCTTTTTTTCTGCCAAGGGTCATTTGGCTATTTATATCACCATTTGCAGGCCATACAAAATTGACAACTTAAAGATGATCCTGCTATATTTGGTCAAACATTTAATTATTAGTGATGAGCGAATAATGAAACATTCGGATTCTGGAAAATCGTCACAAGTAATTTCTAATATCCGTCTATTCATACCGAATAAATGAGTACAATGCAAGACAATGGGAAAGCCAAATATTTTTCTGCTGGACCCAACAAACAGGCTCTCTATGCATGTGTTCTGTCTGTCACACAGCCGCAACACATGCTAATCAGCAGGAGCAATCAAGGAAGCCGGGTTCCCTCTGCATCTTATTTGGTAAGCGCTATAGCTTGCCAAGTAAGCTCTGACCCGATCAAATTTGCCCATCTCTAATAATAATCCACTTGTCCCACAATGGGTTTAGCTCTGCTACATCTAGATGGCAGGCTGCATGATGCGACCATACAGCCTGTCATCCAGCAGAGACAATGAGCAGCATCTGCTATTTGGAATTGAGAGTCCTCAGTGGTTGATACCTTGTAATGGCTAACTGAAAAGATGGTAACAAATTGCAAGCTTTCGAGACTACACAGGTCTAGGTCTCTTCATCAGGCATAGACTAATACAACATCTGAAGAATCACATATTTATGCTCAACACAGCACAGAACTGTCATTAAGGGAGAGTGATAAACAAATGTGTCCATAAATATTGGAACAGTTCGTAGATAAGGAGTGAATGTTTTATTGTCTTCTGATTGGGGTCTGGTTCTGTGCTGTGTTGTGCATAAATATGTGATTCTTCAGAATTTGTTTTAGTCTTTGCCTGATGAAGAGGCCTGAGTAGTCTCGAAAGCTTGCAATTTGTTACCATCTTTTCAGTTAGCCATTAAAAGTTATCAACCACTGAGGGCTCTCAATTCCAAATATTATTCTATCTACTGGCTAACACGGTACAAAGACATATATCTTTCCTGTATCAAAATGGAGGATACCAGAATGTACCGCATCTTTATGGAACTAAAACCACTTCTGAAGAAACGTGCACAAATGAACAGCAACATTTTTTTCTTATCTAAATGCAAAAGGAGAATCTAATTTCCAAAGGACTCTGAATTACAAACCCATTTCTTCATACCTACAATACCCATTATGCACAAAACCTTTGTCACAGGACTTCTAAGAGATTAACCCCTTAATCCCCAAGGGTGGATTGCACTTTAATGACCGGGCCAATTTTTACAATTCTGACTACTGTCCCTTTATGACGTTATAACTCTGGAACGCTTCAACGGATCCTGATGATTCTGACAATGTTTTCTCATGATATATTTTACTTCATGACAGTGGTAAAATTTCTTTGATATTACCTGCGTTTATTTGTGAAAAAAATGGAAATTTGGCAAAAATTTTGAAAATTTCGCAATTTTCCAACTTTGAATTTTTATGCCCTTAAATCACAGAGGTATGTCACACAAAATACTTAATAAGTAACATTCCCCATATGTCTACTTTACATCAGTACAATTTTGGAACCAAAATTTTTTTTTGTTAGGGAGTTATAAGGGTTAAAAGTTGACAAACAATTTCTCATTTTTACAACACCATTTTTTTTTATGGACCACATCACATTTAAAGTTTCTTTGAGGGGTCTGTATGATAGAAAATACCCAAGTGTGACACCATTCTAAAAACTGAACATCTCAAGGTGCTCAAAACCACATTCAATATGTTTATTAACCCTTCAGGTGTTTCACAGGAATTTTTGGAATATTGGAAAAAAAATGAAAATTTTACTATTTTTCACACAAAATTTACCTTAGCTCCAATTTGTTCTATTTTACCAAGGGTAACAGGAGACATTGGACCCCAAAAGTTGTAAAATTTGTCCTGAGTAAGCTTATACCCCACATGTGGGGGTAAACCACTGTTTGGGCACATGGCAGAGCTCGGATGGGAAGGAGCGCCATTTGACTTTTCAATGCAAAATTTACTGGAATTGAGATGGAACGCCATGTTGCGTTTGGAGAGCCACTGATGTGCCTAAACATTGAAACCCCCCACAAGTGACACCATTTTGGAAAGTAGACTCCCTAAGGAACTTATCTGGATGTGTGGTGAGCACTTTGACCCACCAAGTGCTTCGCAGAAGTTTATAATGTAGAGCCGTAAAAATAAAAAATTATATTTTTTCACAAAAAATGATCTTTTTGCCCCCATTTTTTATTTTCCCAAGGGTAACAGAAGAAACTGGACTGCAAAAGTTGTTGTGCAATTTGTCCTGAGTACGCTGATACCCCATATGTGAGGGTAAACCAGTTTGGGCGCATGGCAGAGCTCAGAAGGGAAGGAGCGCCGTTTGACTTTTCAATGCAAAATTGACAGGAATTGAGATGGGCGCCATGTTGCGTTTGGAGAGCCCCTGATGTGCCTAAACATTGTAACCCCCCAAAAGTGACACCATTTTGGAAAGTAGACCCCCTATGGAACTTATCTAGATGTGTGGTGAGCACTTTGACCCACCAAGTGCTTCACAGAAGTTTATAATGTAGAGCCATAAAAATAGAAAATCATATTTTTTCACAAAAATGAATTTTTCGCCCCAATTTTTTATTTTCCCAAGGGTACCAGAAAAAATTGGACCCCAAAAGTTGTTGTGCAATTTGTCCTGAGAACGCCTATACCCCATATGTGGGGGTAAACCCGTTTGTGCGCATGGGAGAGCTCGGAAGGGAAGGAGCACTGTTTTACTTTTTCAACGCAGAATTGGCTGGAATTGAGATCAGACGCCATGTCACGTTTGGAGAGCCCCTGATGTGCCTAAACAGTGGAAACCCCCGAATCCTAACTGAAACCCTAACCCAAACAGACCCCTAACCCTAATCCCAACCCTATCCATAACCCTAACCACACCCCTAACCCGAACATGCCCCTAGCCCTAATCCCAACCACACCCCTAACCCCAACATACCTCTAACCCTAATCCCCACCCTAACCACACCCCTAACTCCAACACACCCCTAACCCTAATCCCAACCATAACTTTAACCGCACCCCTAACCCTAATCCCAACCCTAATTCCAACCGTAAATGTAGTCCAAACCCTAACTTTAGCCCCAACCCTAACCCTAACTTTAGCCCCAACCCTAACCCTGACTTTAGCCCCAACCCTAACTTTAGCCCGACCCTAACCCTAACTTTAGCCCCAATCCTAACCCTAACTGTAGCCCCAACCCTAACTTTAGCCCTAACCCTAACTTTAGCCCCAACCCTAACCCTAACTTTATCCCCAACCCTAACTGTAGCCCCAACCCTAACTGTAGCCCTAATCCTAACTTTAGCCCCAACCCTAACTTTAGCCCCAACCCTAACCCTAATGGGAAAATGGAAATAAATACATTTTTTAAAAGATGCTTTTTATTGCAAAAATAGTTTTTGCATCTCCACATTTTGAGAGCTATAATTTTTCAATATTTTGGTCCACAGAGTCATGTGAGGTCTTGTTTTTTGCAGGACGAGTTGACGTTTTTATTGGTACCATTTTCGGACACGTGACATTTTTTAATCACTTTTTATTCTGATTTTTGTGAGGCAGAATGACCAAAAACCAGCTATTCATGAATTTCTTTTTGGGGGGGGGGGCGTTTATACCATTCCACGTTTGGTAAAATTGATAAAGCAGTTTTATTCTTCGAGTCAGTACGATTACAGCGATACCTCATTTATATGATTTTTTTATGTTTTGGCGCTTTCATATGATAAAAACTATTTTATATCAAAAATAATTATTTTTGCATTGCTTTAGTCTGAGGACTATCACTGTATAGTGACTGATCGCTGATTTGACACTTTGCAGTGCACTGTGTCAGATCAGCAATCTGACAGGCACTGCAGGGAGGCTTCTGAGCAGGCGCTAGAAAGCCACCTCCCTGCAGGGCCCGGAAGGCCCCCCTGAGGCCAATTTGGATCCGGGGCCTGCTGGGAGGAGGAGGTACGAGACCCTTGGAGCAACGCGATCACATCGCGTTTCTCCGAGGTTCTCAGGGAAGCATGCAAGGAGCCCCCTCCCTGCACGATGCTTCCCTGTGCCGCCGGAATGCTGCGATCACAGTGTGCCGGGGGTTAATGTGCCGGGAGCGGTCCGTGACCGCTCCTGGCACATAGTGCCAGATGTCAGCTTTAATAACCAGCTGACACCCGGCGGCGATCGGCCGCGCTCCTCCCCGTGAGCGCTGCCGATCGCCTATGACGTACTATCCCATCACTGGGAATTAAGTCCCAGGTCACCTCGATGGGATAGTACATGATATGGGATAAAGGGGTTAAGGAATCACCCTCTGCATGTCTGCTACAGCATAAAGAGTAAAGTCCAAGGGCAATTTGAAACTCTAAGGAAAACACTTACAGAAAACACAGAGCAAAAATTACAACAATACTACAACAAACTACGGACCTTTCTGATTCAGAACAAGGAAAAGAAGCTACACAGATTGCGCCTCAATTCAGGACTCTATACAAACAGATACAAAACAAAGCCAAAACCTGACAACTTGGACAACCACTCCATTTCAGACACAAAAGCATCTAGAAGACTCTCATTTTGTCCCTGGATATAACTGAACTCTGCAGTGATATGGAAAATTATTTCAGGAGACTGCGCCTGAGGGAATATTTCAATGATACAGAAGATTCAGAAAACACTCGGACTGAATGAAAAGGGAGCCTAACAACCAAGAAGAGGTCAGACTGGACACCTCCACCTGGACGCAACCCTCATTTGGATAAATATATAGACTCCTTCACACATTTGATAAAATACACTATCATAGACACCAACAGGAGACAAGCATCCAACATCAGTGACCAGGAGAGAAAGGCCATACAGTCTCTGAAAACCAACAAAGAACTCATCATCAAACCTGCTGACAAGGGTGGTGCAATAGTCAAGATGAACACATCAGACTATATGAAGGAAGCAAACAGACAACTTATGGAAACACACTACTACAAATAAGTGAAGTCTGATCCTACACAGGACTATTACAAGGAACTAAACAAGTTGGTATCTTGTCTGCCTGACGAATCCAGGAGAGCCGATGACCTGATACCAAAAAGTCCATGAATAGGGACATTCTACATGCTTCCCAAAATCCACAAGTCTGGAAATCCAGGAAGACCAATTATTTCATGTGTGGGCACCCTTACTGAGCAGGTATCTGGATGGGTAGAGGGAATTCTAAAAAAAATGGGAAAGAATACACCCAGCTACATTCAGGACACAACTGACCTATTGAATAAACTAGCAGCAATATGTTCTCTACCAGAAGGAACCATCCTGGCCACCATGGATGTGGAATCTTTGTATTCTAATATCCCACACCAGGATAGATTAAATGCCTGCAAATTAATTCTTCATGGAAAACACAGGGACTGATGTTGATTCTGTGGTGAAACTTATCAAATTCATCTTCACCCACAATTATTTTGAATTTGACAAGATATATCTACAGGAGACTGGCACAGCAATGGGAAGTAAACTGGCCCCAAGGTATGCAAATCCTTCATCAAGTAGGCCAAGCTTGAAAGTGACTTTTTGTCCTCATGTCCCATCAGGCCTCTGGCCTACTACCGCTACATTGATGATATTTTAATCATCTGCACGGAGTCTGAGCAACAGCTAAAGACGTTCCATGAAAAGTTTAATCAATTTCATCCCACCATCAACTTAACACTCAACTACTCCTGTACTGAAATTAACATTTTGGACACCATCATTAAGCTGCAGAAGAATGAAATAGAGACATCCCTGTATCAGAAGCCAATCAACCGTCCAGCATACCTTAAATGGGACAGTTTCCATCCAAAACACATAAAAAACTCTATTGTCTATAGCCAGGCCATCAGATACAATCGTATATATGTTCCAACCCCAAGGATAAAGATGAACACCTTGGTCACCTCAGAAAGACCTTTTTGAATCAAGGCTACCATCCAAGAACAATTGAAAACCAGATCACAAGAGCCACCAAAATATCACTTGCTACATTACAAAGCTAAAGAAGAAAATAACTGGGTACCTCTAGTAGTCACCTACAATTCAAATCTGAAGGTGCTAAGGGGTGCTGTACGGAAATTACAACCTTTACTACGAAAAAATGCCCGATTACAATCCATTTTTCCAGACCCCCCACTACTGTGTTTTAGGCAGCCCCCAAATCTAAGAAGCATCATTGTCAGAAGCTCCCTGTCCTCTCCAACAGCTGCAGGAACCTTTCCTTGCAACCACAAAAAATGTAAAACCGGTCCATTTATAATGATCACGGAGAAGATAAAGAACCCCAATGCACATAAGGACTATAAGATCCCAGGTACTTTCAGCTGCATCACATCTAATGCGGTGTACCTAATTATATGTACCAAATGTCCAGCTGGGGGTCTGTATGTTGGGGAGATGGGCAAAAACTGAGAACAAAGATAAATTCTCACCGCCACACAATAAGAGAAAAAGAATGGATCTGCCTGTGGCCAAACATTTTTGTATGCGTGGTTATAGCACCATGGACCTGAAATTACTCGTATTGAAAGGTAACTTCACATGTCAGAGAGACAGGAGAATCTGGGAGTATAAATTTATGACCTTTGACACACTAAAGGTACCTTCACACATAACGATATTGTTAACGATATCGTTGCTTTTTGTGACGTAGCAACGATATCGTTAAGGATATCGTTCTGTGTCACAGCGACCAACGATCAGGCCCCTGCTGGGAGATCGTTGGTCGCTGAATAAAGTCCAGAACTTTATTTCGTCGCTGGACTCCTGCTGACATCGCTGGATCGGCGTGTGTGACACCGATCCAGCGATGTCTTCACTGGTAACCAGGGTAAACATCGGGTAACTAAGCGCAGGGCTGCGCTTAGTAACCCGATGTTTACCCTGGTTACCATCCTAAAAGTAAAAAAAAAACAAACAGTACATACTTACCTACAGCCGTCTGTCCTCCAGCGCTGTGCTCTGCACTCCTCCTGTACTGGCTGTGAGCGTCGGTCAGCCGGAAAGCAGAGCGGTGACGTCACCGCTCTGCTTTCCGGCCGCTGTGCTGCTCAGTCAGTGCAGGAGGAGTGCAGAGCACAGCGCTGGAGGACAGACAGCTGTAGGTAAGTATGTAGTGTTTGGTTTTTTTTACTTTTAGGATGGTAACCAGGGTAAACATCGGGTTACTAAGCGCGGCCCTGCGCTTAGTTACCCGATGTTTACCCTGGTTACCGGCATCGTTGGTCGCTGGAGAGCTGTCTGTGTGACAGCTCTCCAGCGACCAAACAGCGACGCTGCAGCGATCCGGATCGTTGTCGGTATCGCTGCAGCGTCGCTTAATGTGAAGGTACCTTTAGTGCAGGAATGAATGTGTCGCATGGATTTATGTCTTTTTACATCAATTAAGGAATTTGCACTTCAGACCTTATGGGGCATCATAACACAGAACCAGACCCCAGTCAGAGAACAATAAAACATTCACTCCTTATCTACGAAATGTTCCAATATTTATGGACAAAACTGTTTATCACTTTCCCATAATGACAGTTCTGTGCTGTGTTGTGTATAAATATGTGATTCTTCAGATGTTGTATTAGTCTATGCCTGGGGAAGAGGCCTGAGTAGTCTTGAAAGCTTGCAATTTGTTACCATCTTTTCAGTTAACCATTAAAAGTCATAAACCACTGAGGACTCTCAATTTCAAAAATTATTCTAATATTAAAGGAAGGATGAATGGACAAATGTATCAAGACATTCTTGAATAAAATCTGTTGACATCTACCAGGATGATGATGAAACAAGGGTGGAAATTTCAGCAAGACAATGACCCCAAGCACACAGCCAAAACTCTCAAATGATTTCAGAGAAAGAAAATAAAACTGGCCTAGCCAATCACCTAACCTGAATACAATAGAAAATGTATCCAACAAAATAAACCTCAGCGTTCATAGAAGGAGCACATGCAACCTTCAGGATTTGAAGAGTGTTTATGTGGTAGAATGGGCCAAAATCACACCTGAGCAGTGCATGAGTCTACTTTCTCCATACAGGAGGCTTCTTGAAGCTGTCATCACCAACAAAGGTTTTTGTACAAAGTATTACATTTCAGCATGCATGTTCAATACTTTTTCTCTGTGTTATTTCTCAATATTAGTAGTGCAAACTGTAGGAAAACAAGGAGCACAAATAGGGTCTTATCCCACATTATACAATGTGCAATTTTGATCAAAAACTGCTCACCTGGTGGTGTAGAAAAAAGGCTTGCATGTCAGCTGCTGCAGATCCACGGGTCAGCTAGCGACCTAATTACAGCTATTGACTGTCTTTGTGGTATTTCCTGAAGAAGAAGTCATGATGACTTTGAAATGCGTAGAATAAACCACCATCATCCTTTAACCATATTTTGCATTCTGAATTGTCTGGCAGCGCGGATATAGTCCACTATCTTCCTTGATAATTTCTCAATATTACACGTAACTTCTGTTTTTAAGGCTAGGAATGAAGCATATACTTCTCATAGAAGATGCTATTGCTGGAGCATACACATCACCTAAAGGTACCTTCACACATAACGATATTGTTAACGATATCGTTGCTTTTTGTGACGTAGCAACGATATCGTTAATAAAATCGTTATGTGTGACAGCGACCAACGATCAGGCCCCTGCTAGGAGATCGTTGGTCGCTGAACAAAGTCCAGAACTTTATTTCGTCGCTGGACTCCCTGGAGACATCGCTGGATCGGCGTGTGTGACACCGATCCAGCGATGTCTTCGCTGGTAACCAGGGTAAACATCGGGTAACTAAGCGCAGGGCCGCACTTAGTAACCCGATGTTTACCCTGGTTACCATCGTTAAAGTAAAAAAAACAAACACTACATACTTACCTACCGCTGTCTGTCCTCCAGCGCTGTGCTCTGCACTCCTCCTGTACTGGCTGTGAGCGTCGGTCAGCCGGAAAGCAGAGCGGTGACGTCACCGCTCTGCTTTCCGGCCGCTGTGCTCACACAGACAGTACAGGAGGAGAGCAGAGCACAGCGCTGGAGGACAGACAGCGGAAGGTAAGTATGTAGTGTTTTTTTTACTTTTAGGAAGGTAACCAGGGTAAACATCGGGTTACTAAGCGCGGCCCTGCGCTTAGTTACCCGATGTTTACCCTGGTTACCGGCATCGTTGGTCGCTGGAGAGCGGTCTGTGTGACAGCTCTCCAGCGACCAAACAGCGACGCTGCAGCGATCCGGATCGTTGTCGGTATCGCTGCAGTGTCGCTTAATGTGAAGGGGCCTTAAGAGAGACTGGAGCTGATGTGTATACATCACATAGTAAAGACTGTGGCTGAAGCATATACATTATATAGGAGATGCTAGGGCTGGAATATGTATGTTAAGGATAACAGCCGGAGGGAGGTAACGCAGATCCCACCGCTGTCACAGATAACACAGGAGAGATCAGATCCCACCTGGTAAGGACTTACCTGGGTTGGAGTAGTGGTATGGCATCCACTAGGGGCAGCAGCGGCAGGTAGCGTTGTCAGGAATAGCCAAGGAGTCAGTACATAGGAGCAGCAATGTAGTTTAAAAGGAGTAGCACATGACCTTTTGCTTAGGAATCAACTTAATAAAACACTGAGCTATTAGGGAATGTGAGAGCAGGTTGTATTTTGTAGTAAACAAGGTAAAAAAGATTTTTCCACCACCAGGGGCAAAACAGTAACAATGAAGTGACCTGACAAGAATCTGCATAACTATTCATATGCTAAATAGTTTCAAGTCAAATTGACATGTGAGATAGCCAAGATGATTGTCTATAAAATGATTGTAGTCTCACATTTGAAGCTGTGTGGTTGGTGAGATTTGGAGTCTGAAAGTCAAAAGTTCAAAACATTGTTACCCTTTTTCTCGTTACTGTCACACAAAACCCCAAAAATGGGCCAGGCAAAAGTGTTGCCAACCTCAACTTAATATTTGGTTGCACACCCTTTGGAATAAATAACTGCAATCGCTTTCTATAACCATTAATAAGCTTCTTACATCTCTCAACTGGAATTTTGGATCACTCTTCTTTTGCAAACAGCTCCAGGTGTCTCATATTTGAAGGGTGCCTTCTCCCAATAGCAATTTTAAGATCTCTCCACAGGTGTTCAATTGGATCTAGAATTGAACTCATAGCTGGCCACTTCAGAACTCTCCAGTGTTTTGTTTCAATCCATTTCTGGGTGCATCTTGAAGTATGTTTGGGGTAATTGTCCTGCTAGAAGGAAGCAAACCTAGCTTTCTGACCCTGGGCACTACATTGCGACCTAAAAACCTTTGGCAATCCTCAGATTTCATAATGCCTTGCCCAGAGTCAAGGCACCCAGTGCAAGAGGCATCAAAACAACCCCAAAACATCCTTGAACCTCCACCATATTTGACTATAGGTACTGTGTTGTTTTCTTTCTGGGCCTCATTCTGTTTTCGGTAAACAGTAGAATGATAGGCTTTACAAAAAACTCTATCTTGGTCTCATCTGTCCACAAGACTCTTTCCCAAAAGGATTTTGCCCCCTCATGTACATTTTGGCAAACTGCAGTCCAGCTATTTTATGTCTGTATCAGCAGTAAGGTCTTCCTGTGTTTTCTGCCATACCGTTTCATTTCATTCAAATGTTGAGGGATAGGTCACGCTGACACTGATACGCCCTGAGACTGCAGGACAGCTTGAATTTATTTGGAATTTGATTGAAGTTGCATATCCACCATCCAGACTATCTTGAGTTGCAACAGGTCTTAAATTTTTCTCTGCTGTCCATGTCCAGGGAGGTTAGCTACAGTTCCATGGGTTGTAAACATCTTGATTATGTTAAGCACTGTGGACAAAGGCAAATCAAGATATCTGGAGATGGATTTGTAACCTTGAGATTGGGTTATTAAGTACTCGGTTTTCCTCTTCTCTTTTTGTTCTCCCTGCTTAGTGTGACACACACAGACACACAATGCAAAGATTCAGTCAACTTGACCACTTTATACCTGGTTTCATGTGTGATTTTCATAATGCCCATAACTGTAATTTGTCACAGGTGAGTTTGAACAAGCATCACATGCTTGAAACAAAGTTTTTTTACCCACAGTTTTGGAAAGGTGCCAACAATTTTGTTCTGACCCTTTGGGGGGTTTTGTGAGAAATGTCAAAATTACCCTTTTTTTCGTGTGGCTTGTTCCAATACACACAAAGGAAACAAACATGTACAGTTGTGCTCAAAAGTTTACATACCCTGGCAGAATTTTTGCTTTCTTGGCCTTTTTTCAAAGAATATGAATGATGATACCAAAACCTTTTCTCCACTCATGGTTAGTGGTTGGGTGAAGCCATTTATTGTCAAACTACTGTGTTTTCTCTTTTTAAATCATAATGACAGCCCAAAACATCCAAATGACCCTGATCAAAAGTTCACATACCCTGGCAATTTTAGCCTGACAACATGCATAGAAGTTGACACAAATGGATTTGAATGGCTACTAAAGGTAACTTCCTCACCTGTAACCTGTTTGCTTGTAATCGGTGTTTGTGCATAAAAGCGGAGTGAGTTTCTGGGAACCAGACAGACTTTTGCATCTTTCATCCAGCCACTGACATTTCTGGATTGTGAGTTATGGGGAAAGCAAAAGAATTGTCATTGTGGAGTGGGGAAAAAGTTTTGGTGTTATCATTCATATTCTCTAAAAAAAAAGGCCAAGAAAGCAAAAATTCTGCTGGGGTATGTAAACTTTTAAGCACAACTGTATATAGCAGAACATTTGTAATACCAATAATTTTCTGGAATAATTTCAAGGGTGCCTACACTTATGGCCATGTGTCACGGGGCTACCGCGACTGAGAGGTTCCAGAGAACCGCAGCGCTCTGGGCCTCGTTCACACACAGTGATCAGAAGCTCTTCACCTGTATTCTGACCTAGCTGCTTTGTGCCAGCAGTGCAGGAGTTAACCTTATTGCTAAGTTGCTGAGAGCTGGGTCTCTCAGCTGAAGTGGATTTTGTAATCTGATCCTCTATATAGACCCAGTCCTGACTTCACCTAGTGTCAGTGATCAGTTCTACTGCCTGGCTTGGAGGTTGAAGGAGCGTAGTGTTGGTGTTGGAGGTTTATTTACAGAGATTGGTGTCTGCAGTTTTGGTTGCATGTTAAACCTGTTTTCCTTCCTAAGTTTATTCCTTCTCTTCCCTTCGATGTGTTTCATCTGTGGTTGTGTGAGCATTTGGTGAGTTTGAGACTTTTAGTTACCTTGTCTGTATACCCTGTTATTTGTTGTATTATTACACTGGTGCAGTCCACCTCGTTTGGCGGGAGAGGGGGCCCCTGATAGGGCCTGCACAGGAGACAGGGATACACTGGAGACTCGGGCCTCCTAACCATCATAGGTACCCCCGAGATAAGGGAAAGCCAGGGCCCCATTTAAGTGGTAGGGACATGTGCGGGTCCCGTCCTGCCCCTTTATCGCCGTTTACGGTGTGACAGTATCACTGACCTTAAAAAATTTTCTTGGTCCAATATGGACCTTATTGCTGCTTTAGCTGGACAAATGCAGCAACTCAATCTAGAGGTGGCTGACCTCCGCTCAGCAGTTGTGCAGCGCACTCCAGTGGCCACTGCAGGGGTTGCTACACCTCCACAAGCTTTGCTGGAGCCTAAAATTGCGTTACCTGACAGGTTCTCTGGGGGGCGTGACAAATTTGTTACTTTCAGGGAGGCCTATAAATTGTATTTTAGGTTGCATCCTCACACTTCAGGTTCAGAGGAGCAGAGGGTTGGAATTGTAGTATCGCTCCTACAAGGTGACCCTCAGGCCTGGGCTTTTTCACTTCCCGCTGACGCTTTGCCATTACGGACTGTGGAGGAGTTTTTTCAAGCCTTAGGTCAAGTGTATGATGATCCTGACCGCGTCTCCCTCGCTGAGTCCACAATACGCCATCTTACACAGGGAGACCGGCCAGTAGAGGAGTACTGCTCTGAGTTTCGGAGATGGGCTACTGACACAATGTGGAATGACCCTGCACTCTGCAGTCAATTTTATCAGGGCCTATCTGATAAAATAAAAGATGCCTTCGCCCTTCAGGAGACACCAACCACACTGGAAGTAGCTATATCTCTTGCGATCGGGTGGACTGCCGCCTGCGCCAGAGACTTAATGAATTGCCGCTATTCAAGGGTAATTCAGATTTGGACTCACCAGAATCTGAGTCTCTAGGAGAACCTATGCAGTTGGGTGGCGATACACGTTCTAAGGGGGCTGCAGTAGTACGGCGTAAGGAAGGTGCATATTTTTTTGTGGCAGAAGAGGTCATTATGTGAATGTGTGTCCTTCTAGAAGACAACCGCCGGAAAACTATTGAGCCCGGGTTGTGGGGAGGCTGGCAACTTGGGTATACTAATTTCCTCCTTAGGTAAACCTCAATTTTTCCTACCAGCCGAGATTCGTCTTGGTAAAAATAGGTTCAATATCTCTGCCTTTCTGGACTCTGGGGCAGGGTTTAATTTAATTGATGCTGGGTTTGTTCAGGCACATGGGTTGAAGACTTAAGAGTTGTCTAGACCCATACCTATAATTGCCATTGATTTTGCACCCTTGAGCCAGGGGACTTTCACTCAGATCGTCCGTGTGGTGAGCCTACAAATAGGGGCGTTGCACTCTGAGTCATTAGATTGTTATCTGTTGGGGGGTTTGCCATCACCTGTAGTTCTCGGTTTACCATGGCTCTGCAGCGCCCCAGAGTCCTGGTCATTGCAGTAATGTCGCTCTGCCACTAAGGGGAGTGATGTTATGTCTGATTGCACTAAAGGAGTTCACCTGACCAGGTATCACAGTCACACATTACACTTCACACTCCGTCTACCAGGGGGAGCAAAAGGCACTATGTATTAGGTGTCACACTCACGCCCTGACTGGGGGGCGTGAGCTCGGGGGGTTTGTGGCCCCACTGTGCCACAAACCAGACTACCCTGGAAGGGGCGTGACTATGACAGCTGCCTGGGTTTTCACTGGAGCCTCTGATGGTGAGGACAGGCTTGTGCAGCAGGCAGCTGCCAGGTGCTACTCCAGGGTGGTGTCTGGCTGTGGCTGCTGATCCCACTTGGGAGACAGGAACACCTGGATTGGTGCGGGCGTTAGGCAGGACTGGCAGAAGAGCACGGCTGGAACACAGACGAGTAGGCTGGCACAGCTGAGACAGGGCTGGCAGAGACACGGCAGGGAACTCAGGGCTGGCAGAGACACGGCAGGAAACAGGACTGGCTAGGACAGCAGGAACACAGGACTGGAAGGCAGGGCAGGAACGGCAGGACTGGCAGGAACACAGGATTGGGAGGCACTGCAGAGAACACAGGACTGGAAGGCAGGGCAGGAACGGCAGGACTGGCAGGAACACAGGATACACAGGACGGGTTGATGTGGTGTATGAATCAGGCTGCACTCTGATGACACCCGAGTGCAGTCCTATTGTGAGTGTGATGAAGGAACAGGTAGGGACCTGTACACACAGAAGATGCAGGTACGGAAACAAGCCAGAAGGAAAGGAGAATGAAGGAACAGGTAGGGACCTGTTCACACAGGAGGACCAAGTAACAAGTAGAAGGTGGAACTAAGAGAAGAGAAGGAGAAGGCAGAGCCAAGGACGGAGCCGCAAGAGGCGGAGCCAAGGGCGGAGACGCTGGAGGCGGAGCCAAGAGCGGAGACGCTGGAGGCGGAGCCAAGAGCGGAGACGCTGGAGGCGGAGCCAAGAGCAGAGACACTGGAGGCAGAGCCAAGAGCGGAGACGCTGGAGGCGGAGCCAAGAGCGGAGATGCTGGAGGAGGAGCCAAGAGCAGAGACGGAGCAAAGTGCAGAAACACAGGAGGCGGAACCAGATAGTACCGCAAAGAGCGGAGCCAGATAGAACCGCAAAGAGCGGAGCCACAGAGCAAAGCCAGAGAGTGCGAAGCAAGATCTGAGTGCAGAGCCGCAAGAGTGCGGAGTGTGTCATGATTCCAATGGCAGGGAATCACAAAAGGACAAGCACCAACGAGCTCTAGGGTGATGGAACCTGAGCTGACCGCGACCCTAAACCTGAACACACAAATAACAATAGCCGGGGAACATGCCTACGTTGATCCTAGACGTCTCGCACCAGCCGAAGATCTAACTTCCCCTATTAGAAGAAACACAGACCTCTCTTGCCTCCAGAGAAATACCCCACAGAAATAGCAGCCCCCCACATATAATGACGGTGAAATGAGAGGAAGGCACATACACAGTATGAAATCAGATTCAGCAAAATGAGGCCCGCTAAAACTAGATAGCAGAGGATACAAAAGTAAACTGCGCGGTCAGCAAAAAACCCTTCAAAAAAACCATCCTGTAATTACTTGAACTCATGTTCCAACTCATGGAACATGAGGAGCAATTACAGCCCGCTAGAGCAACCAGCAGCAAAGAAACAATTATATGCAAGCTGGACAAGACAAAAATAAATCAAAACGTGGAACAAGAAAATCAAAAACTTAGCTTGTCCTGAAGATTACTGAAGCCAGAAGCTGAGGTAACAAAACACTCTGATAACCTTGATAGCCGGCGGGGAAATGACAAGAAAGCCCGGTTAAATAGGAAACTCCCAAATCCTAATAGAACAGGTGGACACCAGAGACAGCAGAACACAAATCACCCAGTACCATCAGTAACCACCAGAGGGAGCCCAAAAACAGAACTCACAACAGTACCCCCCCTTGAGGAGGGGTCACCGAACCCTCACGAGAACCACCAGGGCGACCAGGATGAGCCCTATGAAAAGCGCGGACCAAATCATCAGCATGAACATCAGAGGCAACCACCCAAGAATTATCCTCCTGACCATAACCCTTCCACTTGACCAAATATTGGAGTTTCCGTCTGGAAACACGAGAATCCAAGATCTTCTCCACAACATACTCCAATTCTCCCTCCACCAGCACCGGAGCAGGAGGCTCAGGCGAATGAACAACAGGTACCTCATACCTCCGCAACAACGACCGATGGAACACATTATCAATAGCAAACGATGCCGGGAGATCCAAACGAAACGACACAGGGTTAAGAATTTCCAAGATCCTATAAGGACCGATGAACCGAGGCTTGAACTTAGGAGAAGAGACCTTCATAGGAACAAAACGAGAAGACAACCACACCAAGTCCCCAACACGAAGTCGAGGACCCACGCGGCGACAGCGATTAGCAAACTGCTGAGCCTTCTCCTGGGACAACTTCAAATTGTCCACCACATGACTCCAAATCTGATGCAACCTATCCACCACCATGTCCACTCCAGGACAATCAGAAGGCTCCACCTGACCAGAGGAAAAACGAGGATGAAACCCCGAATTACAAAAGAAAGGAGAAACCAAGGTAGCAGAACTAGCCCGATTATTAAGGGCAAACTCGGCCAGCGGCAAAAAGGTAACCCAGTCATCCTGATCAGCAGAAACAAAACACCTCAAATAAGTTTCCAAGGTCTGATTAGTTCGCTCCGTCTGGCCATTCGTCTGAGGGTGGAATGCAGACGAAAAGGACAAATCAATGCCCATCTTAGCACAGAACGTCCGCCAAAATCTAGACACAAACTGGGATCCCCTGTCAGAAACGATGTTCTCCGGAATCCCATGCAAACGAACCACGTTCTGGAAAAAGAGGGACCAACTCAGAGGAGGAAGGCAACTTAGGCAAGGGTACAAACCAAAGAAACGCAGTCAAAAGTCCAAATAAATATAAATATACAAACTTTATTAAATACTACATAATAGGTGTACAGTAAAAGTGGGACAACCACCCGTGCAAACAACAGCACATACAGATGGACAGGAACTAATGCACATTAACCCATATCATCCGTATCATCACCATATATATGCAGAGTATGTATAAGACACTGATAAATATGTCATAGCAAACAATTGCAATATCCAAGTATATACATACCAGCAGTTTAAGAGTGGGTGTGTATGTGCATCCAGGACCCGTCCCCCCCAACGCACGTTTCGGCAAGGTGCCTTTCTCAAGGGGTAACTGGTGTGTAAATAAGGTTAAAATATATACTCACGAACCCGGAAGTATAGCGGTACCCATGATTACCGGCAGCTGTCCCGCACGGCCGCATAACCCGGAAACACAGGGGCCCCATGTGATCACAGGGCAGCGGCACCGCGGTGACAGGAGCCGGAGATGACGTGTATGTTGCTGGAATAGATAAACCGAGCCGCCGTCTAAGTATAGAAAAAGGCGGACATGCGCAAATGCAACCACAGGGACAAAGAGCTAGAAGTCCCAATGTGCATGCGCAAAGAGCCCACCGCGGCCATATTATTGGAGACCAACAGCCGCAACTACAAGAAACCCATAGCAGCCATCTTAATGAGGATGAAAACAAGGTGTTGTATGTTAATGATGTAAACACAAAGACCACCTAAAGCAGACACCTCCAGCAAAATAGCGGACTATCCTTAAAATGTCCATATAATTTCAAGGATATATCACCCATAATAACAAACAAATAAATGAAAAAAAAAAAAAAAAGAGGGGACAAAAAAGAGACAAAAAAAAGAAAATAAAAATGAAAAAAATATATAAAAATGTCTATATTGATGGAGTGTCCCAAATGATAACACATGTATATGTATACACACATGGCACATGCATATACACATGTCCCTCCAACTCGCCCATGTGCAAATGCAAGGAGCACATACGTGCGAGTAACATACCAAACATATCATCTAAGAAGTATGCTTGATGGAACAAAATAACAATGTAATAGTATAACAGTCTAGCATATGCTGCAAATACACACACATATGTCCGCCCCACACATATAGCCAACATATCACACGGGACACAACACCACATGTATATTGAAAGGGCAATTCATCATCTTCCTGTATGTCGTACTAGAGACGTCTAACATATCCTCTCCAAAGGCTCTCAATGGGAATCCACAAGGCGTTTTCGGTTTTACTTATTCAACCACAGAGGTCATCAAATATTATGTGTCATGGTCCGTAACACTATAAAGAGAAATAAAAACAATTAAAATCAAAATAAAAACACACATATGCGGATGATGTGCACAAGGAGGAGAGAAACAGCAGGCCGCGGACTACAGAAACGGGGCAAAAGACAGGTTCTCATTAAGTCCATCAGGATGGACAGTTTGGAGACGCCATATCCATTGGGTCTCCAATTTCGCTAGCCTTTTGGACAATTGTCCACCCCTGATATTAATTTTTAAGGCTTCAATGCCTCTCACTCTTAATAGTGTCGCATTACATTCATGATGTTCCCAAAAATGTCTTGGTATAGTTTTCAATGTAGATCCATCCGTGTGGCCAGAGGCCGCCTGTATCCCCAGTACATGCTCTCTAATGCGGACTTTAAGTTGGCGGGTGGTAAGGCCAACATATATTAGCCCGCAGGGGCATGTAGCGTAATAGACAACATACCTTGTCGTACAAGTGATATGCTGTCTAATTTGAAAGGATTTTGTGCCCTTCGAGTTAAGGAAAGAGACACTCCTTTCTACGTTGGGGCAGGCGACACAATGGCCACACGGACTACAACCAAGTTTGGGTGGAAAATTGTCCAAAAACATCCTGGTTTGCTGACCACTATAGTGGCTCTGAACTAAATGGTCCCTAAGGTTCCTCGCACGTCGGAATGTCAGAGAAGGCCGATCCTGGAGGAACTTCTTAATAGTGGAATCAACCATTAATATTGGCCAGGCTTTTTGTAATATCTGGCGTACCTGATGAGATTTGGTACTGTAGGTGGTAATAAACCTCAACTTATCACTGCCACCCATAGTCACTCGGTCTGAAGAACCATAAATTAAATTGTCACGTCTAGTATGTTTAGCCCTTAGATAGGCCCTTTTGATCGACCTACCGCTATAACCGCGCTCTCTGAAACGTCCCCTCAGTTCCTCCGCCCTCTTCTCAAAGTCACAGTCGGTGGAGCAGATGCGTCTAAGACGGAGAAACTGCCCCACCGGTATGGATCTAATCATATGGGCCGGATGCCCGGAGGAGGCGTGCAGAAGAGTGTTCGTGGATGTTTCTTTGCGGAAAATATCAGTATTTATTACTCCCATAGGGCCCCTCTTAATAGTGACATCCAAAAAATCGACAGATACAGCATCGGCCATAAATGTGAGGTGAATATTCATGTCGTTGCTGTTCAGACGAGACATATATTGACCAAGGTCGACGGATGTGCCCTGCCAGATGAAGAAGATGTCATCAATATAACGTGTCCACAATGGGACACGATCTATTGATCCCTGTTCATCCGACAGGAGGAGGTCCCTCTCCCACAGCCCCAAAAAGAGACCGGCATAGGAGGGCGCAAAGGCCGCCCCCATGGCGGTCCCCTGGAGCTGAAGGTAGAAGGACCCCTTAAACACAAAAAAATTGTGGGTGAGGGTGAACTCTAGAAGCTCCAGCAGAAGCGCTCTCATACCCACAGATAATGATGAAGTATCAAGGAAAAATCTTACGGCATTAATGCCGTCACTATGTCTGATATTGGTATAATGAGATTCCACATCTGCTGTAACCAATAGAGTTCCATCCTCCAAACACAATCCGTCGACCCTGCGCAAAAGGTCCCCAGTATCTTTGAGGAAGGACGGAAGGCTGGTAACCAGGGGCTGAAGATGAAAATCAATCCACCTGTTTACGTGTTCCAACAGGTTCCCTCGTCCTGAAATAATGGGTCTGCCAGGTGGTGACTGAAGGTTTTTATGTATTTTAGGGAGCAAGTACATTGTAGGTACAGTAGGTTCCTTCACAGACAAGGCAATAGCCAAGTCTTTGGTGATAACGTCGTCCTGCACGGCCCGCTGGATAATAGAGTCCAACTTACCAGAAAAAGTGGAAAGTGGATTGTAAGTAAGTTTCTTATAACAGGTCTTATTGTCTAATTGTCTATATACTTCTTTCTCATACATATCCACGGGCCACAGGACGACGTTACCACCTTTATCTGCCGGCTTGATAACTATATCTGGCAGATTTTTAAGGAACCTTAATCTTTCCCTCTCGGCTCTAGATAAATTATCCTGTAAGGAGGAGCATTGGATATTCCTAAATTCCTCCGTCACCACCTGGACAAACAACTCAACATTAGTACAAGAAGATAACGGATGAAACCTGTTGGAACAAGGACGAATAGATGGAGGAATCTTACCTACATCATGTCTATGTTCTACCGCCAACTCCTCCAAAATCCTCAGCGCATTCTGTTCTTCCTCTGTGGGGAACAATAGATGTAATTCATTGTTAAAGTGGTATCGCCTGAACAGCAACGACCGGGCAAACAGATGAAGATCTTTGACACTGGAAAACATGTCAAAGTTAGATGTAGGGGAGAAAGACAAACCCTTCTCCAATAATTTAAAATCTGTAGCTGATAATATATAATTACTCAAATTAATCACCTTATTGTCCTTTTTAGATGAATCAAACGGTGGATTCCTTCTTTTATAGGGGTGGTAAGAATGATCTCGTAGTCTACTACCACCCTCTCCAGTTATAGAGGCCGATGCTGAAGATTGATCAGACCGTGTACTCAGGGATGACAGAGAAATATTAGAGGTTGTTCTTGTCAATGGTTGATTGTTTTTATTCCTCCATAAATACACTTTCCCAGTTTGGTAGTCCTTATTATCTCTACCAAACTTAGAAAGTTGTGATTCTTGGATTTTTTTAGCCAATGAATCCATCGACTTCTCGAGGTCACCCTCAAAATTCTGCAATTTATTGGTAGGGCAACCAGCCTTAACTTCAATCTGCATAGAATCAATCAATTTATCCAATTCCGTAATTGAATTTGTGTTGAAGTGAATTAATAATTGCATGAGTGTATTAGAACACAGGGTACAGGCCTCTTCCCACTGTGTCACAAAAGATGTATCCTCTACCGGAAATGATGGAATCACCCTGACCCTGAGTCCCCTAGGGACCATTTTATTCCTGACATATTTCTCCAGGAATATTCTATTCCACCATAGACGTGAGCGTTTCAATAGCAAATTTTTGATGGACTGTAATTTATCATCCCATTCCGAGTCCACCGCCTGCTGAACATCCATCCCACTGCCACTGAACACCTGATCCAGTTGGTCGAGCCATATTTTCTCTTTGGCTCTATAGTCCATATCAATCTCCACGTAACCTGTGCGTAACACAGCAAACAAGATTAGTAGAAAACACTTAGTGGGAAACATGTCAGTCTCCAACAACATATCACTAATTAAAATAACCGTAGTATATGACTGACTAGGACCTCCTGGACAAACTGCATATTCATAACGAACGCACAAACCAAAGAAACGCAGTCAAAAGTCCAAATAAATATAAATATACAAACTTTATTAAATACTACATAATAGGTGTACAGTAAAAGTGGGACAACCACCCGTGCAAACAACAGCACATACAGATGGACAGGAACTAATGCACATTAACCCATATCATCCGTATCATCACCATATATATGCAGAGTATGTATAAGACACTGATAAATATGTCATAGCAAACAATTGCAATATCCAAGTATATACATACCAGCAGTTTAAGAGTGGGTGTGTATGTGCATCCAGGACCCGTCCCCCCCCAACGCGCGTTTCGGCAAGGTGCCTTTCTCAAGGGGTAGCCAATATTAGCCTGGCCAATATTAATGGTTGATTCCACTATTAAGAAGTTCCTCCCAGATCGGCCTTCTCTGACATTCCGACGTGCGAGGAACCTTAGGGACCATTTAGTTCAGAGCCACTATAGTGGTCAGCAAACCAGGACGTTTTTGGACAATTTTCCACCCAAACTTGGTTGTAGTCCGTGTGGCCATTGTGTCGCCTGCCCCAACGTAGAAAGGAGTGTCTCTTTCCTTAACTCGAAGGGCACAAAATCCTTTCAAATTAGACAGCATATCACTTGTACGACAAGGTATGTTGTCTATTACGCTACATGCCTCTGCGGGCTAATATATGTTGGCCTTACCACCCGCCAACTTAAAGTCCGCATTAGAGAGCATGTACTGGGGATACAGGCGGCCTCTGGCCACACGGATGGATCTACATTGAAAACTATACCAAGACATTTTTGGGAACATCATGAATGTAATGCGACACTATTAAGAGTGAGAGGCATTGAAGCCTTAAAAATTAATATCAGGGGTGGACAATTGTCCAAAAGGCTAGCGAAATTGGAGACCCAATGGATATGGCGTCTCCAAACTGTCCATCCTGATGGACTTAATGAGAACCTGTCTTTTGCCCCGTTTCTGTAGTCCGCGGCCTGCTGTTTCTCTCCTCCTTGTGCACATCATCCGCATATGTGTGTTTTTATTTTGATTTTAATTGTTTTTATTTCTCTTTATAGTGTTACGGACCATGACACATAATATTTGATGACCTCTGTGGTTGAATAAGTAAAACCGAAAACGCCTTGTGGATTCCCATTGAGAGCCTTTGGAGAGGATATGTTAGACGTCTCTAGTACGACATACAGGAAGATGATGAATTGCCCTTTCAATATACATGTGGTGTTGTGTCCCGTGTGATATGTTGGCTATATGTGTGGGGCGGACATATGTGTGTGTATTTGCAGCATATGCTAGACTGTTATACTATTACATTGTTATTTTGTTCCATCAAGTATACTTCTTAGATGATATGTTTGGTATGTTACTCGCACGTATGTGCTCCTTGCATTTGCACATGGGCGAGTTGGAGGGACATGTGTATATGCATGTGCCATGTGTGTATACATATACATGTGTTATCATTTGGGACACTCCATCAATATAGACATTTTTATATTTTTTTTTTTCATTTTTATTTTCTCTTTTTTGTCCCCTCTTTTTTTTTTTTTTTTTCATTTATTTGTTTGTTATTATGGGTGATATATCCTTGAAATTATATGGACATTTTAAGGATAGTCCGCTATTTTGCTGGAGGTGTCTGCTTTAGGTGGTCTTTGTGTTTACATCATTAACATACAACACCTTGTTTTCATCCTCATTAAGATGGCTGCTATGGGTTTCTTGTAGTGGCGGCTGTTGGTCTCCAATAATATGGCCGCGGTGGGCTCTTTGCGCATGCGCATTGGGACTTCTAGCTCTTTGTCCCTGTGGTTGCATTTGCGCATGTCCGCCTTTTTCTATACTTAGACGGCGGCTCGGTTTATCTATTCCAGCAACATACACGTCATCTCCGGCTCCTGTCACCGCGGTGCCGCTGCCCTGTGATCACATGGGGCCCCTGTGTTTCCGGGTTATGCGGCCGTGCGGGACAGCTGCCGGTAATCATGGGTACCGCTATACTTCCGGGTTCGTGAGTATATATTTTAACCTTATTTACACACCAGTTACCCCTTGAGAAAGGCACCTTGCCGAAACGCGCGTTGGGGGGGACGGGTCCTGGATGCACATACACACCCACTCTTAAACTGCTGGTATGTATATACTTGGATATTGCAATTGTTTGCTATGACATATTTATCAGTGTCTTATACATACTCTGCATATATATGGTGATAATACGGATGATATGGGTTAATGTGCATTAGTTCCTGTCCATCTGTATGTGCTGTTGTTTGCACGGGTGGTTGTCCCACTTTTACTGTACACCTATTATGTAGTATTTAATAAAGTTTGTATATTTATATTTATTTGGACTTTTGACTGCGTTTCTTTGGTTTGTGCGTTCGTTATGAATATGCAGTTTGTCCAGGAGGTCCTAGTCAGTCATATACTACGGTTATTTTAATTAGTGATATGTTGTTGGAGACTGACATGTTTCCCACTAAGTGTTTTCAACTTAGGCAAGGGTACAAGATGAACCATTTTAGAAAAGCGGTCACACACAACCCAGATGACGGACATTTTTTGAGAGACAGGGAGATCCGAAATAAAGTCCATGGAAATGTGCGTCCAAGGCCTCTTCGGGATAGGCAAAGGTGACAACAATCCACTGGCTCGAGAACAGCAAGGCTTAGCCCGAGCACAAACCCCACAAGACTGCACAAAAGAACGCACATCCCTAGACAAGGAAGGCCGCCAAAAAGACCTGGCCACCAAGTCTCTAGTACCAAATATTCCAGGATGACCTGCCAACGCAGAAGAATGGACCTCAGAGATGACTCTACTGGTCCAGCTATCCGGAACAAACAGTCTCTCAGGCGGACAACGATCAGGTTTACCCGCCTGAAACTCCTGCAAAGCACGTCGCAAGTCTGGGAAGACGGCCGACAAAATCACCCCATCCCTAAGGATAACAGTGGGCTCAGAATTTCCAGGGGAGTCAGGCACAAAACTCCTAGAAAGAGCATCCGCCTTCACATTCTTTGAACCTGGCAGGTATGAAACCACAAAATTGAAACGAGAGAAAAACAGTGACCAACGAGCCTGTCTAGGATTCAGACGCCTGGCAGACTCAAGGTAAATCAGATTTTTGTGATCAGTCAAGACCACCACACGATGTCTAGCACCCTCCAGCCAATGACGCCACTCCTCAAATGCCCACTTCATGGCCAAAAGTTCCCGATTACCCACATCATAATTCCGCTCAGCGGGCGAAAATTTTCTAGAAAAGAACGCACATGGCTTCATCACCGAGCAATCGGAGCTTCTCTGTGACAAAACCGCCCCCGCTCCAATCTCGGAAGCATCAACCTCAACTTGGAAAGGAAGCGAAACATCAGGCTGACGCAACACAGGAGCAGAAGAAAACCGGCGTTTAAGTTCCTGAAAGGCCTCCACAGCCGCAGGAGACCAATCAGCAACATCAGCACCCTTCTTAGTCAAATCCGTCAAAGGCTTAACAACACTAGAAAAATTAGTTATAAAACGACGATAGAAATTAGCAAAGCCAAAGAACTTCTGCAAACTCTTAAGAGATGTAGGCTGCGTCCAGTCACAAATAGCCCGAACCTTGACGGGATCCATCTCAATAGTAGAAGGGGAAAAAATATACCCCAAGAAAGAAATCTTCTGGACTCCAAAGAGACACTTTGAGCCCTTTACAAACAAGGAATTAGCCCGCAGGACCTGAAACACCTTCCTGACCTGCTGAACATGAGACTCCCAGTCATCAGAAAAAACCAAAATATCATCCAAATACACAATCATAAATTTATCCAGATATTCACGGAAAATATCGTGCATAAAGGACTGGAAGACTGAAGGAGCATTAGAAAGTCCGAAAGGCATTACCAAATACTCAAAATGGCCCTCAGGCGTATTAAATGCGGTTTTCCACTCATCACCTTGCTTTATTCGTATAAGATTATACGCACCCCGGAGATCAATCTTAGTGAACCATTTAGCCCCCTTAATGCGAGCAAACAAATCAGTCAACAAAGGCAAAGGATACTGATATTTTACGGTAATCTTATTCAAAAGACGATAATCTATACAAGGTCTCAAGGACCCATCTTTCTTGGCCACGAAAAAAAAACCTGCTCCCAAAGGGGACGAAGATGGACGGATATGTCCCTTTTCCAAGGACTCCTTAACATAATCCCGCATAGCAGTATGCTCTGGCACTGACAGATTGAACAAACGACCTTTAGGAAATTTACTACCAGGAATTAAATCTATAGCACAATCGCAATCCCTGTGAGGAGGAAGCGAACTGAGCTTAGGCTCCTCAAAAACATCCCGATAATCAGACAAAAATACAGGAACCTCAGAAGGAGTAGATGAAGCGATAGAAATTGGAGGTGCATCATCATGAACCCCCTGACATCCCCAGCTTAACACAGACATTGTTTTCCAGTCAAGGACTGGATTATGAGTTTGTAACCATGGCAGACCAAGTACTAGAACATCATGTAAATTATACAACAACAGCTCTGCCACTAAGGGGAGTGATGTTATGTCTGATTGCACTAAAGGAGTTCACCTGACCAGGTATCACAGTCACACATTACACTTCACACTCCGTCTACCAGGGGGAGCAAAAGGCACTATGTATTAGGTGTCACGCTCACGCCCTGACTGGGGGGCGTGAGCTCGGGGGGTTTGTGGCCCCACTGTGCCACAAACCAGACTACCCTGGAAGGGGCGTGACTATGACAGCTGCCTGGGTTTTCACTGGAGCCTCTGATGGTGAGGACAGGCTTGTGCAGCAGGCAGCTGCCAGGTGCTACTCCAGGGTGGTGTCTGGCTGTGGCTGCTGATCCCACTTGGGAGACAGGAACACCTGGATTGGTGCGGGCGTTAGGCAGGACTGGCAGAAGAGCACGGCTGGAACACAGACGAGTAGGCTGGCACAGCTGAGACAGGGCTGGCAGAGACACGGCAGGGAACTCAGGGCTGGCAGAGACACGGCAGGAAACAGGACTGGCTAGGACAGCAGGAACACAGGACTGGAAGGCAGGGCAGGAACGGCAGGACTGGCAGGAACACAGGATTGGGAGGCACTGCAGAGAACACAGGACTGGAAGGCAGGGCAGGAACGGCAGGACTGGCAGGAACACAGGATACACAGGACGGGTTGATGTGGTGTATGAATCAGGCTGCACTCTGATGACACCCGAGTGCAGTCCTATTGTGAGTGTGATGAAGGAACAGGTAGGGACCTGTACACACAGAAGATGCAGGTACGGAAACAAGCCAGAAGGAAAGGAGAATGAAGGAACAGGTAGGGACCTGTTCACACAGGAGGACCAAGTAACAAGTAGAAGGTGGAACTAAGAGAAGAGAAGGAGAAGGCAGAGCCAAGGACGGAGCCGCAAGAGGCGGAGCCAAGGGCGGAGACGCTGGAGGCGGAGCCAAGAGCGGAGACGCTGGAGGCGGAGCCAAGAGCGGAGACGCTGGAGGCGGAGCCAAGAGCAGAGACACTGGAGGCGGAGACGCTGGAGGCGGAGCCAAGAGCGGAGATGCTGGAGGAGGAGCCAAGAGCAGAGACGGAGCAAAGTGCAGAAACACAGGAGGCGGAACCAGATAGTACCGCAAAGAGCGGAGCCAGATAGAACCGCAAAGAGCGGAGCCACAGAGCAAAGCCAGAGAGTGCGAAGCAAGATCTGAGTGCAGAGCCGCAAGAGTGCGGAGTGTGTCATGATTCCAATGGCAGGGAATCACAAAAGGACAAGCACCAACGAGCTCTAGGGTGATGGAACCTGAGCTGACCGCGACCCTAAACCTGAACACACAAATAACAATAGCCGGGGAACGTGCCTACGTTGATCCTAGACGTCTCGCACCAGCCGAAGATCTAACTTCCCCTATTAGAAGAAACACAGACCTCTCTTGCCTCCAGAGAAATACCCCACAGAAATAGCAGCCCCCCACATATAATGACGGTGAAATGAGAGGAAGGCACATACACAGTATGAAATCAGATTCAGCAAAATGAGGCCCGCTAAAACTAGATAGCAGAGGATACAAAAGTAAACTGCGCGGTCAGCAAAAAACCCTTCAAAAAAACCATCCTGTAATTACTTGAACTCATGTTCCAACTCATGGAACATGAGGAGCAATTACAGCCCGCTAGAGCAACCAGCAGCAAAGAAACAATTATATGCAAGCTGGACAAGACAAAAATAAATCAAAACGTGGAACAAGAAAATCAAAAACTTAGCTTGTCCTGAAGATTACTGAAGCCAGAAGCTGAGGTAACAAAACACTCTGATAACCTTGATAGCCGGCGGGGAAATGACAAGAAAGCCCGGTTAAATAGGAAACTCCCAAATCCTAATAGAACAGGTGGACACCAGAGACAGCAGAACACAAATCACCCAGTACCATCAGTAACCACCAGAGGGAGCCCAAAAACAGAACTCACAACAGTACCCCCCCCTTGAGGAGGGGTCACCGAACCCTCACGAGAACCACCAGGGCGACCAGGATGAGCCCTATGAAAAGCGCGGACCAAATCATCAGCATGAACATCAGAGGCAACCACCCAAGAATTATCCTCCTGACCATAACCCTTCCACTTGACCAAATATTGGAGTTTCCGTCTGGAAACACGAGAATCCAAGATCTTCTCCACAACATACTCCAATTCTCCCTCCACCAGCACCGGAGCAGGAGGCTCAGGCGAATGAACAACAGGTACCTCATACCTCCGCAACAACGACCGATGGAACACATTATCAATAGCAAACGATGCCGGGAGATCCAAACGAAACGACACAGGGTTAAGAATTTCCAAGATCCTATAAGGACCGATGAACCGAGGCTTGAACTTAGGAGAAGAGACCTTCATAGGAACAAAACGAGAAGACAACCACACCAAGTCCCCAACACGAAGTCGAGGACCCACGCGGCGACAGCGATTAGCAAACTGCTGAGCCTTCTCCTGGGACAACTTCAAATTGTCCACCACATGACTCCAAATCTGATGCAACCTATCCACCACCATGTCCACTCCAGGACAATCAGAAGGCTCCACCTGACCAGAGGAAAAACGAGGATGAAACCCCGAATTACAAAAGAAAGGAGAAACCAAGGTAGCAGAACTAGCCCGATTATTAAGGGCAAACTCGGCCAGCGGCAAAAAGGTAACCCAGTCATCCTGATCAGCAGAAACAAAACACCTCAAATAAGTTTCCAAGGTCTGATTAGTTCGCTCCGTCTGGCCATTCGTCTGAGGGTGGAATGCAGACGAAAAGGACAAATCAATGCCCATCTTAGCACAGAACGTCCGCCAAAATCTAGACACAAACTGGGATCCCCTGTCAGAAACGATGTTCTCCGGAATCCCATGCAAACGAACCACGTTCTGGAAAAAGAGGGACCAACTCAGAGGAGGAAGGCAACTTAGGCAAGGGTACAAACCAAAGAAACGCAGTCAAAAGTCCAAATAAATATAAATATACAAACTTTATTAAATACTACATAATAGGTGTACAGTAAAAGTGGGACAACCACCCGTGCAAACAACAGCACATACAGATGGACAGGAACTAATGCACATTAACCCATATCATCCGTATCATCACCATATATATGCAGAGTATGTATAAGACACTGATAAATATGTCATAGCAAACAATTGCAATATCCAAGTATATACATACCAGCAGTTTAAGAGTGGGTGTGTATGTGCATCCAGGACCCGTCCCCCCCAACGCACGTTTCGGCAAGGTGCCTTTCTCAAGGGGTAACTGGTGTGTAAATAAGGTTAAAATATATACTCACGAACCCGGAAGTATAGCGGTACCCATGATTACCGGCAGCTGTCCCGCACGGCCGCATAACCCGGAAACACAGGGGCCCCATGTGATCACAGGGCAGCGGCACCGCGGTGACAGGAGCCGGAGATGACGTGTATGTTGCTGGAATAGATAAACCGAGCCGCCGTCTAAGTATAGAAAAAGGCGGACATGCGCAAATGCAACCACAGGGACAAAGAGCTAGAAGTCCCAATGCGCATGCGCAAAGAGCCCACCGCGGCCATATTATTGGAGACCAACAGCCGCCACTACAAGAAACCCATAGCAGCCATCTTAATGAGGATGAAAACAAGGTGTTGAATGTTAATGATGTAAACACAAAGACCACCTAAAGCAGACACCTCCAGCAAAATAGCGGACTATCCTTAAAATGTCCATATAATTTCAAGGATATATCACCCATAATAACAAACAAATAAATGAAAAAAAAAAAAAAAAAGAGGGGACAAAAAAGAGACAAAAAAGAGAAAATAAAAATGAAAAAAAAAAATATAAAAATGTCTATATTGATGGAGTGTCCCAAATGATAACACATGTATATGTATACACACATGGCACATGCATATACACATGTCCCTCCAACTCGCCCATGTGCAAATGCAAGGAGCACATACGTGCGAGTAACATACCAAACATATCATCTAAGAAGTATACTTGATGGAACAAAATAACAATGTAATAGTATAACAGTCTAGCATATGCTGCAAATACACACACATATGTCCGCCCCACACATATAGCCAACATATCACACGGGACACAACACCACATGTATATTGAAAGGGCAATTCATCATCTTCCTGTATGTCGTACTAGAGACGTCTAACATATCCTCTCCAAAGGCTCTCAATAGGAATCCACAAGGCGTTTTCGGTTTTACTTATTCAACCACAGAGGTCATCAAATATTATGTGTCATGGTCCGTAACACTATAAAGAGAAATAAAAACAATTAAAATCAAAATAAAAACACACATATGCGGATGATGTGCACAAGGAGGAGAGAAACAGCAGGCCGCGGACTACAGAAACGGGGCAAAAGACAGGTTCTCATTAAGTCCATCAGGATGGACAGTTTGGAGACGCCATATCCATTGGGTCTCCAATTTCGCTAGCCTTTTGGACAATTGTCCACCCCTGATATTAATTTTTAAGGCTTCAATGCCTCTCACTCTTAATAGTGTCGCATTACATTCATGATGTTCCCAAAAATGTCTTGGTATAGTTTTCAATGTAGATCCATCCGTGTGGCCAGAGGCCGCCTGTATCCCCAGTACATGCTCTCTAATGCGGACTTTAAGTTGGCGGGTGGTAAGGCCAACATATATTAGCCCGCAGGGGCATGTAGCGTAATAGACAACATACCTTGTCGTACAAGTGATATGCTGTCTAATTTGAAAGGATTTTGTGCCCTTCGAGTTAAGGAAAGAGACACTCCTTTCTACGTTGGGGCAGGCGACACAATGGCCACACGGACTACAACCAAGTTTGGGTGGAAAATTGTCCAAAAACGTCCTGGTTTGCTGACCACTATAGTGGCTCTGAACTAAATGGTCCCTAAGGTTCCTCGCACGTCGGAATGTCAGAGAAGGCCGATCCTGGAGGAACTTCTTAATAGTGGAATCAACCATTAATATTGGCCAGGCTTTTTGTAATATCTGGCGTACCTGATGAGATTTGGTACTGTAGGTGGTAATAAACCTCATCTTATCACTGCCACCCATAGTCACTCGGTCTGAAGAACCATAAATTAAATTGTCACGTCTAGTATGTTTAGCCCTTAGATAGGCCCTTTTGATCGACCTACCGCTATAACCGCGCTCTCTGAAACGTCCCCTCAGTTCCTCCGCCCTCTTCTCAAAGTCACAGTCGGTGGAGCAGATGCGTCTAAGACGGAGAAACTGCCCCACCGGTATGGATCTAATCATATGGGCCGGATGCCCGGAGGAGGCGTGCAGAAGAGTGTTCGTGGATGTTTCTTTGCGGAAAATATCAGTATTTATTACTCCCATAGGGCCCCTCTTAATAGTGACATCCAAAAAATCGACAGATACAGCATCGGCCATAAATGTGAGGTGAATATTCATGTCGTTGCTGTTCAGACGAGACATATATTGACCAAGGTCGACGGATGTGCCCTGCCAGATGAAGAAGATGTCATCAATATAACGTGTCCACAATGGGACACGATCTATTGATCCCTGTTCATCCGACAGGAGGAGGTCCCTCTCCCACAGCCTCAAAAAGAGACTGGCATAGGAGGGCGCAAAGGCCGCCCCCATGGCGGTCCCCTGGAGCTGAAGGTAGAAGGACCCCTTAAACACAAAAAAATTGTGGGTGAGGGTGAACTCTAGAAGCTCCAGCAGAAGCGCTCTCATACCCACAGATAATGATGAAGTATCAAGGAAAAATCTTACGGCATTAATGCCGTCACTATGTCTGATATTGGTATAAAGAGATTCCACATCTGCTGTAACCAATAGAGTTCCATCCTCCAAACACAATCCGTCGACCCTGCGCAAAAGGTCCCCAGTATCTTTGAGGAAGGACGGAAGGCTGGTAACCAGGGGCTGAAGATGAAAATCAATCCACCTGTTTACGTGTTCCAACAGGTTCCCTCGTCCTGAAATAATGGGTCTGCCAGGTGGTGACTGGAGGTTTTTATGTATTTTAGGGAGCAAGTACATTGTAGGTACAGTAGGTTCCTTCACAGACAAGGCAATAGCCAAGTCTTTGGTGATAACGTCGTCCTGCACGGCCCGCTGGATAATAGAGTCCAACTTACCAGAAAAAGTGGAAAGTGGATTGTAAGTAAGTTTCTTATAACAGGTCTTATTGTCTAATTGTCTATATACTTCTTTCTCATACATATCCACGGGCCACAGGACGACGTTACCACCTTTATCTGCCGGCTTGATAACTATATCTGGCAGATTTTTAAGGAACCTTAATCTTTCCCTCTCGGCTCTAGATAAATTATCCTGTAAGGAGGAGCATTGGATATTCCTAAATTCCTCCGTCACCACCTGGACAAACAACTCAACATTAGTACAAGAAGATAACGGATGAAACCTGTTGGAACGAGGACGAATAGATGGAGGAATCTTACCTCCATCATGTCTATGTTCTACCGCCAACTCCTCCAAAATCCTCAGCGCATTCTGTTCTTCCTCTGTGGGGAACAATAGATGTAATTCATTGTTAAAGTGGTATCGCCTGAACAGCAACGACCGGGCAAACAGATGAAGATCTTTGACACTGGAAAACATGTCAAAGTTAGATGTAGGGGAGAAAGACAAACCCTTCTCCAATAATTTAAAATCTGTAGCTGATAATATATAATTACTCAAATTAATCACCTTATTGTCCTTTTTAGATGAATCAAACGGTGGATTCCTTCTTTTATAGGGGTGGTAAGAATGATCTCGTAGTCTACTACCACCCTCTCCAGTTATAGAGGCCGATGCTGAAGATTGATCAGACCGTGTACTCAGGGATGACAGAGAAATATTAGAGGTTGTTCTTGTCAATGGTTGATTGTTTTTATTCCTCCATAAATACACTTTCCCAGTTTGGTAGTCCTTATTATCTCTACCAAACTTAGAAAGTTGTGATTCTTGGATTTTTTTAGCCAATGAATCCATCGACTTCTCGAGGTCACCCTCAAAATTCTGCAATTTATTGGTAGGGCAACCAGCCTTAACTTCAATCTGCATAGAATCAATCAATTTATCCAATTCCGTAATTGAATTTGTGTTGAAGTGAATTAATAATTGCATGAGTGTATTAGAACACAGGGTACAGGCCTCTTCCCACTGTGTCACAAAAGATGTATCCTCTACCGGAAATGATGGAATCACCCTGACCCTGAGTCCCCTAGGGACCATTTTATTCCTGACATATTTCTCCAGGAATATTCTATTCCACCATAGACGTGAGCGTTTCAATAGCAAATTTTTGATGGACTGTAATTTATCATCCCATTCCGAGTCCACCGCCTGCTGAACATCCATCCCACTGCCACTGAACACCTGATCCACTTGGTCGAGCCATATTTTCTCTTTGGCTCTATAGTCCATATCAATCTCCACGTAACCTGTGCGTAACACAGCAAACAAGATTAGTAGAAAACACTTAGTGGGAAACATGTCAGTCTCCAACAACATATCACTAATTAAAATAACCGTAGTATATGACTGACTAGGACCTCCTGGACAAACTGCATATTCATAACGAACGCACAAACCAAAGAAACGCAGTCAAAAGTCCAAATAAATATAAATATACAAACTTTATTAAATACTACATAATAGGTGTACAGTAAAAGTGGGACAACCACCCGTGCAAACAACAGCACATACAGATGGACAGGAACTAATGCACATTAACCCATATCATCCGTATCATCACCATATATATGCAGAGTATGTATAAGACACTGATAAATATGTCATAGCAAACAATTGCAATATCCAAGTATATACATACCAGCAGTTTAAGAGTGGGTGTGTATGTGCATCCAGGACCCGTCCCCCCCCCAACGCGCGTTTCGGCAAGGTGCCTTTCTCAAGGGGTAGCCAATATTAGCCTGGCCAATATTAATGGTTGATTCCACTATTAAGAAGTTCCTCCCGGATCGGCCTTCTCTGACATTCCGACGTGCGAGGAACCTTAGGGACCATTTAGTTCAGAGCCACTATAGTGGTCAGCAAACCAGGACGTTTTTGGACAATTTTCCACCCAAACTTGGTTGTAGTCCGTGTGGCCATTGTGTCGCCTGCCCCAACGTAGAAAGGAGTGTCTCTTTCCTTAACTCGAAGGGCACAAAATCCTTTCAAATTAGACAGCATATCACTTGTACGACAAGGTATGTTGTCTATTACGCTACATGCCCCTGCGGGCTAATATATGTTGGCCTTACCACCCGCCAACTTAAAGTCCGCATTAGAGAGCATGTACTGGGGATACAGGCGGCCTCTGGCCACACGGATGGATCTACATTGAAAACTATACCAAGACATTTTTGGGAACATCATGAATGTAATGCGACACTATTAAGAGTGAGAGGCATTGAAGCCTTAAAAATTAATATCAGGGGTGGACAATTGTCCAAAAGGCTAGCGAAATTGGAGACCCAATGGATATGGCGTCTCCAAACTGTCCATCCTGATGGACTTAATGAGAACCTGTCTTTTGCCCCGTTTCTGTAGTCCGCGGCCTGCTGTTTCTCTCCTCCTTGTGCACATCATCCGCATATGTGTGTTTTTATTTTGATTTTAATTGTTTTTATTTCTCTTTATAGTGTTACGGACCATGACACATAATATTTGATGACCTCTGTGGTTGAATAAGTAAAACCGAAAACGCCTTGTGGATTCCCATTGAGAGCCTTTGGAGAGGATATGTTAGACGTCTCTAGTACGACATACAGGAAGATGATGAATTGCCCTTTCAATATACATGTGGTGTTGTGTCCCGTGTGATATGTTGGCTATATGTGTGGGGCGGACATATGTGTGTGTATTTTCAGCATATGCTAGACTGTTATACTATTACATTGTTATTTTGTTCCATCAAGTATACTTCTTAGATGATATGTTTGGTATGTTACTCGCACGTATGTGCTCCTTGCATTTGCACATGGGCGAGTTGGAGGGACATGTGTATATGCATGTGCCATGTGTGTATACATATACATGTGTTATCATTTGGGACACTCCATCAATATAGACATTTTTATATATTTTTTTTCATTTTTATTTACTCTTTTTTGTCCCCTCTTATTTTTTTTTTTTTCATTTATTTGTTTGTTATTATGGGTGATATATCCTTGAAATTATATGGACATTTTAAGGATAGTCCGCTATTTTGCTGGAGGTGTCTGCTTTAGGTGGTCTTTGTGTTTACATCATTAACATACAACACCTTGTTTTCATCCTCATTAAGATGGCTGCTATGGGTTTCTTGTAGTGGCGGCTGTTGGTCTCCAATAATATGGCCGCGGTGGGCTCTTTGCGCATGCGCATTGGGACTTCTAGCTCTTTGTCCCTGTGGTTGCATTTGCGCATGTCCGCCTTTTTCTATACTTAGACGGCGGCTCGGTTTATCTATTCCAGCAACATACACGTCATCTCCGGCTCCTGTCACCGCGGTGCCGCTGCCCTGTGATCACATGGGGCCCCTGTGTTTCCGGGTTATGCGGCCGTGCGGGACAGCTGCCGGTAATCATGGGTACCGCTATACTTCCGGGTTCGTGAGTATATATTTTAACCTTATTTACACACCAGTTACCCCTTGAGAAAGGCACCTTGCCGAAACGCGCGTTGGGGGGGACGGGTCCTGGATGCACATACACACCCACTCTTAAACTGCTGGTATGTATATACTTGGATATTGCAATTGTTTGCTATGACATATTTATCAGTGTCTTATACATACTCTGCATATATATGGTGATGATACGGATGATATGGGTTAATGTGCATTAGTTCCTGTCCATCTGTATGTGCTGTTGTTTGCACGGGTGGTTGTCCCACTTTTACTGTACACCTATTATGTAGTATTTAATAAAGTTTGTATATTTATATTTATTTGGACTTTTGACTGCGTTTCTTTGGTTTGTGCGTTCGTTATGAATATGCAGTTTGTCCAGGAGGTCCTAGTCAGTCATATACTACGGTTATTTTAATTAGTGATATGTTGTTGGAGACTGACATGTTTCCCACTAAGTGTTTTCAACTTAGGCAAGGGTACAAGATGAACCATTTTAGAAAAGCGGTCACACACAACCCAGATGACGGACATTTTTTGAGAGACAGGGAGATCCGAAATAAAGTCCATGGAAATGTGCGTCCAAGGCCTCTTCGGGATAGGCAAAGGTGACAACAATCCACTGGCTCGAGAACAGCAAGGCTTAGCCCGAGCACAAACCCCACAAGACTGCACAAAAGAACGCACATCCCTAGACAAGGAAGGCCGCCAAAAAGACCTGGCCACCAAGTCTCTAGTACCAAATATTCCAGGATGACCTGCCAACGCAGAAGAATGGACCTCAGAGATGACTCTACTGGTCCAGCTATCCGGAACAAACAGTCTCTCAGGCGGACAACGATCAGGTTTACCCGCCTGAAACTCCTGCAAAGCACGTCGCAAGTCTGGGAAGACGGCCGACAAAATCACCCCATCCCTAAGGATACCAGTGGGCTCAGAATTTCCAGGGGAGTCAGGCACAAAACTCCTAGAAAGAGCATCCGCCTTCACATTCTTTGAACCTGGCAGGTATGAAACCACAAAATTGAAACGAGAGAAAAACAGTGACCAACGAGCCTGTCTAGGATTCAGACGCCTGGCAGACTCAAGGTAAATCAGATTTTTGTGATCAGTCAAGACCACCACACGATGTCTAGCACCCTCCAGCCAATGACGCCACTCCTCAAATGCCCACTTCATGGCCAAAAGTTCCCGATTACCCACATCATAATTCCGCTCAGCGGGCGAAAATTTTCTAGAAAAGAACGCACATGGCTTCATCACCGAGCAATCGGAGCTTCTCTGTGACAAAACCGCCCCCGCTCCAATCTCGGAAGCATCAACCTCAACTTGGAAAGGAAGCGAAACATCAGGCTGACGCAACACAGGAGCAGAAGAAAACCGGCGTTTAAGTTCCTGAAAGGCCTCCACAGCCGCAGGAGACCAATCAGCAACATCAGCACCCTTCTTAGTCAAATCCGTCAAAGGCTTAACAACACTAGAAAAATTAGTTATAAAACGACGATAGAAATTAGCAAAGCCAAAGAACTTCTGCAAACTCTTAAGAGATGTAGGCTGCGTCCAGTCACAAATAGCCCGAACCTTGACGGGATCCATCTCAATAGTAGAAGGGGAAAAAATATACCCCAAGAAAGAAATCTTCTGGACTCCAAAGAGACACTTTGAGCCCTTTACAAACAAGGAATTAGCCCGCAGGACCTGAAACACCTTCCTGACCTGCTGAACATGAGACTCCCAGTCATCAGAAAAAACCAAAATATCATCCAAATACACAATCATAAATTTATCCAGATATTCACGGAAAATATCGTGCATAAAGGACTGGAAGACTGAAGGAGCATTAGAAAGTCCGAAAGGCATTACCAAATACTCAAAATGGCCCTCAGGCGTATTAAATGCGGTTTTCCACTCATCACCTTGCTTTATTCGTATAAGATTATACGCACCCCGGAGATCAATCTTAGTGAACCATTTAGCCCCCTTAATGCGAGCAAACAAATCAGTCAACAAAGGCAAAGGATACTGATATTTTACGGTAATCTTATTCAAAAGACGATAATCTATACAAGGTCTCAAGGACCCATCTTTCTTGGCCACGAAAAAAAAACCTGCTCCCAAAGGGGACGAAGATGGACGGATATGTCCCTTTTCCAAGGACTCCTTAACATAATCCCGCATAGCAGTATGCTCTGGCACTGACAGATTGAACAAACGACCTTTAGGAAATTTACTACCAGGAATTAAATCTATAGCACAATCGCAATCCCTGTGAGGAGGAAGCGAACTGAGCTTAGGCTCCTCAAAAACATCCCGATAATCAGACAAAAATACAGGAACCTCAGAAGGAGTAGATGAAGCGATAGAAATTGGAGGTGCATCATCATGAACCCCCTGACATCCCCAGCTTAACACAGACATTGTTTTCCAGTCAAGGACTGGATTATGAGTTTGTAACCATGGCAGACCAAGTACTAGAACATCATGTAAATTATACAACACCAGGAAGCGAATCACCTCCTGATGAACGGGAGTCATACGCATGGTCACTTGTGTCCAGTACTGAGGTTTATTCATAGCTAAAGGTGTAGAGTCAATTCCCTTCAAAGGAATAGGGACTTCCAGAGGCTCAAGACTAAACCCACATCGCTTGGCAAATGACCAATCCATAAGACTCAGGGCAGCGCATGAATCTACATAGGCATCGACGGAAATGGATGATAATGAGCAAATCAGAGTCACAGACAGAATGAAGTTAGACTGTAACGTACTAATGGCAACAGACTTATCAACCTTTTTTGTGCGTTCAGAGCATGCTGATATAACATGAGCTGAATCACCACAATAAAAGCACAACCCATTTTTCCGCCTATAGTTTTGCCGTTCACTTCTAGACTGAACTCTATCACATTGCATTGTCTCAAGTGCCTGTTCAGAAGACACCGCCAAATGGTGCACAGGTTTGCGCTCCCGTAAACGCCGATCAATCTGAATAGCCATAGTCATAGACTCATTCAGACCCGTAGGCGCAGGGAACCCCACCATAACATCTTTAATGGCCTCAGAAAGGCCATCTCTGAACTTTGCAGCCAGGGCGCACTCATTCCACTGAGAAAGCACTGACCATTTCCGAAATTTTTGACAATATATTTCTGCTTCATCTTGCCCCTGAGAGAGAGCTAATAAAGCTTTTTCAGCCTGAATCTCTTGGTTAGGTTCCTCATAGAGCAAACCCAATGCCAGAAAAAACGCATCCACATTAAGCAACGCTGGATCCCCTGGTGCCAATGCAAATGCCCAATTTTGAGGGTCACCCCGCAGGAAAGATATAATAATCTTAACCTGCTGAGCAGGGTCTCCAGAAGAGCGAGATTTCAAAGAAAGGAACAGCTTGCAATTGTTCCTAAAATTCAGAAAACTAGATCTATCTCCAGCAAAGAACTCTGGAATAGGAATTCTAGGTTCAGACATAGGAGCATGTACAACAAAATCTTGTATATTTTGAACCTTAGCAGCAAGATTATTCAAGCTGGAAGCTAAACTCTGGACGTCCATGATAAACAGCTAAGGTCAGAGCCATTCAAGGATTAAGAGGAGGAGAAAAAAAAAAAAATCAGCCAGGCTGCAATTAGGGCTAGGCAGCAACCTCAGAGGAGAAAAAAAAAAAAAACTTCCTCAGACTACTTTTCCTCCTACTTCAGCCCAAACATTTTTGGCCGGCTATACTGTCATGATTCCAATGGCAGGGAATCACAAAAGGACAAGCACCAACGAGCTCTAGGGTGATGGAACCTGAGCTGACCGCGACCCTAAACCTGAACACACAAATAACAATAGCCGGGGAACGTGCCTACGTTGATCCTAGACGTCTCGCACCAGCCAAAGATCTAACTTCCCCTATTAGAAGAAACACAGACCTCTCTTGCCTCCAGAGAAATACCCCACAGAAATAGCAGCCCCCCACATATAATGACGGTGAAATGAGAGGAAGGCACATACACAGTATGAAATCAGATTCAGCAAAATGAGGCCCGCTAAAACTAGATAGCAGAGGATACAAAAGTAAACTGCGCGGTCAGCAAAAAACCCTTCAAAAAAACCATCCTGTAATTACTTGAACTCATGTTCCAACTCATGGAACATGAGGAGCAATTACAGCCCGCTAGAGCAACCAGCAGCAAAGAAACAATTATATGCAAGCTGGACAAGACAAAAATAAATCAAAACGTGGAACAAGAAAATCAAAAACTTAGCTTGTCCTGAAGATTACTGAAGCCAGAAGCTGAGGTAACAAAACACTCTGATAACCTTGATAGCCGGCGGGGAAATGACAAGAAAGCCCGGTTAAATAGGAAACTCCCAAATCCTAATAGAACAGGTGGACACCAGAGACAGCAGAACACAAATCACCCAGTACCATCAGTAACCACCAGAGGGAGCCCAAAAACAGAACTCACAACAGTAGTGTAAGCAGACAGAAAACACAAGGAAAGAAAGCAGGGAAGAAAGCCACAGACAAGGAGACCGAGAAAAGACAAAGTACAGACAAGGCAATAGAACAAGACACAGGGACAAAGACACAGGGACCAGGATATTCTGCTTCCTGGAGGGCGGACTACAAGATCAAGGCAATAGCACAGAGAAAAGCCTCCAGAGAGGGAGTAACTCAGAGCAAGGCCAGGCAAACTCAGCAGCTAAACACAAACTGAGCTAACACATTGCACAGGCCCAGACCACAGGGTGGAGCAGCACTATATACAGGAGGCCTCTTGGTAATTGGTCAGGAACTGATTGGACAGGTGCACCTGATTCCTATAAGAACCAGAGAGTTCAGGCGCCGGCCCCCTATACACATAGCCATGAGGCATGCAGAGAGCAAAGACACAGAACATGGAGCTGGCATTAAAGAGAAAGCACATCATGGCCTGGAGCAGTGGGTAAGATTGTGTGAGAGATGTGAGGCCATGCTGTGATGCCAGCAGAGTTGTTACATTAGGCCACTCCTCACACTTTGGTAAAACTGGGGGTTGGACAGGAAGATAGGGAGAACGCAGCCTGGGAGAGCTCCAGGGAGGACCTGTCAGGGGTGGGTTCCTGGCAGGTACCTAGCAGAAAGACAGAACGTTACGGAGCCGCGCCTGCACTACCTTGCGGCGGCATCCTAAGGCAGGACACGAAGCGAGGGATATTGTGGAGAAGTGAGAAACGAGATCACAGCACAAAGGAGAACCAGTAGGAGTTGTGCCCCGAGATCGGCAACATCCTACTGAGGCGCGTAGCCGGTGGCCGGAACGTCGAGGAAGTAACTGACGTCAAGCATTACTTCAAACAGCGGCAGGACAGTTGATTATAGGTTGGCTGTCTACCTTACATCACCTAAACAGACATAGGGGACAAACGTGGAGAGGGGCATCTCTAGGGTCCCAGAATAGCTCCGAGCCTTCCCGTCAAACGGGTGCGTCCTAGCCAGATATACTTGGGGGACGGAGAGAGAACGAACGAATACGAAAGTTGTGAGGACTATCACGAATGCTCAGCTGGGAAGAACTACAACACAGAGGCGCTAGTTGGTAGGCACTGATTTCCACCTGCGAAGGGAACTCTGGATGTGCCTTCGGACCGGCCGGTCTCAGCCAGCCCTGTTAGCAGTGCTCCGGATTGCAGATCCCGAAGTCTTCAGTAAAAAGGTAAAGAGACTGCAACCCTGTGTCATCGTTATTAACTGCGCCTCACATCATCGCCACCTACACTACTGGGAAGCCCTGGGGATATACTTCACATGTGGGAAGGTATTCCATCTAGCTGCCATTACATCACCCCAGTGGACCCCTCAGCAGCGTCGGTCACCCTGACCGAATACCACAGGTGGCGTCACGAAACCTTGACAAACTTGCATCACCTTTCATTGGACGCCCCTTAGCAGGGTCACGGACCGGGTCCAGCCACCGTGACAACCCTAGAACTGAGACAGAGAGGACCGGTACCGAGTAACCCGTGGCCCTGCATCTGGGGGCGCTCCAGCTCACGTTACACAACTCGGTGTTAGACTGGCAGACCCGGGAGATTACTAGATGGAGTGAGTTTTGTCAGGAAGATTGCCTGGGTACTCGGCTCGTCGGATTGGGTACTCAGGTTTTGCCAGAGTTCATCTCAGATTTTGAGGATGTATTCTCTGAGGAGGGGAGTTGAAAGCTACCTCCACACCGTCCTTATGATTGCGCCATACGTCTCATTCCTGGCGCTAAACTGCCTAAGAGTAGGCTATACAACATCTCTGCCCCAGAGAGACAGGCCATGAAGGACTATATCACGGAGAGTCTGGCCAAGGCTCATATCAGACCCTCGTCATCACCCATTGCTGCTGGGTTCTTCTTTGTAAAGAAGAAAGACGGGGGTTTACGCCCATGCTTAGACTTCCGTGAATTTAATCAAATTACGGTTCGGGATTCTTTCCCGCTCCCTCTTATTCCGGACCTCTTTAACCAAATTGTGGGGGCTAAATGGTTCTCCAAATTAGATCTCAGAGGGGCATATAATCTCATTCGGATGAAGGAGAGGGATGAATGGAAGACGGCGTTTAATACTCCAGAGGGACATTACGAGAACTTGGTTATGCCTTTTGGGTTAAGTAATGCTCCTGCTGTGTTTCAACACTTTGTCAATGATATATTTAGTCACTTAATAGGTAGGTTTGTGGTGGTATATCTCGATGACATCTTAATTTATTCCCCTGACCTCGAGTCTCATCAGGATCATGTACGGCAGGTCCTTCAGGTACTCAGGGACAATAAACTGTTTGCCAAACTTGAGAAATGCATGTTCGCGGTCAAAGAGATTCCGTTTCTGGGTTATTTCTTATCCTCCACAGGTTTTCGTATGGATCCGACTAAGGTCAGGGCGGTCTTGGAGTGGGATCGTCCTGAGGACCTTAAGGCTTTACAGAGGTTTTTAGGTTTTGCAAATTTCTATTGCAAATTTATTAAAGACTTTTCAGTGGTAGCCAAACCATTGACAGACATGACCAAGAGGGGCATGGATTTCTCCGTATGGTCCAGTGCGGCCAGTAAAGCTTTTGAAACTTTGAAAAAGTGTTTTTCCACTGCACCCATATTAATACAGCCTGACATCACTCAGCCATTTGTGGTAGAGGTGGATGCCTCTGAGGTAGGGGTGGGAGCTGTATTGTCTCAGGGGATTTCTCCGAGTAAGTGGCGTCCGTGTGCATTTTTCTCGAGAAAATTATCTCCTACGGAGAAGAATTATGACATTAGTAACAGGGAGCTGTTGGCAATTAAATGGGCATTTGAGAAATAGCGTCATTTTTTGGAGGGAGCACTTCACCCTATCATGGTGATCACAGATCACAAAAAATCTGTTGTATTTAGAATCTGCAAAGCGTCTTACACCTAGGCAGGCAAGGTGGTCTCTGTTCTTTGCCAGGTTCAATTTCTACATTACGTAGCGGCCAGGAAACAAGAATGTCAAGGCTGATGCGTTATCCCGTTGTTTCCCGGGGGGTGGAGATAATTGTGAACTAGGTCCTATAATGCAGAAGGGTGTAGTAGTCGCCGCAATTAATTCTGATCTTGAGAAAGAGGTGGTAGAGGCACAGGGGGACGCCCTAGCAGCCTGTCCGTTAGGTAAACTTTTTGTTCCAGCTAATCTCCGTCTCAGGGTCATAAATGAGCATCATGACTCGGTTTTGGCCGGACACCCTGGAAGTAAGGTTACTGCGGACCTACTCACTTGGCGTTTTTGGTGGTCTGGGGTAAGACATGATGTACAGGAATGTGTCGCTGCCTGCAGTGTGTGTGCGCGTTCCAAGTCCTCTCGTTCTCGCCTGTCTGGGTCTCTCCAACCTTTGGAGATTCCCAATAGACCTTTGACTCATTTGTCAATTGATTTCATCACTGACTTACCGGTTTCGGAGGGTAATACAGTTATTTTAGTCGTCGTTGATAGATTTAGCAAGATGTCTCATTTCATTGCGCACCCCACATTACCAAATGCTAAGACTCTGGCACAGGTCTTTATTAAGGAGGTTGTGAGACTGCATGGTATTCCTTCAGATATTGTCTCAGACCGTGGGGTGCAGTTTATTTCTAAGTTTTGGTGGGCTTTCTGCAGCCGGCTGGGGACTCATTTGTCGTTTTCTTCAGCTTTTCATCGTCAATCCAATGGTCAGACTGAACGCGTAAATCAAAATCTTGAGACTTATCTCAGGTGTTTCATCTCAGAGAATCAAGAGGACTGGGTTAAGTACTTACCGTTAGCAGAATTTGCTATAAACAATCGTACTCATGAGTCTACTGGTAAGTCCCCGTTTTTCGGGGCATATGGTTTTCATCCTCAATCTAGTGCATTTAATAGGAGGGATTCCTCAGGTGTTCCTGAAGAGGAGAGGTTTTCTTCATCCATCACGTCCGGATGGCAAGGGGTTCTTGATAAATTAAAGAGGATGGGTTCCAGGTTTAAGAATGCGGCTGATCGGAGACGTGTGGAAGGTCCGGACCTGTGTGTGGGTGATTGGGCTTGGTTGTCCTCGAAAAATATTAAGCTGAGAGTTCCCTCGTGGAAATTGGGCCCTAGGTTCATTGGCCCTTATAGGATTGTGGCCGTCGTGAATTCCGTTGCTTTTTGGCTGGCTTTGCGTCAGTAATTTAAGATCCATAATGTTTTTCATCGCTCCTTACTCAAAAAGGTTGTGGCACCATCCAATCAGTCCCCTTCACCTCCATCTCCGGCCCTTGTTGATGGAAGTCTCGAGTTCCAGATTTCCAAGGTTATGGATTCTCGTTTAGTTTGTCGATCCCTACAATATCTGGTACACTGGAGAGGGTACGGTCCTGAGGAAAGGATGTGGATACCTGCTGCCGATGTCCATGTGGTTAGGTTGGTTCGGGCATTTCATACAGCTCATCCTGAGAAACCTGGTCCTGAGGTTCCGGAGGTCCCTCGTAGAAGGGGGGGAACTGTCATGGGTGTTATGGACCTGGTGGTTAGGAGCACCCGGAACGACCTGATGGTTAAACTCACACAGGACAAGCTCTGGGAAGTGGGAACTCTGCTGACCGCAACCCCTAATCCTATCACACAACTAGAAATAGCCGTGGAGCGTACCTAACTCTACCTAGACGCCTCTTCACAGCCTAAGAGCTAACTAGCCCTAGAGATAGAAAATAAAGCCTACCTTGCCTCAGAGAAATTCCCCAAAGGAAAAGGCAGCCCCCCACATATATTGACTGTGAGTAAAGATGAAAGTCACAAACACAGAAATGAAACAGGTTTCAGCAAAGGGAGGCCAGACTTACTAAACAGACTGAGGATAGGAAAGGTATCTTTGCGGTCAGCACAAAAAACTACAAAAAGACCACGCAGAGTGAGCAAAAAAACCTCCGCACCGACTCACGGTGCGGAAGTGCCACTCTGCATCCCAGAGCTTCCAGCTAACAAAGCAAAATAATGATAGCAAGCTGGACAAGGAAACAATGAACAAATAATTAACTAGCAGGGACTTAGCTTCTGCTGGAGTAGACAGGTCACCAGAAAGATCCAAGAGCGAACTGAACCAGTACAAGAACATTGACAGCTGGCATGGAGTAACGATCTGAGTGGAGTTAAATAGAGCAGCCACCCAAAGAATAAACTACGTCACCTGTGGAAGGAACCTCAGAAGCAGCAGCTCCACTCACAGCCACCAGAGGGAGTCCATGGACAGAACTCGCCGAAGTACCATTCATGACCACAGGAGGGAGTTCGATAACAGAATTCACAACAGTACCCCCCCTTGAGGAGGGGTCACCGAACCCTCACCAGAGCCCCCAAGCCGATCAGGATGAGCCAAATGAAAGGCACGAACTAGATCGGCAGCATGAACATCAGAGGCAAAAACCCAGGAATTATCTTCCTGACCATAACCCTTCCACTTGACCAGGTACTGGAGTTTCCGTCTCGAAATACGAGAATCCAAAATCTTCTCCACCACATACTCCAACTCCCCCTCGACCAACACCGGGGCAGGAGGATCAACGGAGGGAACCATAGGCGCCACGTATCTCCGCAATAACGACCTATGGAACACACTATGGATGGCAAACGAAGCTGGAAGGGCCAAACGAAATGACACAGGATTAAGAACTTCAGAAATCTTATACGGACCAATGAAACGAGGCTTAAACTTAGGAGAGGAAACCTTCATAGGAACATAACGAGACGACAACCAAACCAAATCCCCAACACGAAGTCGGGGACCAACACAGCGCCGGCGGTTAGCGAAACATTGAGCCTTCTCCTGGGACAATGTCAAATTGTCCACCACATGAGTCCAAATCTGCTGCAACCTGTCCACCACAGTATCCACACCAGGACAGTCCGAAGGCTCAACCTGCCCTGAAGAAAAACGAGGATGGAAACCAGAATTACAGAAAAAAGGCGAAACCAAAGTAGCCAAGCTGGCCCGATTATTAAGGGCGAACTCAGCCAAAGGCAAGAAGGACACCCAATCATCCTGATCAGCAGAAACGAAGCATCTCAGATATGTTTCCAAAGTCTGATTAGTTCGTTCGGTTTGGCCATTTGTCTGAGGATGCAAAGCCGAAGTAAAAGACAAATCAATGCCCATCTTAGCACAAAAGGACCGCCAAAACCTCGAAACAAACTGGGAACCTCTGTCCGAGACGATGTTCTCCGGAATGCCATGCAAATGAACCACATGCTGGAAAAACAATGGCACCAAATCAGAGGAGGAAGGCAATTTAGACAAGGATACCAAATGGACCATCTTAGAGAAGTGATCACAAACCACCCAAATGACCGACATCCTTTGAGAGACAGGGAGATCTGAAATAAAATCCATGGAAATATGCGTCCAGGGCCTCTATGGGACCGGCAAAGGCAAAAACAACCCACTGGCACGAGAACAGCAGGGCTTAGCCCGAGCACAAGTCCCACAGGACTGCACAAAAGAACGCACATCCCGTGACAACGAAGGCCACCAAAAGGATCTAGCCACGAAATCTCTGGTACCAAAGATTCCAGGATGACCAGCCAACACCGAACAATGAACCTCAGAGATAACTCTACTAGTCCATCTATCAGGGACAAACAGTTTCTCCGCTGGACAACGGTCAGGTCTATCAGCCTGAAACTTCTGCAGCACCCGCCGCAAATCAGGGGAGATGGCAGACAAAATTACCCCCTCTTTGAGAATACCCGCTGGCTCAGGAACACCCGGAGAGTCAGGCACAAAACTCCTTGACAGGGCATCAGCCTTCACATTCTTAGAGCCCGGAAGGTACGAAACCACAAAATCAAAACGGGAGAAAAATAGCGACCATCGAGCTTGTCTAGGATTCAACCGTTTGGCAGACTCGAGATAAGTCAAATTCTTGTGATCCGTCAAGACCACCACGCGATGCTTGGCTCCTTCGAGCCAATGTCGCCACTCCTCGAATGCCCACTTCATGGCCAACAACTCTCGATTGCCAACATCATAATTGCGCTCAGCAGGCGAGAATTTTCTAGAAAAGAAGGCACATGGTTTCATCACCGAGCCATCAGAACTTCTTTGCGACAAAACAGCCCCTGCTCCAATCTCAGAAGCATCAACCTCGACCTGAAACGGGAGCGAAACATCTGGCTGGCACAACACAGGGGCAGAAGAAAAACGACGCTTCAACTCCTGAAAAGCCTCTACAGCCGCAGAGGACCAATTGACCACATCAGCACCTTTCTTGGTCAAATCAGTCAACGGTTTAGCAACACTAGAAAAATTAGCGATAAAGCGACGGTAAAAATTAGCAAAGCCCAGGAACTTCTGCAGGCTCTTCACAGATGTCGGCTGAGTCCAATCATAAATGGCCTGAACTTTAACAGGGTCCATCTCGATAGTAGAAGGGGAAAAAATGAAACCCAAAAATGAAACCTTCTGGACTCCAAAGAGACATTTTGACCCCTTCACAAACAAGGAATTCTCACGAAGGACCTGGAACACCATTCTGACCTGCTTCACATGAGACTCCCAATCATCCGAAAAGACCAAAATATCATCCAAATATACAATCATGAATCTATCCAGGTACTTTCGGAAGATGTCATGCATAAAGGACTGAAACACAGATGGAGCATTAGAAAGCCCGAATGGCATAACCAGGTACTCAAAATGGCCCTCAGGCGTATTAAATGCTGTTTTCCATTCATCGCCCTGTTTAATTCGCACAAGATTATACGCCCCTCGAAGATCTATCTTGGTGAACCAACTAGCCCCCTTAATCCGAGCAAACAAATCAGACAGCAGTGGCAAAGGGTACTGAAATTTGACTGTGATCTTATTAAGAAGGCGGTAATCAATACAAGGTCTCAAAGAACCATCCTTCTTGGCCACAAAAAAGAACCCTGCTCCCAACGGTGATGACGACGGGCGAATATGACCTTTCTCCAAGGATTCCTTTATATAACTCCGCATAGCGGCGTGCTCTGGCACATATAAATTAAACAGTCGGCCCTTAGGAAACTTACTACCAGGAATCAAATTAATAGCACAATCGCAATCCCTATGAGGAGGTAGGGCACTGGATTTGGGCTCATCAAATACATCCCGGTAATCTGAAAAAAACTCAGGGACCTCAGAAGGAGTGGAAGGCGAAATTGACAGCAAAGGAACATCACCATGTACCCCCTGACAACCCCAGCCGGACACAGACATAGATTTCCAATCCAATACTGGATTATGGACCTGTAGCCATGGCAATCCCAAAACGACCACATCATGCAGATTATGCAACACCAAAAAGCGAATATCCTCCTGATGTGCAGGAGCCATGCACATGGTCAATTGAGTCCAGTACTGAGGCTTATTCTTGGCCAAAGGCGTAGCATCAATTCCTCTCAATGGAATAGGATACTGCAAGGGCTCCAAGAAAAAACCACAGCGCCTGGCAAACTCCAAGTCCATCAAATTCAGGGCAGCGCCTGATTCCACAAATGCCATAACAGAATAGGATGACAAAGAGCAAATCAGAGTAACGGACAAAAGAAATTTAGACTGTACCGTACCAATGGTGGCAGACCTAGCGAACCGCTTAGTGCGCTTAGGACAATCGGAGATAGCATGAGTGGAATCACCACAGTAAAAACACAGCCCATTCCGACATCTGTGTTCTTGCCGTTCAGCTCTGGTCAAAGTCCTATCACATTGCATAGGCTCAGGCCTATGCTCAGAGAATACCGCCAAATGGTGCACAGCTTTGCGCTCACGCAAGCGCCGATCGATCTGAATGGCCAAGGACATAGACTCATTCAGACCAGCAGGCGTGGGAAATCCCACCATGACATCCTTAAGGGCTTCAGAAAGACCCTTTCTGAAAATTGCCGCCAGGGCACACTCATTCCACTGAGTAAGCACAGACCACTTTCTAAACTTCTGACAATACACCTCCGCTTCATCCTGACCCTGACACAAAGCCAGCAAGATTTTCTCTGCCTGATCCACTGAATTTGGTTCATCATAAAGCAATCCAAGCGCCAGAAAAAAACGCATCTACATCACGCAATGCAGGATCTCCTGGCGCAAGGGAAAATGCCCAGTCTTGAGGGCCACCACGCAACAAAGAAATAATGATTTTTACTTGTTGAACGGGGTCACCAGAGGAGCGGGGTTTCAAAGCTAGAAACAGTTTACAATTATTTTTGAAATTCAGGAACTTAGATCTATCCCCAGAAAACAAATCAGGAATTGGAATTCTAGGCTCTAACATCGGATTCTGAACCACAAAATCTTGAATGTTTTGTACCCTTGCAGTGAGATGATCCACACAAGAGGACAGACCTTGAATGTCCATATCTACACCTGTGTCCTGAACCACCCAGAGGTTAAGGGGAAAAGAAAGACAAAACACACTGCAGAGAAAAAAAAAATGGTCTCAGAACTTCTCTTATCCCTCTATTGAGATGCATTAATACTTTGGGCCAGCTGTACTGTTATGGACCTGGTGGTTAGGAGCACCCGGAACGACCTGATGGTTAAACTCACACAGGACAAGCTCTGGGAAGTGGGAACTCTGCTGACCGCAACCCCTAATCCTATCACACAACTAGAAATAGCCGTGGAGCGTACCTAACTCTACCTAGACGCCTCTTCACAGCCTAAGAGCTAACTAGCCCTAGAGATAGAAAATAAAGCCTACCTTGCCTCAGAGAAATTCCCCAAAGGAAAAGGCAGCCCCCCACATATATTGACTGTGAGTAAAGATGAAAGTCACAAACACAGAAATGAAACAGGTTTCAGCAAAGGGAGGCCAGACTTACTAAACAGACTGAGGATAGGAAAGGTATCTTTGCGGTCAGCACAAAAAACTACAAAAAGACCACGCAGAGTGAGCAAAAAGACCTCCGCACTGACTCACGGTGCGGAGGTGCCACTCTGCATCCCAGAGCTTCCAGCTAACAAAGCAAAATAATGATAGCAAGCTGGACAAGGAAACAATGAACAAATAATTAACTAGCAGGGACTTAGCTTCTGCTGGAGTAGACAGGTCACCAGAAAGATCCAAGAGCGAACTGAACCAGTACAAGAACATTGACAGCTGGCATGGAGTAACGATCTGAGTGGAGTTAAATAGAGCAACCAGCCAAAGAATAAACTACGTCACCTGTGGAAGGAACCTCAGAAGCAGCAGCTCCACTCACAGCCACCAGAGGGAGTCCATGGACAGAACTCGCCGAAGTACCATTCATGACCACAGGAGGGAGTTCGATAACAGAATTCACAACACATGGGGCTACCGCGACAGAGAGGTTCCAGAGAACCGCAGTGCTCTGGGCCTCGTTCACACACAGTGAACAGAAGCTCTTCACCTGTATTCTGACCTAGCTGCTTTGTGCCAGCAGTGCAGGAGTTAACCTTATTGCTAAGTTGCTGAGAGCTGGGTCTCTCAACTAAAGTGGATTTGATAATCTGATCCTCTATATAGACCCAGTCCTAACTTCAGCTAGTGTCAGTGATCAGTTCTACTGCCTGGCTTGGAGGTTGAAGGAGCGTAGTGTTGGTGTTGGAGGTTTATTTACAGAGATTGGTGTCTGCCGTTTTGGTTGCATGTTAAACCTGTTTTCCTTCCTAAGTTTATTCCTTCTCTTCCCTTCTCTGTGTTTCATCTGTGGTTGTGTGAGCATTTGGTGAGTTTGAGACTTTTAGTTACCTTGTCTGTATACCCTGTTATTTGTTGTATTATTACACTGGTGTAGTCCACCTCCTTTGGGGGAGAGGGGGCCCCTGATAGGGCCTGCACAGGAGACAGGGATACGCTGGCAGCTCGGGCCTCCTAACCATCATAGGTACCCCCGAGATAAGGGAAAACCAGGGCCCCATTTAAGTGGTAAGGACAGGTGCGGGTCCCAGTACGCCGTCCTGCCCCTTTATCGCCGTTTACGGCGTGACACCATGACTGTATATATCCCAGTAAGGTCACTGACAGCTCCACAATAATGGAAGAAAGGAACCAATACTAGCTGCCACCATCAATCGTTTGTATAGGCCTATTTGAGACCCGTTACAGGTAGCATATGGCTTCAAGGGTGCGGTTAACAGAGCAAGAGGAAAAAAGCTATTAAATTGTATATATTTAATTCAGAAAGGTAGGCAGTGTTTTAAAAATATATGCAAAGATGATACAAAATGGGAACAAAACAATACAAAATATACAATTACATGAAAAAAAAAAAATTACTAAACTTGATGTAATGGAAATGGCTCAGAGCTTAGCGCCGGGAAGCACTCTGATTGGAAAAATCGGACACCCTCTCAGTGAACTTGTGACTTCCAGAATGAACAAAGACAGAGACCCAAACTTTCATTTAATGCTACGTCCACCCACAAACCTTCCCTTGATCAGCTCATGTGAGGGCTGAGTGTGTGATGTACTAGGTCTTTCAGAATTTTATGACATCCCCAAGTTACAGGATATCTTCACCCCTTGAGGTCCTAGGCCTTAGGTTTTTTCACCATGTTTCCTATTGCGATTTTATCTTTTTATAGAGATGAAACATGACCTGGGTAGCACTATCCATCGAACTGCTATTAAGTTGGAGGGGTTAGAATGGCCTTACAGTGATATGAGTAAATGCATTATGTTTGTTCCTTTGCTACGACACAAAAATTATATCTCCCATAAATATCGAATTGATGCAAATCCAAATATTCATATCTGGACATCGGAGACAGAGTGTCTAACTGCAATTAACCAGTTTTTATTTGAAGAGAACAAGAGTTACCTCTGAATGTTAGATTTTTCACTCATCTGCATCTTGAATATATGGATCTCAGACTTTGTGTCTTTCCCACCACCCCCCTGTAATTACCTGGTCATTGCAGGGGCTCCAACTTAAAAGGACATTGTAATGTTAGCTCTCTCATTTCCCATGTTTTAGTTTCTGTCTTCCTCATGTGTTCATTGTGAGGGGAACATGCCCCCTCTGTGAAGATGTCTGTATGGATTTTATTTTTTTCTCTACAATATACATTACATAGATGCTAGAACTGGAGCACATACATTACATAGAAGGAGTCACCTCCAAAACAGGCTTTGGAGTGGGCAGGTGGACCATTGGACCTCTGTGGGTGAATCAGGTAATGAGAGACTATGTTATATCTTATACTATGTTGTTAAAATTATTATCTGTTGCCTTTTCACCCCAATGATTTACTATGCATTACCTACCTATACCACTAGTTAGTGGATAATATGACTATAAACAATATTAATTATCCATATGGTCCTTCTCGCCCCCCTGTATGTATGGATGTATATGCATGTCATATTTTAACCTTTGCCAATCCATGCCTGTTTTCAATATTTAGATTTAATAAAGTTTTGTATTCATTGATATGGACTTTCTAATTGTCCTTTTTTTTGTCTCTTCTCCCACTCTATTATGAATATGTTGACAATTAGTCTCCAATCTGTCCAGTTTGCATGTTAGAAGCTGTGGATTTATATACAGCATTGCATTGCCTTTATGACGCTATATGTATGATTCACTCCACTTCTAACATATAATGCCTGTCATTTACATCTTATGGTACAAGTTTCTTAAAACTGCATAAACCGCTCTGGATAGCCAAAATAAAAGAATAGCCTTTTCCAGCACAAAGTGAAAAGCAAACAGAAAAATAAACAGTCCAAATAGTACTGCGGGTCCACCCGCTCAGATCAGTGTCTTTAGCACACACACACTGAAAGTCTCCACACCTCCAGCCACAGACATCGGATGAGACATTTGGCCTCGATTTTATTAGCCAAACAACGCCCCTGAGGTTGGGGTATGTGAGCGGTCATTCCCACCCATCTCTTATGGCCATTAGTAAAACCTGGCCCTGGAATGGCCAAAATAACTCTCTTGGCACTATACGTGCTGGAGCATACTTCCGAGCTCACATCACCACAGCTAATAGCCGCAATGACACATATCTCCCCTCGAAGACTCGTCCGGCGGCCATCTTACATACCCTCCCCCTCTGCCCAAGGCTGGGGGGAACTTAGCACCTTCTGCCAACAAACAATGGACTCTCGACAGAGCATCAGCACTGCCAAATGCTAGGAATCATCTGGTAACTCGGGCATTGTTCCGTTTTTTCTCCCTCATCCACTTCAGTGGTGCATGGTCTGACACCAGCCTAAATTTCCTACCCAAGAGGAACTAACTTAGAGAGTCCAATGCCCACTTGATGGCTAAACATTCCTTCTCCACTATGGAGTAATTTTTCTCGCAGGTAGACAACTTCCAGCTGAGAAACATTATGGGGTGCTCTTCCCCATTCACCTCTTGAGATAGGACAGCGTCCAGCCCCACATCTGACGCACCTGTCTGGACCACAAACTCTTTAGAGAAGTCGTGTGCTACCAGCACCAGCTGTTTGCACAAGTCCAGCTTCAGTTCCTGGAAGGCCGTATCAGCTTCTTGAGATCACTTAACCATAGCAGACTTAGTCCCTTTAAGGAGATCCGTCAGAGAGGTGGCTACCATGGCGAAGTTCGGGATGAACCAGTGGTAATATCCCACAATGCTGCCCAGCAATGCCCTGACCTGTTTCTTTGAGAGGGGTTATGGCCAGTCCTGGATCACCTCAACTTTATCTGGGGCTTTATTTCATCCCTGCCTACAAGATAGCCCAAGTATCTCGCTTCCTCCTTTCCCAAGACACACTTCTTTAGGTTTATGGAAAACTCTGCCTTCCATAGAGAATCACATACCGCCTGGACCTTGCTCAGATGGCTTCCCCAGGCCTGGCTGAAGATTACAATATTGTCCATGTAGGCCGCTGCATACCTCTTATGAGGAGCTAGGATCCGGTCCATGGCTCTCTGGAATGCTGACTTTCTTCACCACAACATAGGGACCCTGCCACTTGGCCAGGAATTTAGTCTCCACCGTACGTGTTCACCAGCAGAAGTACTCAATCCCCTGGGTTGAATTGTCTTACCCTGGCTGACCTATTATACACCCTGTACTGGGTTTCCTGAGCCTTGAGGAGGTGCTCCTTCACAATGGGCATCACGTTGGCAATCCTCTCTTGCATCTGGATAACATGCTTTACCACGCTTCTATAGGGGGTGGTTTCAGCCTCCTAGGATTCCTTCGCCACATCCAGGAGCCTTCGAGGGTGTAATCCATAGAGCAGTTCAAATGGAGAGAAGCCAGTGGAATGGCCCAAATAACTCTCTTAGCACTATACGTGCTGGAGCATACTTCCGAGCCCACATCACCGCAGCTTATAGCCGCGATGACACATATCTCCCCTCAAGGACTCATCCGGCGGCTATCTTACAAGGGTTAATCTCAGGAGATATACAGTATCATCAGCATAAAGATGAAAACTGAATCTACTGATGGTTTGTCCGATCGAGGAGGTGTACAAGGAGAAAAGGAGAGGGCCTAGGACTGACCCTTGAGGAACCCTGAGAGTAAGAGGAAAAGGTGACGAAGAGGAGCAAAATATACAGTGAAGGAGCAGTCAGAGAGATAGAAGGAGAACCAGGAGAGAACAGTGTCCTTTAGGCCGATAAAGTGGAGCATAGTCAGGAGGAGCTGGTGATCCGCAGTGTCGAATGCTGCAGTGAGAGCCAGGAGAATCCGCATTGAGTAGTGACTAGATTAGATTAGATTAAGCTGTTAGTAGATCATTAGACACTTTAGTGAGGGCAGTTTCAGTAGAATGTAAAGAGCGGAAATCAGATTTTAAAAATCATGCAGATCCCACTGCTGTCACCAATTTGTCAGATAACAACAGTCCGCCACCTCCATTCGTCAGGACAATTATGCAATTGACTGACAAATGGTGGACGAGTCCAAGACAGTTTTCATTACTAAGCCAGTTATTGGGGAACTCAGAGTGAGTGTATAGTATACACACACGAGGTTGCAACACATGGAATATCCACTGTTCAAAAAAATAAAGGGAACACTTAAACAACACAATGTAAGTCAATCAAACTTCTGTGAAATCAACCTGTCCAGTTATTAAGCAACACTGCTTGTGAATCACTTTCTCCTGCTGATGTGCAAATGGAACAGAAAACAAGTAAAAATGATAGGCAATTAACAATACAATCTCTATAAAGGGGTGGTTTTGCAGCTGGTGACCATAGACCGTTTCTCTGTTCTCATTATTTTTGGTTGTTGGTTTGGTCCCTTTTACGTTTTGTAAATGCTAGACCCCTAGAGGTAACATGAGGCAGTGTCTACAACCTACAGAAGATGCACAGGTAGTGCAGCTCATCCAGGATGGAACAAAAAATTGCGATCTGTGGCAAGAAAAGTAGCTGTGGCTGTGTTATGAACTGGTGGTTTAGGAGCAACATGGGACGAGCTCTGAAGGAGGTGGTACCTGTACTGACCGCAGTCCCTAAGCTCAACACAACACTAGAAGTAGCCGTGGGATGCTCCTGTCACTCCCTAGGCACCTCGTCACAGCCTGAGAACTAACTACCCCTAAAGATAGAAACAGGAAAACTATCTTGCCTCAGAGAAAATCCGCAAAGGATATATAGCCCCCCACAAGTAATGACTGTGAGTGGAGAGGGAAAAGACATACACAGAATGAAACCAGGATGTAGCACAGGAGGCCAGTCTAGCTATATAGATAGGACAGGATAGAATACTGTGCAGTCAGTATTAAAAACTACAAAAATCCACACAGAGTTTACAAAAATCTCCACACCTGACTAAAGGTGTGGAGGGTAAATCTGCTTCCCAGAGCTTCCAGCTTAACTGAATTAATCCATACTGAACAAGCTGGACAAAACATAGAAAGCACAGAACGAATAAGTCCACAACCTGTGGACAGAAAAGAGCAAGTAAGGACTTAACTTTGCTGAACTGGTCAGGATAACAGGGAAATCCAAGAGAGATGTGAATCCAACCAGAAACCATTGCCAAGTGGCACTGGCTAAGGGAAGAGCCAGGCATAAATAGCCGAGCAGAACGACAATCAGTGGAAGCAGCTGAAGACTGCTAAATCCAAGGAGCAGCCATAGGATGGGGATGAAGAGCCATGCATACCAGGGCAGACATGAGCAGCCATGCATACCAGGATAGGGATGAAGAGCCATGCATACCAGGATAGGGATGAAGAACCGTACATACAAGGATAGGGATGAAGAGCCATGCATACCAGGGTAGGCATGAGTAGACATGCACACCAGGATAGGGGTGAGGAGCCATGCATATCAGGATAAGGATGAGGAGCCATGCATACCAGGTTATGGATGAGGAGCCATGCATACCAGAAAAGGGATGAAAAGCCATGCATGTCTGGATAGGGATAAGGAGCCATGCATACCAGGATGGGGTTTAGGAGGCCGTACATACCGGGATAGGGATGAGGGGGCCATGCATACAAGAACTGGCATGAGGGAGCCATGCATACAAGGATGAGAATGAGAAAGCCTTGTATACCAGGATAGGGATGAGCGGGCCATGCATACAAGGATGGGGATGAGGAGGCCATGCGTACTCGGCTTATACGCTGAGTCAATTTTTCCCAGCTTTTTGTGGTAAAATTAGGCTTAAGCTCAGGTCAGCTTATACTCGAGTATATATACGGCAATATCATATTTCCAATTATGATTTTAGCTTCACATAGATAGCAAACATGGCACATATTGTCGTCCATATGTCAGATTTTAATTGGGGACTTGATGTGGCGACCGCCCGGTGATGTAAGTCAATGCGTTACGTTTGTCACTTCGTCACGCCGGAAATACATCTGTCATAACTATAGGAACCTCACTGTTCATAAAAAAAATATTCATAATTTGAATGGGAAGTAGTATGCAGTTCTCTGAACAAAGGGAGATTATAGCCATAGGGCATCTCCACAGACCATAAATCCGTCCGCCTTCCACATTCTTTTGCAATATGTGCCTTAAATTTGTTTCTGTGATTGATCAGACAACAAACTTTAATTACCTGTTTGCAGCGGGGAAGTGGGGAGTGGGGGGGCGACATGAACTATGAGATGGCTTTATAGATTTTACAATTACATCTATGACAATCACTATCTAGTGACCAAACAATTGCACATACAAGGCTTTATAGATTTTACAATTACCATATATACTCGAGTATAAGTGTCATGTCGGACGCTATTCACACTAGGGCGTCCGACAGACAGCGGTAATTCCACATTTGTCCAGGTTATCCAGGGTTAATCTAGCTGGTAATCTGGTTGAAGGCTGGGTCACGCCCGTGGCCTTTAAATATACATAAATAAACACCGTGTGCACTGCTATATAGGTGGTGCAGAGACTAGGTTCCCAAACCATCAGCAAAAGAGCAGGGGCTGGAGGGAGAAGCCGCCTGTGTACGGATGACGTCCCCTGAGACGCGGAGTCCACCGCTAGTCTAGACTTATACTAGACTAGCGGTGGACTCCGCGTCTCAGGGGACGTCATCCGTACACAGGCGGCTTCTCCCTCCAGCCCCTGCTCTTTTGGCTGGCCGCCTTTGAGGTCATTGCCTCCTACCGCCGATACTACATCTATAAGCCCCTGCTCTTGTGCTGGCCGCCCTTGAGGTCATTGCCTCTTACCACCAACACTATATATATAAGCTTTTCTACTCCGTAGTTTTTGTATACTACGAAAGACCACCATCTTATCTCTTAGCAGTCATTTGGCTGCAACAGGCACTATCTGTATCCCAACTTATGACATGATCGGCACACATTCTTAGGCACAGCACGTGACTGATGAAAGCTCGATAAGAGCTGAAACGTTTCCAGTGCTACCTTCCACCAAATAAAGAAATTAGATTTAAGTTGAGTGCGAGACTTCTGTACTCGTGGCCTTTAAATAGTCATTCTGGACTTTGGGCGTCGCCGATTATAGCTTGTGTCTTGTGATCTCGGTCTGGAGTGGTGGTCTAGGAGTAGAAGTATCGTATCTGGTGGTGTATTATCCTTTGTCATATTTCTCCTTCCTATATTTGTGTCTGTTTTGCCCTGTGCACATTATAGTGTTTTCCTGTGTGTCTGCGGCGTGGTGCGTTTTTAGTTTTCCCTGTCTGTGCTTTCTGTGTAGGTTGGTGTGTGGTCTTATCACTGGGTGGCGGGTGGAGGTTTCAGCATGGGGCTGAAACAGGAGTCAGGGTCAGGCCTGGCGGCCCAGACAAGCACACCATCAGTGTAAATTCTGGGAGAGGGACAGACAGGGTTTTCCCTAGTCTGAGGGATATCGCAGGGGCCTGGGTAATCAGCTGTAGTCTACCCAATACCCCTGTGACAATAAGCTGACCCAAGTATAGCCAACCCCGTAATTTTGCCACAAAAAACTGGGAAAACTTCAAAAATACAAATAGATACCAATAAACGTAAAATTAATTGAGACATCAGTAGGTTAAGTGTTTTTGAATATCCATATTGAATCTGGAGCCCCATATAATGCTCCATACAGTTCATGATGGCCCCATAAGATGCTCCATACAAAATACGCCTCATATAATGCTCCATACAGTTTATGATGGGCCCTATAAGATGCTCCATATTAAAATATGCCCCATATAATGCTGCACAAATGCTGATTATGGCCCCATAAGATGCTCCATAGACACATTTGCCACGTATAATGCTCCACAAATGTGGATTATGGCCCCATAAGATGCTCCAGAGATATTGCCCCATATAATGCTGCACATGGCCCCATACAGATATTTGCCCCATATAATGCTGCACAATACCCTATAAGATGCTCCATACAGATATTTGCCCCATATAATGCTGCACATGGCCCCATACAGATATTTGCCCCATATAATGCTGCACATAGCCCCATAAGATGCTCCATACAGATAATTGCCCCATATAGTGCTGCACAAATGCTGATTATGGCCCGATAAGACGCTCCATACAGATATTTGCCACATGTAACCTGCACATGGCCCCATAAGATGCTCCATACAGATAATTGTCCCATATAATGCTGCACATGGCCCCATAAGATGCTCCATACAGATATTTGCCCCATATGCTGTTGCTGCGATTAAAAAAAATAAATAAAAAAAAATCACATACTCACCTCTCAGGCCCCCGGCACTTGCTATATTCACCTGCTCCCCGTTCCACCGCCGCTGTGTCTTCTCCGTCCTGTGCACTGATGCTCAGGCAGAGGGCGGCACACTAAACGCGTCACCGCACCCTCTGACCTGAGTGTCACTGCAGAGGACGTGGAAGACGCAGCGGCGCCAACGGTGGAATGGGGAGCAGGTGAATATAGCACACTGCGTTATACTCACCTGCCCCTGGCGCGGTCCCTGCACGTTTGTTCCCCGGCGCCGGCAGCGTCTTCCTGTAGTGAGCGGTCACATGGTACCGCTCAGTACAGTAATGAATATGCGGCTCCACCCCTATGGGAGTGGAGTGGGGTCCATATTCTTTACTGTAATGAGCGGTACCATGTGACTGCTCACTACAGGAACAAGTTGCCGGCGCTGGGGAAAAGACGTGCAGGGACCGTGCCAGGAGCAGGTGAGTATTATTACACAGCTCCGCTCCCCCTCCCCTGCGTATGACTCGAGTATAAGCCGGGAGGGTTACTTTCAACCCAAAAAAGTGGGCTGAAAATCTCGGCTTATACTCTCATATATATATGGCACATCTATGACAATCACTATATAGTGACCAAATAATTGCACATACAAGGTACATATACCGTCACATCACGACCAAACCACATAGAAACTGAAAAATACCAAGTACAAGGGAATACTGCTATAGCATGACTAGACCACATATTACCTCGACATATGGAGCGAATGATACTACCTACAAGGGACAAATACCACCAATGACCCGACCACATATTACCACCATTAAAAAAAACCACCACACTTTGTCCAGACCACATATTACCAATACAGTGACTGAAAAATACTGCATACAAAAGACAAATAATGCCACACCATGACCAGATCACATATTACCACCACATAGTGACTGAATATACACATACAAAATAATAAATACCACCACACAATGACAGACCACATATCACCACCACAGTGATTGAATAATACCACATATAAAGAACAAACACCATCACACTTTGTTCAGACCACATATTACCACCACATAGTGACTGAATAATACTATATGCAAGGGACCAATTCAGCCATACTGTACAATGAACAGACCACATATTTCCACCACATAGTGAATGAATAATACCACATACAAGGGCCAAATACTGCCACACAATGATCAGATGACATATCACCACCACTGCAATACAGATCATTAACCCTTTCCCGACCCATGACGCCACGTAGGCATCATGAAAGTCGATGCCAATCCGACCCATGACGCCTATGTGGCGTCATGGAAAGATCGCGTCCCTGCAGATCGGGTGAAAAGGTTAACTCCAATTTCACCCGATCTGTAGGGACAGGGGGAGTGGTAGTTCAGCCCAGGAGGGTGGCTTCACCCCCGCCGTGGCTACGATCGCTCTGATTGGCTGTTGAAAGTGAAACTGCCAATCAGAGCGATTTGTAATATTTCACCTAAAAAACTGGTGAAATATTACAATCCAGCCATGGCCAATGCTGCAATATCATCGGCCATGGCTGGAAACACTGATGTGCCCCCACCCCACCGATCGCCCCCCCAGTCCTCCAATCTGGGCTCCGCTCCCCTCCGTCCTGTGCTCCGCTCCCCTCCGTCCTGTGCTCCGCTCCCCCGTCCTCCTGTCCGCTCCCCCCGTGCTCCTATGCCACCCCCCCGTGCTCCGACGCCCCCCGTGCCCCGATCTCCCCCCCTCATACTTACCGAGGATCCCGGTGTCCGTCCGTCTTCTTCATGGGCGCCGCCATGTTCCAAAATGGCGGGCGCATGCGCAGTGCACCCGCCGAATCTGCCGGCCGGCAGATTCGTTACATGTACATTTTGATCACTGTGATAAAACCTATCATAGTGATCAAAATAAAAAAAAAGTAAATGAACCACCCCTTTATCACCCCCATAGGTAGGAACAATAAAAAAATAAAGAATTTTCTTTTTCCACTACAGTTAGAACTAGGGTTAGGGTTAGGGAATGTGCACACATATTCTGGTCCTCTGTGGATTTTTCCGCAGCGGTTTTTATAAATCCGCAGTGCAAAACCGCTGAGGATTTATCGCGGTTTTTCTGGTGATTTCACTGCGGTTTTCTATTGGAGCAGTTGTAAAACTGCTGCGGAATCCGTAGAAAGAAGTGAAATGTGCGGAATGTAAACCGCTGCGTTTCCGCGCAGTTTTTTCCGCAGAATGTGCGCAGCGTTTTTTGTAAACTCATGGGAAACTGCTGCGGACCCGCAGCGGTGAAAACGCTGTGGACCCGCAGCGTTTTCCGCATCGTGTGCACATACCCTTAGAATTAGGCTATGTGCACACGGTGCGGATTTGGCTGCGGATCCGCAGCGAATTGGCCGCTGCGGATTCGTAGCAGTTTTCCATCAGCGTTACAGTTCCATGTAAATCTATGGAAAACCAAATCCGCTGTGCCCATGGTGCGGAAAATACCACGCGGGAACGCTGTGTTGTATTTTCCGCAGCATGTCAATTCTGCGGATTCCGCAGCGTTTTACACCTGTTCCTCAATAGGAATCCGCAGGTGAAATCTGCACAAAAAACACTGGAAATCCACGATAAATCCGCAGGTAAAACGCAGTGCCTTTTACCCGCGGATTTTTCAAAAATGGTGCGGAAAAATCTCTCACGAATCCGCAACGTGGGCACATAGCCTTAGGGTTAGGGTTGGAATTAGAGTTAGGGTTGGAATTAGGGCTAGGATTGGAAATAGGGTTAAGATTAGGCTTGTGGTTAGGGTTATGGATAGGGTTAGGGGTGTGTTGGGGTTAGGGTTGTGGTTAGGGGTGTGTTAGGGTTAGGGTTATGGTTAGGGGTGTGTTGGGGTTAGGATTTGGATTAGGGTTAGGTTTATGGTTAGGGTTGGGATTAGGGCTGTGGTTAGGGGTGTGTTGGGGTTAGGGTTGTGATTAGGGTTATGGCTAGAGTTGAGATTAGGGTTAGGGGTGTGTTGGGGTTAGTGTTGGAGTTAGAATTGAGGGGTTTCCACTGTTTAGGCACATCAGGGGTCTCCAAACGAAACATGGCACCACCATTGATTCCAGCCAATCTTGCGTTCAAAAAGTCAAATCGTGCTCCCTCCCTTCCGAGCCCCGACATGCACCAAAACAGTGGTTTACCCCCACATATGGGGTACCAGCATACTCGGGACAAACTGGGCATCTATTGGGGTCCAATTTCTCCTGCAACCCTTGTGAAAATATAAAACTGCTTGCTAAAACATCATTTTTGAGGAAAGAAAAATTATTTTTTTATTTTCACGGCTCTGCATTATAAACTTCTGTGAAGCACTTGGGGGTTCAAAGTGCTCACCACATATCTAGATAAGTTCCTTTGGGGGTCTAGTTTCCAAAATAGGGTTACTTGTGGGGGGTTTTACTGTTTAGGCACATCGGGGGCGCTGCAAATGCAACGTGACGCCCGCAGACCATTCCATCAAAGTCTGCATTTCAAAACGCCACTACTTCCCTTCCGAGCCCCGACGTGTGCCCAATCAGTAGTTTACCCCCACATATGGGGTATCAGCGTACTCAGGAAACTGGGCAACAATTATTGGGGTCCAATTTCTCCTGTTACCCTTGTGAAAATAAAAAATTGCTTGCTAAAACATCATTTTTGAGGAAAGAAAAATGATTTTTTTTATTTTGACAGCTCTGTGTTGTAAACTTCTGTGAAGCACTTGGGGGTTCAAAGTTGTCAACACATATCTAGATAAGTTCCCTGGGGGGGTCTAGTTTTCAAAATGGGGTCACTTGTGGGGGAGTTTCTACTGTTTAGGCACATCAGGGGCTCTGCAAATGCAACATGACGCCCGCAGACCATTCCATCAAAGTCTGCATTTCAAAGCATCACTACTTCCTTCCGAGCCCCGACGTGTGCCCAAACAGTGGTTTACCCCCACATATGGGGTACCAGCATACTCAGTGCAAACTGGGCAACAACTATTGGGGTCCAAATTCTCCTGATACCCTTGTGAAAATAAAAAATTGCTTGCTAAAACATCATTTTGAGGAAAGAAAAATTATTTTTTTATTTTCACGGTTCTGCGTTGTAAACTTCTGTGAAGCACTTGGGGGTTCAAAGTGCTCACCACATATCTAGATAAGTTCCTTGGGGGGTCTAGTTTTCAAAATGGGGTCACTTGTGGGGGGTTTCTACTGTTTAGGCACATCAGTGGCTCTGCAAACGTAACATGATGCCCGCAGACCAGTCCATCAAAGTCTGCATTCCAAAACGTCACTACTTCCCTTCTTAGCCCCGACGTATGCCCAAACAGTGGTTCCCCCCCACATATGGGGTATCAACTGTTATGACCTGGTGGTAAGGACAATAATGGACCTGGTGGTTAAGACCACACGGAATGACCTGATAGTTACAAATAATATAGGACGAGCTCTGAGACGTGGGAACTCTGCTGACCGCAATCCCTAATCCTATCACACACACTAGAAATAGCCGTGGATTGCTCCTAACGCTCCCTATGCAACTCGACACAGCCTAAGGAACTAGCTAGCCCTGAAGACAGAAAAATAAAGCCTACCTTGCCTCAGAGAAATTCCCCAAAGGAAAAGGCAGCCCCCCACATATAATGACTGTGAGTAAAGATGAAAATACAAACACAGAGATGAAATAGATTTAGCAAAGTGAGGCCCGACTTACTGAACAGACTGAGGATAGGAAAGGTAACTTTGCGGTCAGCACAAAAAACTACAAAAAGACCACGCAGAGGGCGCAAAAGACCCTCCGCACCGACTCACGGTGCGGAGGCGCTCCCTCTGCGTCCCAGAGCTTCCAGCAAGCAAGACAAAAATCAAAATAGCAAGCTGGACAGAAAAATAGCAAACTAAAGAAAAACAAGCAGGAACTTAGCTTCTGCTGGGAAGACAGGTCACAAGAACGATCCAGGAGAGAACTAGACCAATACTGGAACATTGACAGGTGGCATGGAGCAATGATCTAAGTGGAGTTAAATAGAGCAGCCAGTTAACGAATTAACCTCGTCACCTGTGGAAGGAAACTCAGAAGCCGCAGCCCCACTCACAACCAACAGAGGAAGCCCATGGACAGAACCAGCCGAAGTACCATTCATGACCACAGGAGGGAGCTTGACAACAGAATTCACAACAATCAACGTACTCAGGACAAACTGGACAACAACTTTTGGGGTCCAATTTCTCCTGTTACTCTTGTGAAAATAATAAATTGCGGGCAAAAAAATAATTTTTGAGGAAAGAAAAATTATTTTTTATTTTCACGGCTCTGCGTTACAAACTTCTGTGAAGCACTTGGGGGTTTAAAGTGGTGACCGCACATCTAGGTTAGTTCCATGGGAGGTCTAGTTTCCAAAATGGGGTCACATGTGGGGGAGCTCCAATGTTTAGGCACACAGGGGCTCTCCAAACGCGACATGGTGTCCGCTAACGATTGGAGCTTATTTTTCATTCAAAAAGTCAAATGGCGCTCTTTCCCTTCCGAGCCCTACCGTGTGCCCAAACAATAGTTTACCCCCACATGTGAGGTATCAGTGTACCCAGGAGAAATTGCCCAATAAATTTTAGGATCCATCTTATCCTGTTGCCCATGTGGAAATGAACAAATTGAGGCTAAAATAAATTTTTTGTGAAAAAAAGTACTTTTTCATTGTTACGGATCAATTTGTGAAGCACCTGGGAGTTCAATGTGCTTACTATAACTATGCATCTAGATAAGTTCCTTGGGGGGTCTAGTTTCCAAAATGGGGTCACATGTGGGGGAGCTCCAATGTTTAGGCACACAGGGGCTCTCGAAACGCGACATGGTGTCCGCTAACGATTGGAGCTAATTTTTCATTCAAAAAGTCAAATGGCGATCCTTCCCTTCCGAGCCCTGCCGTGTGCCCAAACAGTGGTTTACCCCCACATGTGAGGTATCAGTGTACTCAGGAGAAATTGCCCAACACATTTTAGGATCCATCTTATCCTGTTGCCCATGTGGAAATGAACAAATTGAGGCTAAAATAATTTTTTTGTGAAAAAAAAGTACTTTTTCATTTTTACGGATCAATTTGTGAAGCACCTGGGGGTTCAAAGTGCTCACTATGCATCTAGATAAGTTCCTTGGGGGGTCTAGTTTCCAAAATGGGGTCACTTGTGGGGGAGCTCCAATGTTTAGGCACACAGGGGCTCTCCGAACACGACATGGTGTCCGCTAAAGATTGGAGCCAATTTTTCATTGAAAAAGTCAAATGACGCTCCTTCCCTTCCGAGCCCTGTCATGCGCCCAAACAGTAGTTCCCCCCACATATGGGGTATCGGCATACTCAGGACAAATTGTACAATAACTTTTGGTGTCCAGTTTCTCTTTTTACCCTTGGGAAAATAAAAAAATTGTTGCTAAAAGATCATTTTTGTGACTAAAAAGTTAAATGTTCATTTTTTCCTTCCATGTTTCTTCTGCTGCTGTGAAGCACCTGAAGGGTTAATAAACTTCTTGAATGTGGTTTTGAGCACCTTGAGGGGTGCAGTTTTTAGAATGGTGTCACTTTTGGGTATTTTCAGCCATATAGACTCCTCAAACTGACTTTAAATGTGAGGTGGTCCTTAAAAAAAATGGTTTTGTAAATTTTGCTGTAAAAATGAGAAATCGCTGGTCAAATTTTAACCCTTATAACTTCCTAGCAAAAAATACATTTTGTTTCCAAAATTGCGCTGATGTAAAGTAGACATGTGGGTAATGTTATTTATTAACTATTTTGTGTCACATAACTCTCTCTTTTAACAGAATAAAAATTCAAAATTTGAAAATTGCGAAATTTTCAAAATTTTAGCCCAATTTCCATTTTTTTAACATATAAACACAAAAATTATCGACCTAAATTTACCACTAACATGAAGCCCAATATGTCACGAAAAAACAATCTCAGAACCGCTAGGATTCATTGAAGCGTTCCTGAGTTATTACCTCATAAAGGGACACTGGTCAGAATTGCAAAAAACGGCCAGGTCATTAAGGTCAAAATAGGCTGGGTCATGAAGGGGTTAATAAAAAAACCACATACTAATAATACCACTGGTGACATGATACTTAAGAGCTCTGTATATAGTGTACAGGTAATACAGGGATCACCAGAGACATTATACACAGAAGCTCTGTATATAGTGTCAGTGTACAGGTAATACAGGGATCACCAGTGAAATTATACACTGGAGCTCTGTATATAGTGCATAGTGTACAGGTAATACAGTGATCACTAGTGACATTATACACAAGAGCTCTGTACGTAGTGTAAAGGTAAGACAGGGATCGCCAGTGACATTATACACAGCTCTGTAGATTTTGCAATGGGCAGAACAGTGGCTCAGTGAGTATCCTCATAGCGCTGGAGTTATGGGTTCCAATACCACCAAGTTCAACATCTGCAACGCGTTTGTATGTTCTCACCGTGTTTGTGTGGGTTTCTTCCTGGTTGTCTGGTTTCTTCCCACACAAAGACATAGTGATAGGGAGTTTAGATTGTGAGCCCCGATGGGGACAGTGATGATAATGTCTGTAAAGTGGTGTGGAATACGATAGTGATATATCTCCCTCCAACCACCAAGTGGCCGTCATATACCGACCTCCGGGACTGGCCACTGCCTTTATTGACCAATTCTCCCCCTGGCTTCTTTACTTTCTCTCTGCTGACATTCCCACCATCATCATAGGTCACTTCAACATTCCAAATGATACCCTTCCGTCAACAGCCTTGAAACTTCTGTCCCTTACTTCATCTTTTGGACTTACTCAGAGGTCCTACGCAGCCACCCACACAGACAAACATACACTAGACCTGGTCTTCACCCGGCTCGGCTCCCTATCTAAGTTCACTACCTCCCCTCTCCCACTATCCGACCATCATCTGCTCACTTTCTCATCCCTGTCCTCCTCACCGGTCACCCATGTCCAACAACATGCGCACCCCCGCAGAAACCTTGCACACCTAGACACCCACACTCTCTGACTCTATCCTATCACCGGCATCTATATCCTCACTCCACGACACAGACGGTGCCACTGCTTTCTACAATGCCACTCTTGCATCAGCTATTAACACGGTTGCCCCTCTCGTTAATGGCAGAGTGCAATGTATCAATAGACAACCCTGGCACAATAACACCACTAAAAACCTCCGGCAAGTGTCCAGAGTTGCAGAGCGGCATTGGAAGAAAAAGCATTCGCAAGACGACTTCACTGCATTCAAAAAGGCAACACTCACTTTTAACCCCTTAAGCCCCGAGGGTGGTTTGCACGTTAATGACCGGGCCAATTTTTACAATTCTGACCACTGTCCCTTTATGAGGTTATAACTCTGGAACGCTTCAACGGATCTTGGCGATTCTGACATTGTTTTCTCGTGACATATTGTACTTCATTTTAGTAGTAACATTTATTCGATATAACTTGCGTTTATTTGTGAAAAAAACGGAAATTTGGCGAAAATTTAGAAAGTTTCGCAATTTTCCAACTTTAAATTTTTATGCCCTTAAATCACAGAGATATCTCACGCAAAATACTTAATAAGTAACATTTCCCACATGTCTACTTTACATCAGCACAATTTTGGAACCAAAATTTTTTTTTGTTAGGGAGTTATAAGGGTTAAAAGTTGACCAGCAATTTCTCATTTTTACAACACCATTTTTTTTTAGGGACCACATCTCATTTGATGTCATTTTGAGGGGTCTATATGATAGAAAATACCCAAGTGTGAGACCATTCTAAAAACTGCACCCCTCAAGGTGCTCAAAACCACATTCAAGAAGTTTATTAACCCTTCAGGGGTTTCACAGGAATTTTTGGAATGTTTAAATAAGAATGAATATTTAACTTTTTTTCACACAAAATTTATTTCAGCTCCAATTTGTTTTATTTTACCAAGGGTAACAGGATAAAATGGATGCCAAACATTGTTGTACAATCTGTACTGAGTACGCTGATAGCCCATATGTGGGAGTAAACCACTGTTTGGGCGCATGGCAGAGCTAGGAAGGGAAGGAGCGCCATTTGACTTTTAAATGCAAAATTGACAGGAATTGAGATGGGACGCCATGTTGCGTTTGGAGAGCCACTGATGTGCCTAAACATTGAAACCCCCCACAAGTGACACCATTTTGGAAAGTAGACACCCTAAGGAACTTATCTAGATGTGTGGTGACCACTTTGACCCACCAATTGCTTCACAGAAGTTTATAATGCAGAGCCGTAAAAATAAAAAATCATATTTTTTCACAAAAATGATCTTTTCGCCCCCAATTTTTTATTTTCCCAAGAGTAAGAGAAGAAATTGGACCTCAAAAATTGTTGGCCAATTTGTCCTGAGTACGCTGATACCCCATATATGGGTGTAAACCACTGTTTGGGCGCATGGCAGAGCTCGGAAGCGAAGGAGCGCCATTTGACTTTTCAATGCAAAATTGACTGGAATTGAGATGGGACGCCATGTTGCGTTTGGAGAGCCCCTGATGTGCCTAAACATTGGAACCCCTCACAAGTGACACCATTTTGAAAAGTAGACCCCTTAAGGAACTTATCTAGATGTGTGGTGAGCACTTTGACCCAACAAGTGCTTCACAGAAGTTTATAATGCAGAGCCGTAAAAATAAAAAATCTTATTTTTTCACAAAAATGATCTTTTCGCCCCCAATTTTTTATTTTCCCAAGGGTAAGAGAAGAAATTAGACCACAAAAGTTGTTGTGCAATTTGTCCTGAGTGCGACGATACCCCATATGTGGGGGGTAAACCACTTTTTGGGTGCATAGCAGAGCTCGGAAGGGAAGGAGCGCCATTTGACTTTTCAATGCAAAATTGACTGGAATTAAGTTGGGACGCCATGTTGGTTTGGAGAGCCCCTGATGTGCCTAAACATTAAAACCCCCCACAAGTGACACCATTTTGGAAACTAGACCCCATAAGGAACTTATCTAGATGTGTTTTGAGAGCTTTGAACCCCCAAATGTTTCACTACAGTTTATAACGCAGAGCCGTTAAAATAATTTTTTTTTTTTTTTCGCAAAAATTATTTTTTAGCCCCCAGTTTTGTATTTTCACAAGGGTAACATAATAAATTGGACCCCAAAAGTTGTTGTCCAATTTGTCCTGAGTACGCTGATACCCCATATGTGGGGGGGAACCACTGTTTGGGCACATGGCAGAGCTCGGAAGGGAAGGAGCGCCATTTGGAATGCAGACTTAGATGGATTGGTCTGCAGGAGTCACGTTGCATTTGCAGAGCCCCTGATGTACCCAAACAGTACAAACCCCCCACAAGTGACCCCATATTAGAAACTAGACCTCCCAAGGAACTTATCTAGATGTGTTGTGAGAACTTTGAACCCCTAAGTGTTTCACTACAGTTTATAACGCAGAGCCGTGAAAATAAAAATTATTTTTTTTTTTCACAAAAATGATTTTTTAGCCCCCAGCTTTGTATTTTTACAAGGGTAACAGAATAAATTGGACCCCAAAAGTTGTTGTTCAATTTGTCCTGAGTACGCTGATACCCCATATGTGGGGGGGAACCACTGTTTGGGCGCATGGCAGAGCTCGGAAGGGAAGGAGCGCCATTTGGAATGCAGACTTAGATGGATTGGTCTGCAGGCGTCACGTTGCATTTGCAGAGCCCCTGATGTACCCAAACAGTAGAAACCACCCACAAGTGACCCCATATTGAAACTAGACCTCCCATGGAACTTATCTAGATGTGTTGTGAAAACTTTGAACCCCCAAGTGTTTCACTACAGTTTACAACGCAGAGCCGTGAAAATAAAAAATCCTTTTTTTTCCCACAAAAATGATTTTTAGCCCCCCAAATTTTTATTTTCCCAAGGATAACAAGAGAACTTGGACCCAAAAAGTTGTTGTCCAATTTGTCTCGAGTACGATGATACCCCATATGTTGGGGTAAACCCCTGTTTGGGCGCACGGGAGAGCTCGGAAGTGAAGGAGCACTGTTTTACTTTTTCAATGCAGAATTGGCTGGAATTGAGATCGGACGCCATGTCGCGTTTGGAGAGCCCCTGATGTGCCTAAACAGTGGAAACCCCCCAATTATAACTGAAACCCTAATCCAAACGCACCCCTAACCCTAATCCCAACTGTAACCCTAACCACACACCTAACCCTGACACACCCCTAATTCTAATCCCAACCCTAATCCCAACCGTAAATGTAATACAAACCCTAACCCTAGCCCTAACCCTAGCCCTAACCCTAACCCTAACCCTAATGGGAAAATGGAAATAAATACATTTTTTTTAATTTTATTATTTTTCCCTAAGGCTAGGTTCACATTGCATTAGGGAAATCCGTTTAGCACTAGCGGATTGCGCTAACGCAATGTCTTTTTAGGTGTCGTGTTTAGTGGTCGCGTTAACGTCCCCGCTCTGGAAGATCGGGGATCGGACCTCGGGCGCGCCGCGGACGCTGCAAGCAGCGTCTGAGGCGCGCCACAAAAGAACGGCACCTTGCTAGCGCGAGCCGAAAATGGCACGCTCTAGCGATGCGCTACACCCGAAAATCACATTGCTGTCAATGGTTGTGCTAACGGACCCGTTGCACGGCGTTAATTGTGACATTTTCGCCGTGCAACGCTGTCCGTTAGCGTTAACCCATTAACGCAATGTGAACCTAGCCTAACTAAGGGGGTGATGAAGGGGGGTTTGATTTACTTTTATAGCGAGTTTTTTATATCGGATTTTTATGATTGGCAGCCGTCACACACTAAAAGACGCTTTTTATAGCAAAAAAGTTTTTGCGTCTCCACATTTTGAGACCTATAATTTTTCCATATTTTGGTCCACAGAGTCATGTGAGGTCTTGTTTTTTGCGGGACGAGTTGACGTTTTTATCGGTTACATTTTCGGACATGTGACAGTTTTTGATCGCTTTTTATTCCGATTTTTTGTGAGGCAGAATGACCAAAAACCAGCTATTCATGAATTTCTTTTGGGGGAGGCTTTTATACCGTTCCGCGTTTGGTAAAATTGATGAAGCAGTTTTATTCTTCGGGTGAGTACGATTACAGCGATACCTCATTTATATCATTTTTTTTATGTTTTGGCGCTTTTATACGATAAAAGCTATTTTATAGAAAAAATAATTATTTTGGCATCGCTTTATTCTCAGGACTATAACTTTTTTATTTTTTTGGTTATGATGCTATATGGCGGGTCGTTTTTTGCGGGACAAGATGACGTTTTCAGAGGTACCATGGTTATTTATATCCGTCTTTTTGATCGCGTGTTATTCCACTTTTTGTTCAGCGTTATGATAATAAAGCGTTGTTTTTTGGCTCGTTTTTTTTTTTTTTTTCTTACGGTGTTCACTGAAGGGGTTAACTAGTGGGCCAGTTTTATAGGTCGGGTCGTTACGGACGCGGCGATACTAAATATGTGTACTTTTATTGTTTTTTTTGTTTTTTTTTTATGTAAAGAAATGTATTTATGGGAATAATATTTTTTTTTTTCTGCTTTATTTAGGAATTTTTTTTTTATTTTTTTTTACAAGTGTGGAAATTTTTTTTTTTACTTTTTCACTTTGTCCCAGGGGGGGACATCACAGATCACCGATCTGACAGTGTGCACAGCACTCTATCAGATCGGTGATCTGACATACAGCCGGGCAGGGTTAGAGCTGCAGCTGCAGCCTGATCCTGACCCGGAAGTGCTCCCTGCAGGACCCGGATGCAGCCCGGCGGCCATTTTGGATCCGGGGACTGCAGGGAGAAGACGCTCGGTACACGGTGAGCACATCACCGTGTACCGATCGTCTCAGGGAAGCCCGCAGGGAGCCCTCTCCCTGCGCGATGCTTCCCTGCACCGCCGGCACACCGCGATCATCTTTGATCGCGGTGTGCCGGGGGTTAATGTGCCGGGAGCGGTCCGTGACCGCTCCTGGCACATAGTGCCGGATGTCAGCTGCGATAGGCAGCTGACACCCGGCCGCGATCGGCCGCGCTCCCCCCGTGAGCGCGGCCGATCGCATATGACGTACTATCCCGTCCATGGGAATTAAGTCCCAGGTCACCTGGACGGGATAGTACGTCATATGGGATTAAGGGGTTAAATCTGATCTCATCTCTGCTAAACAGGCCTACTTCACAACCCTCGTATCTTCCCTATCCTACAACCCCAAAGTTATTCAAAACCTTTAACTCCTTCCTCCGCCCTCCCTCATCTCTGCTGAGGACTTTGCCACACACTTTAAAAATAAGATCGACCAAACAAGGCAAGTTTTCATTGTTCAACCATCACAACCCCTTTGTATACCAGACCAATGCCCAAACCCCATAACCTCCCTATCCAACATCACTGAAGGGGGGCTTAACTGCCTCCTCTCCAAATCGCACCTCACCACCTCTGCGCTCGACCCCATCCCACCTCCTCCCCCACCTCACCACCACTCGTATCCCATCCCTAACCTACCTCTTCAACCTACACTAACTTCTGGCACCTTCCCTTCTGCTTTCAAACATGCCACAATCACGCCTATCCTTAAAAAGCCAACCGTCGATCCAACTGCTATGTCCAGCTATCGCCCAATATCGCTGCTCCCATTCGCTTCCAAACTCCTGGAGCACCACGTCCATGCTGAACTTTCCTCCCACCTTTCATCTAACTTGCTCTTTGACAATCTACAATCTAGTTTCCACCCCCATCACTCAACTGAGACAGCCCTGACCAAAATCACTAATGACCTACTTACATCCAAAGCTAACGGACAATACTCTGTACTCCTCCTTCTAGACATGTCCTCTGCTTTCGACACAGTTGACCACTGCCTCCTACTACAGATCCTCTCCTCCTTTGGCATCACAGACCTCGCCCTATCCTGGATCTCCTCATACCTTTCCAACCGCATTCAGCGTCTCCCACACTACCTCCTCATCCCACCCTCTCTCTGTTGGAGTCCCCCAAGGCTCTGTTCTAGGACCCCTACTCTTCTCAATCTATACACTTGGCCTGGGAGAACTCCTAAAGTCCCAAGGATTCCAGTACCACCTTTATGCTGATAACACTCAGATCTACCTTTCTAGCCCAGACGTCACCTCTCTGCTGTCCAGAATCTCGGAGTGTCTATCAGCCATATCATCCTTCTTCTCCTCTCGCTTCCTCAAACTCAATGTGGACACATCTGAACTCATCATCTTTTCTCCATCTCACAGATTTTCCTTACCCGATATATCTCTCGCAATAAACGACATCACGCTTTCCCCCGTACCGGAAGTCTGATGCCTCGGAGTAACCCTTGACTCTGCCCTGTCCTTCAAACGGCACATCCAAGCTTTCCATCTCCTGTCGCCTCCAGAATCCGTCCTTTCCTTAACCGTAAATCTACTAAAATGCTTGTGCATGCCCTCATCATTTCCCGCCTTGACTACTGCAACATCCTTCTCTGCAGCCTCCCTCCTAACACACTCGCACCCCTCCAGTCCATCCTTAACTCTGCTGCCAGACTAATTCATCTCTCTTCTCGCTGCTCCTCCGCTTCCCCCTCTGCAAATCTCTTCACTGGCTCCCTTTCCCTCAGCGTATCCAGTTCCAACTACTAATACTAACCTACAAAGCCATCCATAACCTGTCTCCTCCATATATCTCTGAACTAATCTCCTGATATCTTCCTTCACGTAATCTCCGGTCCTCCCAAGACCTCCTTCTCTCCTCCACACTTATCCACTCCTCACCCAACCGCCTCCAAGACTTCTCCTGAATATCCCCATCCTCTGGAATTCTTTGCCCCAACACGTCCGAGTATCAATCACATTCGGATCCTTCAAACGGAACCTGAAACCCACCTCTTCAGGAAAGCCTAGAGCCTGCACTGACCCCACTGCCTCCTCACCACTACCAAAGCTACCGCCTCACCAACACCGGAGCTCCTGCAACCCTCAACCTATTGTCTCCTTCCCCACCATCCTGTAGAATGTAAGCCCGCAAGGGCAGGGTCCTCGCCCCTCTGTATCAGTCTGTCATTGTTAGTTTGCTTACACGGGTGGTAGCTGTAATTTGTATGTAACCCCTTCTCATGTACAGCACTATAGAATCAATGGTGCTATATAAATAATAATAATATATAAGCAAAGCATAATAAATAAGCTTAATGGAAATCCCATCTATAACCCCGCGATTTGTCCCACCACCAGATTCAAGCACTAACATCGCCTGCGCCGGTCACAACCAGATAAACGCCTTAGCTCAGGTGACTTGCCAAATAGCGCAGTGTGACCTTGTTTTTCAAAGTCAATAAACATGGAGGCTCAGTCATGGGAATATCTGACTTGATAGGGGGTCTTAGAATGTTTGAAATTGTCTTACACACACTGCATAAGTACTGACAACTCTTAGCACATAGAACACTGGCACAAGGACGTAGTCTCCTCACTGCTCCCCTGTTCCATTGTACCAGCCTTAAAAAATTGGCTACTGAGGAGCTGACAGCGATCTATGTAAGACACGTGGAATGACCAGAAGATTTCCTCACAACTTGTAATACGCCTAACTGCCTGGGTGTAGAAAGATGGCGGCCGGAAGTCTAGTCACGGCTTGGGAAGGGCTCGCATCACGGCGGCGGAAGTGGCGGTGGTGCAGGGAGAAACGGCATTGGACAGCTTCCCCGGCGTGGGGACCGGGCTGTGATCTGCATGTGAAACGGATCCCGGGAGCAGAGAGGACGGCTGCTCGGGTAATGTGCGCTATAATGAGTGGGATTGAGAGCACCATGATGGCTGCCACTAGTATACCAGCAGGATGAGTCTCCGTCCTCCTAGGGCCCTACACACGAGAGCGGATCAGGGCCACACTCCGCATCCAGGTGGTGTCCTCTAGGCTGCCCTGCCCACCAGAGGCCTGGCAGAGCACGCCACCCACCAGAGAGCTGGACCTGCAGACATGTGCCTGCCACCTGCTGAGACACTACAGATACCAGCAATCCCTGACAGCCCCGCCTCCTCCACACACCGCACAGACATTCAGGGGCTCCTATACCAGCAGTTCCTAACCTGCCCAAATATAGCAAATGGGTGGGTGACCAGATGGTGGGTGTGCCAGCTGTGGGCAGGGGGAGATCCAATACCCGTGTAATATAGGAATCCTCCCCACCGCCATGTACAGGTTATTACTGCCTTATCCGTTCCTGCGCTGGCACTGTCAATGGTGGTGTACGGGATACCCCCATAGCAGGGTATGTGTCCCACCAATAGGACCTGCATTTATCTGAAGAACGGGGTCTTGGCATACACCAATGACAGCGGAGACTTGTACGGAAATCCCAAACAAATGAATGGGAATTCTGCCGCCTTGTCCCATTGCTGGGACATATCTGCTGTGGAAACGTCATAGATGGAAATATCCCACTAATGGTCCAACCAGTATCTAAATGCCATTGGTTTCCGCCTTCGTATGTTATGTAATATGTGTGTAGGCCAGGAATGAGGCTCAGCAGTGGGTTTTGCTTTTATTTCCTCCATCTTTTTCCTTCTCCATCCCTTGCGGTCTCTGCATCATACGTTCTAGTATTCACTGCACCTCTCACTTCTTATTTTCCAGTAGCCATTACAAGTATTTGATGAAGCATAAACGTGGGGATTGCCCGTGTACGTTAGGTAATCCCCGCATGTGTTATGCCTAAGATCCACGAAACATGCAGCCGAGGAGACTTGACCATATTATTCAAGCACGCCCAAGATACTCGGATAACACCCGAGCGTACTTTTCACTAGTATTTTCTCATTCACGTTACACCCAAAATTCCACAACCCACCCGGGGGTCTTGTGGCCGTCATTTCTAGTATCCTATGTCTCTGTTGTAGGTTCAGGGCGTAAGACCTGCCCTCGGGCTGGGAATGGTGGTTGTAAAGTGGACAGTAAAATACGGCCCACGTCCACATGTGTACTGCTGCGACTAGTGACTTTACCATAGGCCGTGCCATGTTACACTGCCACTGTATAACATGCAGTTCTGATGTGATGGCAGTGCATCCGTGGTATAAACCAGTACACATCTGTCTGGTATAGTATTATTTATATGTCCCTCCACACCCCCAACACCAATGCCTGGTATAAACCTATTTATGCCATATCCACAGAATGAGCCCTAAGCGTATGAGACACGGGTCTATCTTGAGAACAGGTCTCGGTTGCCCATCGTTGTCAGCGGAGAGGTGGCCACACACTTTCAGCTGTTTATTTTTACGGGAGTACGCCCAGCGATTTTCTTACCTCCTATTGAAATGAATGGAGAGGCCATCACCTCACTGCCAACGGTGCCCCGTGGGACCCATACTTACTGCATATTCTGTGGATATGTTGTAAATGTATGAGATCGAGATGGACAACCCCTTTAAGCTATTTCTGTATTATAAGCTGTGTTCTTGGCATTTATTTCCCAGGGTCTTGGAGATGGCTAGTACAGCAACTGAAAATTCAGAGCCATCGCACGATTGTAAAGGAGAGTCAAGAATTCCTAAAGTGGATGGCGATTATCCACTAAAAGTACTGTACTGTGGAGGCAAGTATTTCTTTCTAGGTTATGTTTCAAATTTTCTTCCATTTCTGGAAGGGGTATGCATAAATAAACCAAACATGGACCGCGATATAACATTTATGGTACTTGATACATAAAATGGCTCTGTCCAGCAGGCGGTGGTGTAAAGGGGGACGAGGGCAGGCTGGAATACATGTGATCAGTGGATGAAGGGAACTGTGGTCTGCTACCACCCATAAGAGCTGCGGCTGAAGCCGAGACCACTGAAGAGTAGCGACAATTTGACAAAACGGTGCAGGATACATGATTAGGGTGCTTTCACATTGCGTTTAGGCACCCGTTTTGTGGCTCACTTCTAGGCTTGTCCATATTCCGTTTTGCAGGTGGTCAGACAAGGTTGACGTCGTCTGGGTGTCTGCTTCCAGTTGGCGTATACGCCAGAAAAGGTCCCATTGGCACCTAAGTCCAAATCCCGTTTTGCGCGAGGTTAGACGTAAGCCCCAACGGGGCCGCAACGCAATGTGAAAGCACCCTTAGGGCTTTACTGTGTGTAATGACCCTTTATTTTTTTTAGTATCTAAACAGCAGAATACCCCTTAATTAGCCGCTTGCTACATTTTAGTTTTGTTAATTATTAACCATTTTTTCTATAGGGTTAATGCATTTTTGAGCCGTACCTTTGATGAGTTCATCTGTCCAGTTTTTCGCTGTTGGTTTCTTCTCCTTTTCTTACTATACCAGGCTTAGAAATCGTGCTATGTTATCCATGTTTGTTTTATTTTTATACCTTTATTTTCTTGATGTTCTTGTCTTTGTTCTGAAAATGAAATCTTTTTGTAGACTTAACACTGTCATTTCTTGTCCCTCTGCAGTGTGTTCACTACCAACAGAGGTAAGACTTCAGTTTTCTCCTTATTTCTGAAATGGCATTATTAAAGAGTGCTTGCCTTTAGCCTAACTTTACTAACCAGCTGATCAGGTTACTTTAGACCAGTGCAGGCTGAGCCTGTTGTGTCTGGAGTCCACCGAGTGCCATAGCTCACATCCTGAGTTCGGACATGAGGCACAAAATGATTTATTTATTTTACTCACTTATGTAGCACCATTAATTCCGCAGCGCTTTGCAGACATTATCTTCACTGACCCCATTGGGGCTCACAATCTAGATCAGTATGTCTTTGGGGTGTGGGAGGAAACAAGTGGAAACCCATGCAAACATTGAGAGGACATACAATATCCTTTCTGATGTTGTCATTGGTAGGATTTGAACCCGTGGTAGAAAAGCAACAGTGCTAACCACTGAGCCACCTTGCTTTACACCTACTTCATGATGGGAATATTACATTACTCTGCACAGATAGTTGTGTGCAGTACACCTGCAATTTCCTAAAGTGGTTGTTCATACTTATATTGATGACCTATTATTGTTTTTATAGCATTATTGATTCCATGGTGCTGTACGTGACAAGGGTTTATATACAATACATAAAAATTACAATGAACAAACTAATAGCGACAAACAGGTACAGAGGGCAGATGACCATGCCTTTGTAGGCTTATATTTCACATGATAATGGGGAAGGAAACGGTAGATTTTGGGGGGGCATCTGGTCATTGCAGGCTGTAAGCTGTTCTGAAGAGATACGTTTTCAAATCCCGCTTGAAAGTTCCAAAAGTAGAGGATAATCACACTTGTTTGGGCACAGAATTCCAGAGGATAGGAGATACTCTGGAGAAGTCAACTGGGGGAGGAACGTACGACTGTGGAGGAGAGGAGGAGGTCCTGGGAGGACCAAAGATTATGTGGTGGGAGGTATCTGGGGATTAGTTCAGAGATGTATTTGGGGAGACAGATTATGGAAAGTTTTATAGGGTAATGTTAGTAGCTTGAAGTGGATACGTTAGGGAATTGTGAGCCAATGAAGGATTTTGCAGAGGAGTAGTGAGGAGAGAGGTGGATTAGTTGGGCAGCAGAGTTAAGGACAGACTGGAAAGGTTTGAGTGTTAGCAGGAACGCCACAGAGGAGGATGTTGCAACAGTCAAAGCGGGAGATGATGAGGGCATGCACTAGTATTTTAGTAGATTGAGGGTTGAGGAAGGAATAGATTCTGGAGATATTTTTGAGTTGGAGGTGGCGAGGGCTTGGATATGTGATTTTGAAGGACAAGGGAGAGTAGAGGATTACTCCAAGGCAGCGGTCTTCAGGTACTAGGGAAAGCGTGATGTAATTTATTGCGAAAGATAGTTCAGATGGAAGAAGGATGATGAGCTCAGCATTACAGAATACTGTAGATAAGCCCCTGATGCCGGTGGCCTTAGTTTTTAGGCCAATTTTGGGGTGACAGATTCCCTTTAAAATGCCAAGTCACAAAATTTTGTGACTTATCATAACACCAGAATTTTGGCGTACGTTATCTTTTATGAATCAGAGCCTAAATACTGTACTTATGTTCTTGAGGTAGAAAAGACTTGTCTGGCAGTGTCTTTCCCCGCTCTTTTCAAAGAAATTGGATGAGATAGCTGTGGGCTGATGGTTATCCTGGGCATATGGCTACCTTTAGCTTGAGATGACGCATAATGAAAGTACTAAAATGGGTCATCCACATCCAGAGAGATCCTCACTTCTTGGTTGCTAATTGTTTGGTTAATGGAGTGAAGTCTCAAGGAGGGGGCCACTATCAAAGATAAAAGGGTTCCCAACTCCAGTCCTCAGGATTTATTTATTTTACCCACTTATATAGCTCCATTAATTCCACATCGCTTTACAGACGTTATTGGCACTGTTCCCATTGGGGCTCACAATCTAAATTCCCAATCAGTATGTCTTTGGACTGTGGGAGGTAACCAGAGAACCCAGAGGAAATCCGCGCAAATACGGGGAGAACATACAAACTCCTTGCAGAGGATCCCCCAAAACATCATGTTTTCTTTATCGCCTCTCATTGGGGGACACAGGAACCATGGGGTGTATGCTGCTGCCACTAGGAGGCTGACACTATGCAAATAACAAAATTAGCTCCTCCTCTGCAGTGTACACCCCACCGACTGGCATTAAACTCTTCAGTTTAGCTTAGTGTCAGTAGGAGGTGGACACGGGTCTTTCATTAGACCCTTATCTACCTCAATGTGCGTCGTTTCTTTTCAGGTTTTTTCCGGAGGGATACAGGGTGAGCAGTCACACCTGTATTCCCACAATGCGGACTATGAGTACGGCGTGTACTGCCACCCCGTATCCTCATAGATCCCTCTCCAGGACCAAGATCCTAGCACAGGAGCGTGCTCAGAAGTCCGGTCCTGGCTCCGTCCCCCACCCACTCGCCTACCAGAGCCTGTCGGTTGGAGGAGACGAGGACGTCCATCACAGCTCCGTGGACGTCTCATTACCCTCAGGTTAGTAACGGCGTGGGATGTTTAGGTGAGTATTCCCAGATGTCCCCCTGTCCTCCCTCATGGCGTTTATTTTAGAGGGATCCCAGGGACAGCCATAAGCTCTTCTTCCTTAGCGGCCGCAGTTCTCTCCCTGCAGCCGCACAGCCCCTTACAGAGTCACAGCCTAGCAGGCTGCCGCGCCGCTTCCCCCTGCGGTCTCTCTGCTCGGGGGCCACAATGCGTCCTGTGTCTGCACGGCGTCCTTGGCAGGATGCCGTGCCACTTACTTTCTGCGGCGCTCCGACGCCACGATTCTCCGGCGGCGCTCCGGCTCCGCGATTCTCCGGCGGCGCTCCGGCGCCGCGATTTTCCGACGGCGCTCCAGCGCCGCGATTCTCCGCGAATTTCCGGCGGCGCCGGCCTCTAATTTAGGTCCCGGCTTCTGCCGGGGCCTACTTCTGGCGCCGCGACCCCGCCAGTTCCGTTTTCCCGGACAGCCTTGGCAGGCTGCCGCTCTTCAGTCCCTGCGGCACACTGCTCCGGCGCCGCGGTTCCCTTCTCCGGCGGCGCCGGTCTCTATTTTAGGTCCCGGCTTAGGCCGGGGCCTACTTCCGGTTTCTCGGCTCCTCACTTCCGGTTCTGCGGGCGGGCTTTTTTCCCGCCCGACATACTGCACCCTGCCCGCCGGCGCCTCTGCGTCTGGCTCCACCCCCTTCCTCGTGGGTCCCTCGGCCGGTGTGCACCGCTTCTCACAGCAGCAGCCGCCCTCGCAGTGCCTCACGCAGCGCGCCACGCTCCTTCACTCGCATCTTCTGTGGCTCAGCATCGCAGAATCAGCACCTCAGGGAAGTTCTCCACCGAGGACAAGTGGGACATCTTCCAGGACCGGGTCCGTGAGTAGCTGCACTGCAGACTGACACCCCCCTCTGCCCACTGTCCCCTAACCCACTGGCATCTTCAGGGTCCCTAAAAATGTCTACCTCTAAAGGGGGCCGCTCTCGTCCCCCTACCTCTTCATCTTCTGCCTTAGTCACGTACTTTGCATGTTCGTCCTGTAACAGCAAACTTCCCTCAGGTCAGTCCTCCCCGCTGTGTCAGTCCTGCAGCAACCCGATTGTTCCCACCGCCCAGGATCCCCCGGCTGTTCCGCCCGAGAGTGATCCCCCCATCCCAGGCTGGGCCGCCTCTCTGTCACAATCGGTGGCCGATTTAACACAGGTATCTCAAACCCTAGTGTCCGCGCTGGATCGGTTACCCCTGCAGTGGCCAGCGGGTCGCAGGAACCGCCGCCCGAGCCCTCCTTGATTAGCCACAAAAGGTCCAGACAGGAACGTCGGTCTGAGTCCTCTTCGCGCTCCATCTCGCCGCTCGGCCCTCCCCCGCGGTTGGTGTCCCACCGATCCTCCTCCCCTGAGTCAGGCGAGGCATTATCTGATGCGCCTTCGGAGGATACTTCGGAGCTGGATCCTAACCAAATCACCACCATGAGTGAGACAGTCCAGAACCTCATTGGGGCAATAAACCAAACATGTGGCATCAAGGATCCCTCTACGGAACCCGCAGATCAGGCGGTTTCGTTCAGACGGGCCAAACCACCTTCAAAATTTTTTGCTCCTCATCCTGAATTCGAGGAAATCGTGTCCAGAGAGAGAGAGAGAACCCCACTAGGCGTTTTCAGAGGGGAAAACGCCTGGGTGTGTTATATCCTTTTTCTCCAGAACTTACCGCCAATTGGACGGCATCTCCCTCGGTGGACCCCCCTGTTTCCAGGCTGTCCACCAACACGGTGCTTCCTCTGTCTGGCGGAGCATCTCTGAAGGATTCTAACGACAGAGTTATAGAATCCTTCGCGAAATCTGCTTTCGAAGCGGCTTCAGCGGCTCTATGTCCAGCTTTTGCGTCCACTTGGGCTTCAAAATCCATCTCAAAATGGGCCAAGGATCTTCGGCGGGGTATCCTGGATGGGGCGCCTCCCGCGCAATTAGCGGAACTTGCCAACCAGATTTCCCATGCTGGTGAATACCTGGTTTCCGCCTCCCTGGATGCCGCGTCTTGTGCGGCTCAAGCTTCCAGCAATGCCGTTGCCATCCGCCGGACCGTTTGGCTCAAGGCCTGGCAGCCGGACTTGTCCTCCAAAAAGTCCCTCACTAGTCTGCCCTTCCAGGGCTCTCGCCTCTTTGGTTCCCAGCTGGACCAAATAATTAAGGACGCCACCGGGGGTACAAGTTCTCTTCTCCCCCAGGCTAAGCCTCGTCGCCCTCCTCCTAGACGACAGTTTCGTTCTTTTCGGCCTTTTCGTCGCTTCGCTGCGTCAAACTCCTTTTCCCAGCAGCAACAGAGGCCACAGGCACGTCAAGAGAAGAAGGCGGTGTCCTTTAGGCCCACTCCGTCCTGGCGTCCTCGTTTCTCCCAGGGTAGATCCTCCAGGCCCAGGACTGGAAGATCCACCTCGGCATGACTCTCGGCAAGACTCCAGCCCAACTCCCAGATTGGGCGGCCGTCTTCTCCTTTTCAGGGACGTCTGGATTTCCTCAGTAGAGGACGCATGGGTCAGGGAAGTTGTATCCTCGGGATACAAAATAGAGTTCGCTTCCCGACCTCGGGATCGTTTCTTCCAATCCCGTCCTCCAAGAGACCCCGCTCTAGTTCCGGGCTTCTTCTCAGCCATCGCTTCTCTGCTCAAATCCGGGGTAATCGTTCCTGTCCCAGAAAAGGAACGCTTCACGGGTTTCTACTCGAATCTTTTTGTGGTACCGAAAAAAGACGGCAAAGTTCGCCCCATTCTGGACCTCAAATTGCTGAACAGGAGAGTTCGCCTGAGACACTTCAGGATGGAATCCCTTCGTTCAGTAATTGCTTCCATGGAGGCTCAGGAGTTTCTATGCTCAATAGATATCCAGGACGCCTACCTCCATGTCCCGATATTTCCCGGACATCACCGTTTCCTGCGCTTTGCAGTGCAACGAGATCATTTTCAGTTCGTCGCCCTGCCGTTCGGTCTCGCAACCGCGCCAAGAGTGTTCACGAAAATCATGGCGGCGCTGATGGCCATCTTGAGAGTCAGAGGCCTGGTCCTATTTCCATATCTCGACGACATCCTCATCAAGGCTCCGTCCTTCGCTCAGGCCCACGAAAGCCTGTCCATTGTTCTCGACACCTTAGCCCGTTTCGGGTGGCTGGTAAACCGGAAGAAGTCCTGCCTTATTCCTTCTCAGCGCATCATCTTTCTGGGCATGCTTTTCGATACTCGTCAAAGCAGAGTCTTCCTTCCCACAGACAAGAGATCCACTCTCTGTCGGGACATACGCTTGCTCCAGGGTCCTCGACCTCCCTCTCTCCGTTCGGCCATGAAGGTTCTGGGGAGGATGGTAGCTACATTGGAAGCGATTCCCTTTGCCCAATTCCATTCGCGACCCCTTCAGCAAGCCATTCTGTCTCAGTGGGACAGGTCGGTCTTCTCCCTGGATCGACCGATCAAACTCTCCTTTCGGGTCAGGCGGTCTCTCAACTGGTGGCTGACGTCACCTCTCATCTCCCAGGGCAGGTCCTTCCTTCCAGTTCACTGGCAGGTGGTGACAACGGACGCCAGCCTGCTCGGCTGGGGTGCGGTTTTTCGCCACCTGACGGTCCAGGGCCGCTGGTCGCTGCAGGAGTCATCTCTGCCGATCAACGTCCTCGAAATTCGGGCCATCTTCCTGTCCCTCCGCCACTGGGAAAGGATTCTCAGGGGCCTTCCAGTCCGGATCCAGACGGACAACGCCACGGCTGTGGCATATGTCAACCATCAGGGGGGGACTCGGAGCTCCTTGGCCCTTGCCGAGGTATCCAAGATCCTCCTTTGGGCAGAGGCAACGGTTCCGGTGATATCCGCGGTGCATATCCCCGGCGTGGAAAACTGGGCCGCCGACTTCCTCAGCCGCGAGGGCCTCGCGGCAGGGGAATGGTCCTTACATCCGGAGGTCTTCCATCAGATTTGTCTTCGATGGGGAACTCCGGATGTGGATCTCACGGCGTCCCGAGTCAACAGGAAGGTTCCGCAGTTCGTCTCCAGGTCCCGCGATCCTCTCGCAGTGGGCGTCGATGCTCTGGCCATTCCTTGGTCACAGTTCGAGCTGCCCTACCTGTTCCCACCCCTTCCATTACTTCCCAAACTGTTGAAGAAGATCAAAGCGGAAGGGGTGCCGGTCATCCTGATCGCCCCGGATTGGCCCAGGAGAGCTTGGTTCGCGGAGCTCGTCAACCTTCTCGCGGACGCTCCCTGGCGCCTTCCAGACAGGCCCGATCTGCTGTCCCAGGGTCCGATCTGCCACCCGAATTCTCGGTCGCTCAGTTTAACGGCGTGGCTGTTGAGACCGCGGTTCTGAGAGCGTCTGGCCTTTCGGACCGGGTGATTCACACCATGATTCAGGCTCGGAAGCCTTCGTCTTCCAGGATCTACTACCGCACCTGGAAGGCCTACTTCCGGTGGTGCGAGTCCAACCGCCTTCCGCCTATGGTTTTTTCCCTGCCTTCTCTTTTGGCCTTCCTTCAGGCAGGACTGGATTCGGGCCTGGCTCTTAGTTCTCTGAAGGGTCAGGTCTCTGCGCTTTCCATCCTCTTTCAGAAGACCTTGGCCTCTCGGCCACAGGTTAAGACCTTCTTTCAGGGGGTAGCCCACGCCGTCCCGCCGTACAGGGCCCCTGTGGAGGCATGGGACCTAAACCTGGTACTGGACGTTCTGAAGGTTTCTCCCTTTGAACCTCTTAGGGAGATTCCTCTATCAGTTTTATCATGGAAGGTAGCCTTTCTTGTGGCCATCACGTCCATTCGCCGCGTTTCCGAGCTGGCGGCCCTGTCTTGCCGTCCTCCGTTTTTGGTCATTCACCAGGACAAGGTGGTCTTCCGGCCCCCACCTTCTTTTCTTCCTAAGGTGGTTTCCACCTTCCACCTCAACGAGGACATCGTTCTACCTTCCTTTTGTCCAGCTCCGACTCATCCTCTGGAGCGATCATTGAACAAGCTGGATCTTGTCAGGGCTGTGAGGATCTATCTGGACAGAACGTCCACTTTCCGGAAGACGGATTCCTTTTTCGTCATTCCTGATGGCACGCGCAGAGGCCAGCCGGCTTCTAAAGCGACTATTGCTCGATGGATCAGAATGGCAATCTTGGAGGCTTACCGGGTCAAGAACAGAGTGCCCCCTCCTGGGATTAAGGCTCACTCTACCCGGGCAGTCGGCGCCTCCTGGGCGGTGCACCACAGGGCTTCCGCCCTACAGCTGTGCAAAGCGGCAACTTGGTCTTCCATCCACACGTTCGCCAAATTTTACAAGGTCCATACCTACGCATCGGCGGACGCCAGCCTAGGCAGAAGGATCCTGCAGGCGGCAGTGGTGAGTCCTCTGACCTGATGGAAGTCTGTTTTTCCCACCCTTGGGACTGCTTTGGGACGTCCCATGGTTCCTGTGTCCCCCAATGAGAGGCGATAAAGAAAACAGGATTTTTGGTTGCTTACCGTAAAATCTGTTTCTTGAAGCCTCCATTGGGGGACACAGCACCCTCCCAATGTTTTTGTTATATGTTCTCTGACTGTTCTCACGTTTACAGTTCTCAAGTTTGTGGTTATGGTTTTTCAACCTTGTTCTTTCTCCTACTGCTTTCTCACTAACTGAAGAGTTTAATGCCAGTCGGTGGGGTGTACACTGCAGAGGAGGAGCTAATTTTGTTATTTGCATAGTGTCAGCCTCCTAGTGGCAGCAGCATACACCCCATGGTTCCTGTGTCCCCCAATGGAGGCTTCAAGAAACAGATTTTACGGTAAGCAACCAAAAATCCTGTTTTCACAATATCTTTAGTATTGCCCAGGTGATAATTCCATCACTTGTTCAATATCTGCAAAATCCTGAAAATGTGATCTGTTGGTGACGCTTGTGGACTGGAGTTGGGGAACACTGCTGTATGATGTCTGCACGCCCCAAAGGGAATATGGAAGGAGCTCGCCTTGATGGGACAACTTCTTTAAGACGTAAATAGAAAATATAATATAAACTGTACGTTGATTAGAACCTAAAAATGGTGGAATATATGCTTTATAGTTACATACTGTACTCTGTGCCTCACGTATATTTCATTGCTTTGTTTAGTACTGTGAATACATGCCCGATGTTACGAAGTGCAGGCAATGGCTAGAGAAGAATTTTCCAAATGAGTTTGCTAAACTTACGTTAGGTAAGTGATTGCTGTATAGTTTTCTCTTATTTCGTGTGTGCTGTTTGTACATCATAATTGTCGTTTTTTGTGTAGTTGCCATGAACACTTGCATCTTTTGACAGGGAGTCATATCCCTGAACACCAAGAAAAATGCCGCTTAGGCATCTGTCCATCATAGGGTCCCACTGTCAATGGTATACGTTTCTTTCTATTGTTCCTCTGTACAGCAAACTGCACTTTCCTATGTAGTTACATAGATTGAGACCGAGTCACATGGAATCCAAAAGAAAACACATTCAGCCTTTGCTTGGTGAATGTTCGCCTATGGCGATGTAGTATACGTTGGGGAAAACTCCCGACATAAACTGTGCTTTAAATGAAATCTGACAGCGGATTCATGCACCCAGGACCTTGGGTTTAGTTACTGCAGCCGTTTTATATGTTGGGCTTCTTTCACACCTGTGTGGTTTTGTTTTTTTTGTTAAAATCTGAAAAAAACAGACCCATTATGTCAATTTCTGATGCTCCAAATTTGATCAAGATAGCACGTGCTTTGAGTTTCATTTATGAATTTCATTTTAACAGATGTCTGAATAAATCCGTTTAACTCAATTGGTCAGTGTGCCGTCCGATTAAGACGATCAAAAATCTGGCAGCACTCAGACATTTCACATGGATGTCTCAGTCGTATTGTTCCTGGCCCGCTAATAAAAGTATGTTTGCAGTGTTGCAGAGTAAATGTCTGCAATGGCGGCGCTGGTCTTGGTTTGAGCAGCGTAAATCAGCTGTCTGGTTCCCTTTAATGTTTGCTGGTGGTTTCCATCATTCAGGATGGCGTCTGCAGCTTAATTTGGACAAGCATCTGTCAATAAAAAAATGCTAATTTAACGTTCCATTGAGTGTCATTCTATTGGAAAATTACTATTTATGAACTGTTACATTTTAAAAAGAAGAAAAAAATTAATTTATTTATAAATTAACCCCTTCCCGACCTGTGACACAGCGTATGCATCATGAAAGTCGGTGCCAATCCGACCTGTGACGCATATGCTGTGTCACAGAAAGATCGCGTCCCTGCAGGCCGGGTGAAAGGGTTAACTCCCATTTCACCCGATCTGCAGGGACAGGGGGAGTGGTAGTTTAGCGCAGGGGGGGTGGCTTCACCCCCTCGTGGCTACGATCGCTCTGATTGGCTGTTGAAAGTGAAACTGCCAATCAGAGCGATTTGTAATATTTCACCTAAAAAAATGGTGAAATATTACAATCCAGCCATGGCCGATGCTGCAATATCATCGGCCATGGCTGGAAATACTAATGTGCCCCCACCCCACCCCACCGATCGCCCCCCCAGCCCCCCGATCTGTGGCCCGCTCCCCTCCGTCCTGTGCTCCGCTCCCCCGTCCTCCTGCCCGCTCCCCCCGTGCTCCAATCACACCCCCCGTGCTCCAATCAAACCCCCCCGCACTCCGATCCCCCCCCGTGCTCCGAACCACCCCCCCTGCACACCGATCCACCCCCCCTGCACACCGATCCACCCGCCCGCACACCGATCACTCTCCCCCATGCTCCGATCCCTCCCCCCCCGTGCTCCGACGCCCCCCCGTGCCCTGATCTCCCCCCCCTGTGCCCTGATCTCCCCCCCTTATACTTACCGATCCTGGCGGGGTCCCGTCCGTCTTCTTCCCCGAGCGCCGCCATGTTCCAAAATGCCGGGCGCATGCGCAGTGCGCCCGCCGAATCTGCCGGCCGGCAGATTCGTTCCAATGTGAATTTTGATCACTGTGATATAATCTATCACAGTGGTCAAAATAAAAAAACAGTAAATGACCCCCCCCATTTGTCCCCCATAGATAGGGACAATAATAAAATAAAGAATTTTTTTTTTTTTTCACTAAGGTTGGAGTTAGAACTAGGGTTAGGGTTAGGGGTAGGGTTAGGGTTAGGGGTAGGGTTAGGGGTAGGGTTAGGGGTAGGGGTAGGGTTAGGGGTAGGGGTAGGGTTAGGGGTAGGGTTAGGGTTTCGGTATGTGCACACGTATTCTGGTCCTCTGCGGATTTTTCCGCAGCGGATTTGATAAATCCGCAGTGCTAAACCGCTGCGGATTTATGGCAGATTTACCGCGGTTTTTCTGCGCATTTCACTGCGGTTTTACAACTGCGATTTTCTATTGGAGCAGTTGTAAAACCGCTGTGGAATCCGCAGAAAGAAGTGACATGCTGCGGAATGTAAACCGCTGCGTTTCCGTGCAGTTTTTCCGCAGCATGTGTACAGCGATTTTTGTTTCCCATAGGTTTACATTGAAATGTAAACTCATGGGAAACTGCTGCGGATCCGCAGCGTTTTCCGAAGCGTGTGCACATACCTTTAGAATTAGGCTATGTGCACACGGTGCGGATTTGGCTGCGGATCCGCAGCGGATTGGCCGCTGCGGATCCGCAGCAGTGTTCCATCAGGTTTACAGTACCATGTAAACCTATGGAAAACCAAATCCGCTGTGCCCATGGTGCGGAAAATACCGCACGGAAACGCTGCGTTGTATTTTCCGCAGCATGTCAATTCTTTGTGCGGATTCCGCAGCGTTTTACACCTATTCCTCAATAGGAATCCGCAGGTGAAATCCGCAGTAAATCCGCAGGTAAAACGCAGTGCCTTTTACCCGCGGATTTTTCAAAAATGGTGCGGAAAAATCTCACACGAATCCGCAACGTGGGTACATAGCCTTAGGGTTAGGGTTGGGTTGGAATTAGGGTTGTGGTTAGGGGTGTGTTGGGGTTAGGGTTGTGGTTAGGGGTGTGTTGCGGTTAGGGTTGTGGTTAGGGTTACGGCTACAGTTGGGATAAGGGTTAGGGGTGTGTTGGCGTTAGAATTGAGGGGTTTCCACTGTTTAGGCACATCAGGGGGTCTCCAAACGCAACATGGCGCCACCATTGATTCCAGCCAATCTTTCATTCAAAAAGTCAAATGGTGCTCCTTCCCTTCCGAGCCCCGACGTGTGCCCAAACAGTGGTTTACCCCCACATATGGGGTATCAGTGTACTCAGGACAAACTGGGCAACAATTACTGGGGTCCAATTTCTCCTGTTACCCTTGAGAAAATAAAAAATTGCTTGCTAAAACATCATTTTTGAGGAAAGTAAAATGATTTTTTATTTTCACGGCTCTGCGTTGTAAACGTCTGTGAAGCACTTGGGGGTTCAAAGTGCTCACCACATATCTAGATAAGTTCCTTGGGGGGTCTAGTTTCCAAAATGGGGTCACTTGTGGGGGGTTTCTACTGTTTAGGCACACCAGGGGCTCTGCAAACGCAACGTGACGCCCGCAGACCATTCCATCAAAGTCTGCATTTCAAAACGTCACTACTTGACTTCCGAGCCCCGACATGTGCCCAAACAGTGGTTTACCCCCACATATGGGGTATCAGCGTACTCAGGACAAACTGGGCAACAATTACTGGGGTCCAATTTCTCCTGTTACCCTTGAGAAAATAAAAAATTGCTTGCTAAAACATCATTTTTGAGGAAAGAAAAATGATTTTTTATTTTCACGGCTCTGCGTTGTAAACGTCTGTGAAGCACTTGGGGGTTCAAAGTGCTCACCACATATCTAGATAAGTTCCTTGGGGGGTCTAGTTTCCAAAATGGGGTCACTTGTGGGGGGTTTCTACTGTTTAGGCACACCAGGGGCTCTGCAAACGCAACGTGACGCCCGCAGACCATTCCATCAAAGTCTGCATTTCAAAAGTCACTACTTCCCTTCTGAGCCCCGACGTGTGCCCAAACAGTGGTTTACCCCCACATATGGGGTATCAGCGTACTCAGGAGAAACTGGACAACAACTTTTGGGGTCCAATTTCTCCTGTAACCCTTGGGAAAATAAAAAATTCTGGGCTAAAAAATTATTTTTGAGGAAAGAAAACGTATTTATTATTTTCACTGCTCTGTGTTATAAACTTCTGTGAAGCACTTGGGGGTTCAAAGTGCTCACCTCACATCTAGATAAGTTCCTTTCGGGGTCTAGTTTCTAAAATGGGGTCACTTGTGGGGGGTTTCTACTGTTTAGCCACATCAGGGGCTCTGCAAACGCAACGTAACGCCCGCAGAGCATTCCATCAAAGTCTGCATTTCAAAATGTCACTACTTGACTTCCGAGCCCCGACATGTGCCCAAACTGTGGTTTACCCCCACATATGGGGTATCAGCGTACTCAGGAGAAACTGTACAACAACTTTTGGGGTCAAATTTCTCCTTTTACCCTTGGGAAAATAATAAATTGCAGGCTAAAAAATCATTTTAGAGAAAATAAAATTTTTATTTTATTTTCATGGCTCTGCGTTATAAACTTCTGTGAAGCACTTGGAAGTTCAAAGTCCTCACCACACATCTAGATTAGTTCCTTTAGGGGTCTAGTTTCCAAAATGGGGTCATATGTGGGGGATCTCCAATGTTTAGGCACACAGGGGCTCTCCAAACGTGACATGGTGTCCGCTAATGATTGGAGCTAATTTTCCATTTAAAAAGCCAATTGGCGTGCCTTCCCTTCCGAGCCCTGCCGTGCGCCCAAACAGTGGTTTACCCCCACATATGGGGTATCAGCGTACTCAGGACAAACTGGACAACAACATTTGCGGTCCAATTTCTCCTATTACCCTTGGCAAAATAGGAAATTCCAGGCTAAAAATCATTTTTGAGGAAAGAAAAATTATTTTTTATTTTCATGGCTCTGCATTATAAACTTCTGTGAAGCACCTGCGGGGTTTAAAGTGCTCAATATGCATCTAGATAAGTTCCTTGGGGGGTCTAGTTTCCAAAATGGGGTCACTTGTGGGGGAGCTCCAATGCATAGGCACACAGGGGCTCTCTAAACACGACATGGTGTCCGCTAACGATGGAGATAATTTTTCATTCAAAAAGTCAAATGGCGCTCCTTCCCTTCCGAACCTTACCATGTGCCCAAACAGTGGTTTACCCCCACATGTGAGGTATCGGCGTACTCATGAGAAATTGCCCAACAAATTTTAGGATCCATTTTATCCTGTTACCCATGTGAAAATGAAAAAAATTGAGGCTAAAAGAATTTTTTTGTGAAAAAAAAGTACTTTTTCATTTTTACGGATCAATTTGTGAAGCCCCCGGGGGTTCAAAGTTCTCACTATGCATCTAGATAAGTTCCTTGGGGCGTCTAGTTTCCAAAATGGGGTCACGTGTGGGGGAGCTCCAATTTTTAGGCACACGGGGGCTCTCCAAACGTGACATGGTGTCCGCTAAAGAGTGGAGCCAATTTTTCATTCAAAAAGTCAAATGGCGCTCCTTCCCTTCCAAGCCCTGCCGTGCGCCCAAACAGTGGTTTACCCCCACATATGAGGTATCAGCGTACTCAGGACAAATTGGACAACAACTTTCGTGGTTCAGTTTCTCCTTTTACCATTGGGAAAATAAAAAAATTGTTGCTAAAAGATAATTTTTGTGACTAAAAAGTTAAATGTTCATTTTTTCCTTCCATGTTGCTTCTGCTGCTGTGAAGCACCTGAAGGGTTAAAAAACTTCTTGAATGTGGTTTTGAGCACCTTGAGGGGTGCATTTTTTAGAATGGTGTCACTTTTGGGTATTTTCAGCCATATAGACCCCTCAAACTGACTTCAAATGTGAGGTGGTCCCTAAAAAAAAATGGTTTTGTACATTTCGTTGTAAAAATGAGAAATCGCTGGTCAAATTTTAACTCTTATAACTTCCTAGCAAAAAAAAATTTTGTTTCCAAAATTGTGCTGGTGTAAAGTAGACATGTGGGAAATGTTATTTATTAACTATTTTGTGTCACATAACTCTCTGGTTTAACAGAATAAAAATTCAAAATGTGAAAATTGCGAAATTTTCAAAATTTTCGCCAAATTTCCGTTTTTATCACAAATAAACGCAGAATTTATTGACCTAAATTTACCACTAACATGAAGCCCAATATGTCACGAAAAAACAATCTCAGAACCGCTAGGATCTGTTGAAGCGTTCCTGAGTTATTACCTCATAAAGGGACACTGGTCAGAATTGCAAAAAACGGCCAGGTCATTAAGGTCAAAATAGGCTGGGTCATGAAGGGGTTAATGTAAGAGTTTTTGGCTTGCTGACGCTACCATCCTGCTTAGTCATTTATAAAACATTTTGTAATACGGCTGGAAAATTCTGGCAATGATCTTATTTTTATTTTTTTTTACTATACAAGCTTAAAACACCGACATATTATTTTACAGAAGAGTACATGCTCCCCAATTACATGGTATTGACACCTTTGGGGATATTTTATTTATTATTTTTAATGCATATGTTTTGGGCAAAAAAAAACTATATTTGTGTTTATTTAAACATTTTCATAATTTGGCTTTTACAGGTTCTTTGCTTATCTGTACATTGCTGGTCGCAGAATGACTTTTAGACAGGAGACGGTGTCAATTTTTTTTATGGGGTGTGTTTTATTTTGTATTTTTTTCTGAGCTCCTTAGCTGATTTATGACCACAAAACACATAAAGTTTGTGTTGAAGTTTTTGGCCCTAAAACAGCACTAGAAAAGGCAGATAAGGGTATGTGTCCACGTTCAGGATTGCATCAGGATTTGGTCAGGATTTTATGTCAGTATTTGTAAGCCAAAACCAGGAGTGGGTGATAAATACAGAAGTGGTGCATATGTTTCTATTATACTTTTCCTCTAATTGTTCCACTCCTGGTTTTGGCTTACAAATACTGACATAAAATCCTGACCAAATCCTGATGCAATCCTTAACGTGGACACACACCCTTAGAGTTGCAAACTGCAGTCATCGATAGAAATTGCACAACAAAGGCTATAACAGGCATAACGTGCAAAATTTTTAAGGTAACTCAATTTCAAAAATGATTTTAGCCCAATCAGTATCTTGTTATACTCATGACCAGAATTGTTCCTTAGGTGCTGTGCCACCTTCACTTGTAGGGCTAGATTATGCTTTCATGTTGGATTGGAAACAAACTTCTACTTTTGGTGGCAGAAATCTAGGCTGCCCTTCAGATTCCTGCCATGGATTATTATTATTATTTATTTATATAGCACCAATGATTCCATGGTGCTGTACATGAGAAGGGGGATGGATGGGGGATCTTTCACACTATGTATTTGCATAAGGGATTAGGCCCTTCAGGTCTGGCTTCATCAGTGACAGTTGATCCTACGAAACTGGCAGCTGACATCTATTTTTGTTTGATGCTTCTGTGTTGCACCATTCAAATTCTACTGATATTAATGACTTTATTCTCAACTGCATTGGCCTCTCTGCTGGAACCCGCCTTTGTCATAGATATTGTCTGCATGCAGCGCTGTTTCTCTATGGCTTCATTGGGGGACACAGGAAGCCAGGGGTGTATGCTGCTGCCACTAAGAGGCTGAGATTACTCAATAAGGCCATGTTCACACGTTGCAGTTCTTAACCGCGGATCCGCTGCGTTTTTGACGCTGCGGATCTGCAGCAGTTTTCCATATGGTGTACAGTAGCACGTAAACGTATGTAAAACCGAATCCGCTGTGCACATGCTGTGGAAAAAAAGTGCGGAAACGCAGCATTGTTTTTCCCGCAGCATGTCAATTCTTTGTGCAGATCTGCAGCGTTTCTGCACCCATTGACTTGCATTGAGTCGGGCACATCCGCAGCAACACCGCAGATGTAAAAAAGATCTGCGGTTTAGCTGCCGGTGAAAACGCTGCAGATCGGGAGGGGGGAGTGTGGGTGGAGACTGCGTGTCTGTGTGTGCGGGCGGGGACTGTGCTGGCCTGTCGGGGGTCTGTGCTGGCCTGTCGGGAGTCTGTGCTGGCCTGTCTTGTCTGTCTATCTATGTGTGCAATGGAGTGTGGGTTGGACAAGACATGTCATCACAAATCTTTTACCCTTCGCCACGACAGCACCCCACATGAGAGAGAGGGATCCGCCCATAGGAACAGGAAACCTACAGAATAAAAGGAGGCGGTCCCCTCTCCTCCTCAGTTTAGGTTTCCTGTTCCTACAGGGACCCGGCTTACCTACAGATGAAGAGGATCCCTGGGCCATGCACCCGCCTGCGCCGGTTTCTGTGGGAACGGCAGGGGCTGCGGTACCAGAAGCAGCGGCGGGGGAGCCCCTGCTTGCAGCCTCCCCCCTCGTCTGGCCAAACATCCACGGTCCGGGTCCGGTCACCGTAGGTCCGGCCGGCACTGTGAGGACGCGCGCGCTGCAGCGGCCGGCTTAATAGCCTCCGGCGGCCGCATGGTGAGTGAGAGCGGCGCGTCTAACCCGGAAGTCGCGGGAGCACTTCCGGGTTGGTCCGGGGAGGCAGGAGAATGGGCGGCAGTTTTAAAAATGCAGCGCTAGCGTCGGGCCGGTGTGTGTGAAATGGCTTCACCGGCCGACGAAGCGCACCTGCCCGCAGTGCAACAGCGCTCTCCCTGCAGCGAGAGAAGCACGAGGAGCAGCACAAAGAGTGGTGGCCGACCTCCAGAGAAGAGTTCTACCACCAAACGAATTCCGCCTCCAGAACCGGTACCTGTCAGCTTCACTGGGTGAGTTTTTGAAAGAGTCTCTTCCTATATGCTGATATATGTTCCTCCTGTATCCTTCCTCTAGACTAAGAAAAGGACACACAAATCTAAGCATAAAGAGTGTGCTTTATGTACGCAGCCCCTCCCGGATGATTATGCCAAAAAACTGTGTGCAGAGTGTATCATGCAAACTCTACGGCAGGAAAATATCATGACTCCCTCAGATGTCAGAGCTATTATCCGAGAAGAGATGCAGGGTTTGGCGCAGACAAGTAGCGCCAGTACCCGTCAGCCTAGCAGGTCCCGGTCTCCGGTTAGTTCGGAGTCAGAGGGTGTATGTATTTCTTCAGACGAAGAGGGATCTCAGCCGAGCTCATCCGAGACTGAAGGGGGACTTTGTCTTCCCAACAGTAATGTGGACAATTTAATAAAATCTGTCAGGAGCACGATGGGGTGCCCAGATGGGAAAGAAAAGAAATCAGCACAGGACATAATGTTTGCGGGGTTAGGACAGAGGAAACGTAGGTCCTTCCCCGTCATACAAACCATCAAAGATATTGTTAAAAAGGAGTGGGACAAGCAGAATAGAGGGTTTTTACCATCATCCTCTAAAAGGCGCTATCCCTTCAGCGATGAAGACCTAAACACCTGGTCAAAGGTGCCAAAAGTTGATGCTGGTGCCAAACAGTCGGTCCTACCAGTGGAGGATTCAGGGGTCCTGACAGACCCGCTGGACCGTAAAGCAGAAGCTTTACTAAAGAGGTCATGGGAAGTCAATACGGGGGCGTTCAGGCCCGCCATATCTAGTACCTGTACTGCAAGATCTCTACTAGTATGGACGGAGCAATTGGAGGAACAGATTAAAGGCAAAACTTCGAGGGAATCTATCCTGCTGAAATTGCCTCAAATTAAAGAAGCAGTAGCATTCCTAGCTGATGCCTCAGTGGACTCGCTACGTCTTGCAGCCAGGTCAGCCGGCCTAGTCAACACAGCCCGGCGTGCACTCTGGCAAAAGAATTGGAAGGGGGACGCACAAGCTAAAGCGAAACTTTGTGCGATTCCCTGTCAGGGTGAGTTCCTTTTTGGGAAGACGCTGGATGAACTCCTGAATAAAGCAGGTGAAAGGAAGAAAGGCTTCCCTAACCAGTATCTTCCATCCTACAGGAGAGCCTTCAGGAGACGCCCCTTTACTAGGAACAAGCCGCTTGAACAAAGAGAGCGATGGGAGTCGAAGGACCCAAAGCAAAAAGGTGCCTTTTTTAGCGGGTCCCATAATCCGAGACGTAAATACCGCTAACCAGGAAGTAGGCGGCAGATTAAAATTTTTTCTTCCCCAATGGGAACAGATAACATCCAGCCAGTGGATTCTGGACATTGTGCAATACGGCCTTAAATTAGAATTTGATCGAATCCCTTGGGATTCCTTCATAATAACATCTCCAAAAGGTCAGGACCAACAGAGGGCTCTAGAAATAGAGATCCTATCTCTTCTATCTAAGAAAGTCCTGATTGAAGTTCCCCAGGATCAAAAAGGGAAAGGGTTCTACTCCCCTTTATTCCTGATTAATAAACCAGATGGTTCATTTAGAACCATCATAAATCTTAAAAAATTAAATTCTTTCCTGCGTAATCATACCTTCAAAATGGAATCCATTAGTTCTACCATAAAACTCTTATTCCCTAGGTGTGTCATGGCCGGAATAGACTTAAAGGACGCCTATTACCATCTTCCCATACATGCCGAACATCAGCAGTACCTAAGGGTAGCAGTCACCCTGGAGGGAAAGGTTCGTCACTTTCAATATGTTGCAATGCCATTTGGGCTTTCTATGGCTCCCCGCGTCTTCACTAAGGTGATACTAGAAGTGATGGCTCATCTACGCCAACGAGATACCTTGATAATACCCTACCTAGATGACTTTCTAGTGGTAGGAAGCTCTGCACTTCAATGTAAAACTCGTTTATCTAATACGATCTCGTCCCTACAGGAGTTAGGTTGGATCGTCAACTTCGAAAAATCTCGGCTGAATCCAGAAACCGTTCAGACATTTCTAGGAATCCAGCTAGACTCCGTAAGTCAGAAATGCTTTCTTCCTCAGTCAAAGAGGTTGACTATACAATCAAAGGTATCAGACGCAATACGCAAACCCTACATGACACTAAGGAAGGCCATGTCCTTACTGGGGTCATTATCATCATGTATCCCTGCTGTACCTTGGGCACAATTCCATACCCGTCAATTGCAGTACGAAGTATTGTTGGCTCAGGGGAAAGACGGTTATCTAGAAAGTAGAATAACTCTTTCCAGTAATGTCTTAGAATCGCTATCCTGGTGGCTAGACATGGACCACCTATCACGGGGTGTGCCATGGATAATAGACCCGTCTAAAATAATTACCACCGACGCCAGCCCTATTGGGTGGGGAGCACATATGGAAGACAATCTGGCCCAAAATACTTGGGATCAGACAGAATTAATATGTTCCTCCAACTGGAAGGAGTTAAAAGCAATAGAATGTGCCTTATATCATTTTCTTCCGCAGATTCATGGAACAAATGTAAGAATTTACTCAGACAATTCCACCGCAGTGGCATATACTTGAACCGTCAGGGTGGTACAAAGTCAGGAAGTCTGATGACCATAGCTGCAAACATCTTTCAGCTGGCAGAGGCTCATCTAACATCCTTAACAGCCCTGCACATCAAAGGTGTAGAGAACATCAGGGCAGACTACCTCAGCAGAAACGAGTTGCGTCAAGGAGAATGGACCTTAAACAAATCCATATTCAGAAGGATAACAGAAGCATGGGGGATACCACAAATCGACCTATTTGCCACAAGAGACAACCGGCAAGTACAAAGGTTCGCTTCCCTGAACACCAGGGATCACCCAGATATGTTGGACTCTCTCCACCATCCTTGGCGGTTCAGACTGGCATATGCCTTTCCTCCAATGTCTCTGATTCCTCTAGTGATCAGAAAGATCAGGAGGGAACAGGCAAGAGTAATCCTCATTGCACCATTCTGGCCGAAAAGACCATGGTTCTCTTGTCTCCAGACCATGTGCCTATGCGATCCTTGGATCCTCCCATCAGACAAAGAGCTGCTGTACCAAGGCCCCTTTTTCCACCCGCAAGTGAAAGGTCTTCACTTGACGGCGTGGAATTTGAGAGGCAACTATTAAGTTCCAGAGGGTTCTCAACAGAACTAGTAAACACCCTCTTATTGAGCAGGAAAAGATCTACCACCCTAATATATAGTAGGGTATGGAATAAATTTTTAGACTTCTACACGGTACCGTTCACTAAGCAAGTTCCACTCACACCTATCCTAGAGTTCTTGCAAAAAGGCCGAGAGTTAGGACTATCTGTAAATACCTTAAGAGTTCAGGTCTCGGCATTAGGAGCCCTATATGGATGCAATATAGCAGCTAATAGGTGGATCTCCAGATTCATAAAATCTTGTGAACGTAGTAAACCGGTCCATATTCCCCGTCTACCTCCGTGGGATTTAAATCTAGTATTAGAGGCCTTAACAAGCTCTCCATTTGAACCATTAGATTCAATACCTTTAAAAATCCTAACATATAAAGTAGCCTTACTAGTAGCCCTAACCTCAGCTAGACGGGTTAGTGACATCCAGGCCCTATCAGTAGACCCACCTTTCTTACTGATATTTCATGATCGGATAGTCCTGAAACCAGACCCCTCATACCTCCCTAAGGTAGCGTCCACCTACCACAGGTCACAAGAAATATTTCTCCCTTCCTTTTTTGATTCACCTGTAACTCCAGAACATCATAAGTTCCACACCTTAGATGTCAGAAGAGCCATCCTGACTTATATAGAAAGGTGTCAGACATGGAGGGAGAGTAGGGCTCTGTTTATCTCCTTTCAGGGCCACAAGAAAGGACATGGGGTCACGAGAGCTACCATATCTCGGTGGATCAGAGAGGCTATCTGCTTGGCCTATACGTCAAAAGGCGAGATTCCTCCAGTGGGTATAAAAGCGCACTCAACACGAGCCATGGCTTCCTCCTGGGCGGAACAAGCAGATGTACCGATCCATTTAATATGTAAGGCTGCAACTTGGTCTACACCTTCTACCTTCTACAACCATTATAGACTTGATCTGTCCACGTCTTCTGATCTGACCTTTGGTAGAGCTGTTCTTAATACAGTAATCCCACCCAAATAATGACTCTCTGAAAATCTCTCATGTGGGGTGCTGTCGTGGCGAAGGGTAAAAAGCCGGATTACGTACCGGTAATGCTCTTTTAATGAGTCCACGACAGCACCCATGTATTACCCTCCCTAAATTATGCACAGCTCTTTCCTTTAAGGTCACAAATAATGGTTGTATAGAGTTAAGAAATTTATGTGACTGAATAAGAATGAATACTAACACTTTTGCGGTTCCCCTTTTTATACTCTGTAACTAAACTGAGGAGGAGAGGGGACCGCCTCCTTTTATTCTGTAGGTTTCCTGTTCCTATGGGCGGATCCCTCTCTCTCATGTGGGGTGCTGTCGTGGACTCCTTAAAAGAGCATTACCGGTACGTAATCCGGCTTTTTTTTTTTTTTTTTGTTCAATAATACATCTTTATTTAGCTTTCAAAAACGCATACAAAACCGCATTAAAAAAAGCATCAAAAACGCACCTGCGTTTTCTGCCAAGAGCTGCAGATTTTGTGCAGAAAAATCCGCAGGCAAATCTGCAACGTGTGCACATAGCCTAAAAGTTAGCTCCTCCTCAGTAGTACACACCCACCAACCGGAGCCAAACCGTCCAGTTTAGCTGGTTTCTACCTTAGGTTTGTTGTGTTTTATTAATGATTTCCATTTTTCTTCCATATACAGCTTGTGAAGCAGCCCTCTTGTCTGCTAAGGGTGACAGAGTAGAATTGTCACTCTGATCTCCACCCTCCCCAAAGACCGAGAGCACAGTGTGGGATTGCATCACTACTGTTGTCCCCCAGGTCAATCTGGCAGGAGCCTATCCCCCTATCACATCTAGAGTTTCCAGGGCAACCGCAGGCAGGCGGGTCGTGGCTGGAGGAGGAAAGAGTGGAGTGTGGCTGCAGGCCGCAGGGGGTGTTTGGATGTGCGGCGTGCCAATGCGTGTCTGGTGCAGCGGGTGGTGTCCGGTGCTGCTGGGGGCATCTGCCGACATTTTGTGAAAGGCCAGAGCCCCTGCAGTTCCATGGTTTCCTATGCGGTGGACTGCGGGAAAATGGCTGCCGGGGGTGGCGCAAGGGCAGAGGGAGATTTCGGCATAGGACTGATTATAGCAGCGACCCAAGTGCTCTGTCTGCTATCTAGCGAGGCACACCCACTTCATTCACGCTCTTCACCCTGATTATCAGTTGCGCCTCAGTTACCTGGTTAATCACGAGCATGAGCCGTCCTTTTCTCCCCCAAAAAGGGTTCATTATCTTTCCTCTTGGAACACGAGCTGCCCTTCTCTCCCTGAAGACGTGTTCTTTACTCTTCTTGGAACTCTAATCGCCCTAACTTCCTTCCTATGCCCTCTAATCCGAGCATACTCTATTGTTAGCCTAGTAGCGGTGTCCTACCCTGCTTCGTCGTAAAGGACCCGTCCAGAGCGAAGGAAGTTCGTGTTGACAGACATCCTTCTTCTCAGTTAGGAACTTTATTCCATCGTTGCACAGTTCAACATTGCCTGTAGACTAGGTAAGTCATTCTTCATTTGGAACCTGGAGTGGAAGGTTTCTCTTTTACTTTCCAAGAAGAAACACTTAGGTTTTTTCTGCTCCCTTCCAATGTGGAACTCTTATCATAGTCATCCTTGGCAGAGATATCTCGTCACCTGCTGGTGTTTCAGCAGTTCACTCGTCCACAGTTAGTTACTTTCTACCTGCTTCCTGACCTGCAAAAAGCCTTTGACCGGAGAAAGGTTGTCTCATCAGTCAATTCTTGTTTATGGCGGAACATATCCAATATTGATCCAAAGGCAACCAGGGTGCTCTACAGGGTCTTTCAGTCCACTTCCATATTCTACAACTCAGCATTTTTTTGTCCAAAACTTCATCTCTTTCCCTTTCCTTCAGTCCTCTCTTGCACAGGTAGTCCATTTCTTATAGTCTCCTGGAAACGTCCATATCTGTTTCCAGCTGCATCCTCTTCACTATCACAATTTTTCCCTTCTTTCTGTTTCACGGCCTAGCTCGTGAACAGCAGTGTTCAATCTCTGGTTTCTCCAATCACGTCTTGATTGCGGCCTAAGTGTGGAATGCCTCTTATTCTCTCCTTCCTCTTCTCTCCCTCCTGAGCTCCTTATTTCGGGCCTTGATTCTGGTGTGTTCTTCAGCTCCCTAAGGTCAGTATTCTACTTTAGTTTCAAACTAAACTAGCTTTTATCATTTCCAGTTTTCCTGTGGGTTGTGCATGCTTATTAACTTTCTAGTGACCTCCCGTGAACCTTGGGGGCTCCAATCTGGTGTTGAACGCTCTACTGCGCTTTTCTTCTTACCCTTTTTAAGTCCTACTTCCTTGCTCCCTGGAAAGTTCTTCCTCCAACTGTTTCTTCCAGCCCTGCCCTGTTGCCTTCACTTGCTGATCTTCTCGGGTCATGGTGCTCCTGCGTTCGGTCCTCTAATTCATTGTGGGAGAGATCCTTCTCTCTTTCCATCTTTCCTTCTACCATCGGTCTCTAGGCTATATTGTATCTGGTCAGAGTGCATCTCAGCGCCCTATGTGTCGGGAGCAGATTCCTTAGTCATTCATATTCCCTGCTTGTGTCTTGAGCCCTCCTAACGGTCTTACAGTCTGGATCCCTCTACCATTCTGGATGCAGACTGGCAAGGGACAGAACACCATCCCTATCGTTCTTACTCTCTTCATCTGGGCCTAGGGGCCTCCTTCACCATTCTTTTTTAGGCCTCTGTGGCAGCTGTCTAAGTTGCTTCTTATTTATCTGTTCCTACCTTTTCCAGGTGTTGAGTACTCACTGTCCTCCTCCTCCTTGGCTATTTCGGGCCCGGCTAGAAAGGTTTTGCATATTACAGTGGCTAGTTTCCGATCTGGGATTCTCGTCTCTGCTCTTACATTTGGTTAGCCCTTCTTTTTTTTTCCCTTCCCATACTTAGGAAGCCACGGGACATCTCAAAGTAGTCCCCGTGTTCCCCAATGAAGCGATAGAGAAATGAAGATTTTGGGTACTCACCGTAAAATCTTTCTCGGAGCCTTTATTGGGCGACACGGCACCTTCCCTTCTAAATGTTAAGTTGGGCTAGTCTGTGTTCTGTTTTAGATTGTTTTTCCTTCTGCTATCACACAACTGATCTGTTTGGATCTGGTTGGTGGGTGTGTACTGCTGAAGAGGAGCGAAGTGTTTTTTTTTTTTTTTTATTGCTTGGTGTTAGCCTCCTAATGGCAGCAGTATACACCCATAGCTACCTGTGTCCCCTAATGAAGGCTTCAAGAAAGATTTTACGGTGAGTACCCAAAATCTTCATTTTCTTGTCAACACAATAAACAGCAGCTGAATCTGAGAGACCCTATTAGTCAATGGCAATGGACTCTACTACAGTGTATAGCCTCTGCTGTACAAAGTGGAAAGGATGGATATCTTGACACTGAAGTGCAACAGCCTCAAGTTACATGGAAAATAGCTGGCGCTGTGTGATATTTGCACGATGGAGCAAAACAGTTACACAAAGCTAATATGAGATTATGAGCATATGATGAGCGGAACACCCATCATATGCTATCATCACCAGGTGATTTCATTAGATCACCATTTAGTGGGCACTAAATATCCCATGACATGAGATGTGAACGTCAACTACACTCACTAATTTTTTTGTTCTTTTCTTGTACCAAAATTGTAGTATATGCCTTATTGTTTTTAGTTTCTCAGAGATTCTACAGTTTATGTAGTTGTCTGATGTATTTTGTTTCAATTCCAAAACATTTTAAGATTTCTGCTTTCTATCCTCCCTATTCTCTCTATTCTGACTGTTAGCAAACTTCTAAGCACATAACATACATGCCTTTTAGGTTCAATAGTCCTTTTTCTGTGCTGCTTTTTCCTGTCAAACAAGGGATCTGCATTTATTATTATTATTATTATTATTATTATTATTATTATTATTATTATTATTACGATTTCTCTATCTTCATGTAGATATTGCCTGTCACCAACTTTTTTTTTTCTAGGAAACTCTCCCAAACAAGAAACTCCTGGTGAGGGGTCAGGTCCCATAGGTGAAGAGGAGGAGAAGAAAAAACAAAAAAGAGGTAAAACAACATTTCTAATCAGCAAAACTGTGTTTGTTTGTTTTTCTTAAAAAACAAAAACAAAAAAGTTAACTTGCAGATATGTGGTTAAAGTGTTAGAAAGGAGGCCACAGAGTAGGAGGTTGCAGTAGTCGATGTGGGAGATAAGGGCATGCACTAGTGTGTTTGCAGATTCAGGAAATATTTTTGAGTTGGAGTCGGCAGGAAGTGGAGAGGGCTTGGATTTGTGGTTTGAAGAAGAGATCAAGAGTCAAGGATTACACTGAGGCAGTGACCTTGCAGAACTGGGGAGAGTGAGCAGTCATTGACTTTGATGGATAGGTCTATTGGGGGTGGGTGGTTGAGTGATATGGGGGAAATATGACCAAATCTGTTTTGTTCATGTTAAGTTTTAGAAATCTAGCACAGAAGAAGGATGATATAGCAGCCAGACATAGTGGGATTCTGGTTAGTAAGGAGGTGATATTGGGTCCAGAGAGATCTGTGTATTTTCAGCATAGAGATGATACAGAAAGCCATGGGACGCTGAGCTATCCCTGGCCAAAGGTTTAGATTGAGAAGAGCATGGGTTCTAGAACTGAACTTGGGGGACACCGACAGATAGGGGGCAAGATGAGGAGGAGGTGGTGTGTGAGTGGGAGATACTGAATGTCCTTTTAGGTATGAAGAGATCCAGGATAGGGCAGGTCTGTGATGTCAAGAGATAAGAGAATTTGTAGAGAATGGTCCACTGTTTTCGAAGGACAGATTAGTGTCGCTTGGATTTGTCGGTTAGTAGGTTGGTGACTTTAGTCAGGGCAGTTCCAGTGGAAAGATGTGGTCAGAAACCAGATTGTAAGCAACCAAATAGGGAGGAGAGGTGGGGGGACAGTTCAAGAATGGACATGTTGTTCCAGTAGTTTTGAGGCATAGGGGAGAAGTCATATGGGGCGATAGCTAGACACAGAGAATGGGTCAAGGGAGGGCTTTTTTGAGGGTGGGTGTGATTGAGGTATGTTTGAAGCAAGAGGAGAAGGCACCAGTTGTTAGTGATGGGTTGAAGAGATGGGTTAGGGTTGTGATGAAGACGGTAGTTTGGTGTGGGATGGGATCGGGTCAAGTGCACAGGTGGGGAGATGTGTTCTAGTGAGTAGAGAAAAAAGTTTATTTTCCGTAATAGCGGAGAAGCTGGTTTTGAAGGAGGAGGGCTGAATAATTGAGGAGGGGCTGTGGGAACTGTAGGCCAAAGCTTTCTCTGATGTTATCAATAGTGATGAGCTAACGTGCTCAGATATCGTGTTATTGGAGTATCTTGGGCATGCTCGGATAATATATTCGAATCCCTGTGGCTGCATGTTTTGCGGCGGTTGACAACTGTAACATATGCAGGGTTGCCTGTTTGTTTGGCAATCCCTGCATGTGTTGTGGCTATCTACTGCTTCATATCGTGCAGCTGCAGGGACTCGAATATATTATCCGAGCACGCCCGAGCATGCTCGTATAATATGTTATTCGAGCACGTTCCCTCATGACAAGTCATTAATCTTCTGCTTGAAGAATGAGGCAGTCTTCAGCTGAGAGGAGAGGGAGGAGCCGCTGAAGGACAAAGGAGAGAATTGAAAGTGTTGAATAGCTGTTTAAGGTTGCGAGACAGGATATCAATGATGTAAAGTATATTTTTTTTGCTGCAGTGAGTGTGGACTTGAAAGTAGTGAGGGATTGTTTGAATGTGATGGAGTGCTTGTTGGAGTGTGATATTTTCCAAATCCGCTCACCAACACTGGAAGCCCGACTCAGTTCTTTAGACAGGCTGGTGTACCAGGGTTGCCTGTTGATTGTGGGAGCTTTGGTGTGTGTGACGGGGGAGATCAATTTGAGAGCTTCAACTGTTGTGGTGTTATATACAGGGACAGCAGCATCTTCATTGTGTAAGGAACTTATGTCTGCAAGAGGGAGAAGGGATTCAGAAAGTGAGTGTAGAACAAGGTGTTTGTGATTTCTGCGAGGGTAAGCAAGTTTGTGGAGTTGGGATTGTGCACCTGGAGAGGAGTAGAAAGAGAATGTAAGTAGGTTGTGGTCAGACAGAGGGAGAGGTTTGTTTTGGTCTATGTGTTCATTGTTATGCTGTAATGTCTATTGTCTGTACAAGTCTCCTCCAAAATGTAAAAATGTAAAGTGCTGCTGAGTATGTTGGTGCTATAGAAGAAAAAATATTATTATTATAGAGGTGAGTTGGAGAGGTTAGATAGGGAACAGAGGCGGGTGAAGAGGAGGTCCATTGTCTGGCCAACTTTGTGAGTGGCATTGAGCAAGGCTAAAGGAGGAAGTGAGAGATAGAAACTTAGACACAGCTGAATGGGAAGTGTAATGGGGATGTTGAAGTCATCCTTGATGATAATGGGGATATTGGCTGCAAACAAATCAAGTAGCCAGTTGGTGAAGTAGCCAAAAAAAGTGATGGCTGGCCCTGGAGCGCGGTAAATGACAGTTAAGGGGGGAGTAGATGCGCACAGAGTACATCTCAAAAGAAGGGAGAGTAATGGAGGGTGGCAGTGGAATTGGGGTGAAGGAGTACGCATCTGACAGGAGAAAAAAAAACTTATCCACTATACTTATTGCTGGGTTGGGGGTGTGAGAAAGATGGAATCCACCAAAAGTGCAGCTGGAGAGGCTGTATCAGAGGGGGTGAGCCAGATTTCAGTGATGCCGAGGAAGGAGAGTTTGTTAGTAGTGAAAAAATCCTGGCTGTATGCCAGTTTGTTGCAGACAGTGAGCGTTCCATAAAGCTCCTGTTAGATACACTGAGGGAGCGGGGGCTGGGTGAATGTGTATAAGGTTATAAAGGTTGTGGAAATTTGTGATTGATTGTGAATGGGAGGTAGAAGTGACTGTGGGGATGTGGTTAGGAGGACCAGGATTTAGAGAGATTTTTCTGGCAGAGAGGAGGAGCAGAGAAAGTGTTAGGTGGGAGCTGGAGATGGCATGAGGTGGCTGTCTGTGTTTGGACACACAGGATTTTATGTTGAGGAACAGTTCTGAGAAGCTGATGGGATGGAGGGAAAGATATCCAGTTCATTACTATGTATCAGAATTAAGTAGGTTAGTAGGAAGTGAAGGGCTATGGGCGTAAGAATGAAAACAAACAGAAACATTGTTTACGGTAACTATGTATCCAGTTACCTTCAATTCCCTTCTGGTTCAATTCTGGAATTCTGGTCTAATTCATTGCAGTACACTTAAGTGCTGCACTTGATAACGTGCTGAAATTGAAAGCTCTGCTGCCGGAAGGAAATTCATTTTAATCCTCCTCTTCAGTCATAAGAGCGCCATTTGAGTCACCGCTCAGTATAGAGTAAGTGATGGCTGTAACCACGCCCTGGCACTGATGGACAGCCAAGTTAGCAGTGCATCAATATGCAGTTGACTGTCGGTGTGCAACGACTATAACCATACCCCCGGCACTATGTATTGTGCGGTAACTGAACTTGCGCCCCTATGACTGAAAACCGGTGGCTGCCAAGAGAAAGTTTATTTCCTCTCGATTGCTGGGCTGTCAGTGCGGATGCCGCACGGCTTCATAATGCTATTAAAATGCAGATTAACCTCAAATCTGCAAATTAATAGCGTTTTTTCACATGGCAAGTTCCCTTTTGAAGACATACAGTGCCTTGCGAAAGTTTTCGACTCCCTGGAACATTTCAACCTTTTCCCACATTTCAGGCTTCAAACCTAAAGATACCAAATTTCTATTTTTTGAGGAAGAATCAACAACAAGTGGAACACAATTGTGAAGTTGAATGAAATTTATTGGTTATTAAATTGTTTATCGAAAATCAAAAACTGAAAAATGGGGCGTGCAATATTATTCTGCCCCTTTACTTTCAGTGCAGCAAACTCACTCCAGAAGTTCATTGTAGAACTCTTAATGATCCAATGTTGTCCTAAATGCCTAATGATGATAAATATAATCCACCTGTGTGTAATCAAGTCTCCGTATAAATGCACCTGCTCTGTGATAGTCTCAGGGTTCTGTTTGAAGCACAGAGAGCATCATGAAGACCAAGGAGCACAACAGGCAGGTCCGTGATACTGTTGTGGAGAGGTTTAAAGTTTTGGAAATCATTTTGTGTCCCAATCCAGCTTTAAACATCCCAAGGAGCACTGTGCAATCGATCATATTGAAATGGAAGGAGTATCATACCACTGCAAATCTACCAAGACCCGGCCGTCCCTCTAAACTGTCATCTGAAACAAGGAGAAGACTGATCAGAGATGCAGCCAAGAGGCCCATGATCACTCTGTATGAACTGCAGAGATCTACAGCTGAGGTGGGACAGTCTGTCCATAGGACAACAATCAGTCGTACACTGCACAAATCTGGCCTTTATGGAAGAGTGGCAAGAAGAAAACCATTTCTCAAAGATATCCATAAAAAGTGTTGTTTAAAGTTTGCAACAAGCCTCCTGGGAGACACACCAAACATGTGGAAGAAGGTGCTATGGTCAGATGAAACCAAAATCAACCTTTTTGGCAACAATGCCAAACAATATGTTTGGTGTAAAGGCAACACAGCTCATCACCCTGAACACACCATCCCCACTGTCAAACGTGGTGGCAGCATCATGGTTTGGGCCTGCTTTTCTTCAGCAGGGTCAGGGAAGATGGTTAAAATTGATGGGAAGATGGATGGAGCCAAATACAGGACCATTCTTGAAGAAAACCTGTTGGAGTCTACAAAAGATGTGAGACTGGGACGGAGACTTGTCTTCCAACAAGACAATGATCCCAAACATAAAGCAAAATCTACTATGGAATGGTTCACAAATAAACGTATCCAGGTGTTAGAATGGCCAAGTCAAAGTCCAGACCTCAATCCAATCGAGAATATGTGGAAAGAGCTGAAAACTGCTGTTCACAAACGATCTCCATCAAACCTCACTGAGCTCGAGCTGTTTGCGAAGGAAGAATGGGCAAGAATTTCAGTCTCTAGATGTACAAAACTGATAGAGACATACCCCAAGTGACTTGCAGCTGTAATCACAGTAAAAGGTGGCCAAACAAAGTATTAAGTTAGAGGCCGAATAATATTGCACGCCCCACTTTTCAGTTTTTGAATTTCCACAAAAATTTAAAATAACCAATACATTTAGTTCAACTTCACAATTGTGTTCCACTTGTTGTTGATTCTTCACCAAAAATTTACATTTGGTATCTTTATGTTTGAAGCATGATATGTGGGAAAAGGTTGAAAAGTTCCAGGGGGCAGAATACTTTGGCAAGGCACTGTATATTTTATGGGTATGTGCAGTGAAGTATGCATCCGATAAAGAGGTTGTCCACTGTTCTGAGATGTCCTTCTTAAGTGCTGTAATTTATACAAGTAAAATAAAAATTACTGATACTCACCTCATTCTCCTTTTGCTGTACCAGTGCTGTTCGTTTTTGGTACTAATTTCAGCATGTAAACTAAGCTGGAGTAAGTCACCCAGCAGATGTCAGGGAGGTAGGATTTGGCATGTTGATTTCTTTTGAAGAGGTGGGGCGCAGTGGTTCGTACACTTTTAAAAACCCTTGTTAATGGCGGACTCAACTAACTGCTATGTATCGCCAGTTTCACACAAATGTAATATGGGCACAAAACTTGGTTTATTGCGACCTCATTATACTTCCATGAAAAGCAACCTAAGATGTCTGCCCACCTTAACACCTTCCCTCCTGAGGACAGAACAGTACACCATGTGTGGGTGCCCCACACAGCGCAGGTGCTGATTGTTATTCTATGCAATAATAAAGAAATGTAAAAAAAAGTATAATCATTGTCACTGTGTCCGTAATAGCCCAATCTAGCAAAATATAAAATTATTTAATTTCTAAGAAAAATATAAAGAAGCTCCAGAATTTTTGGTTTTCACTTACCAAACCTTTTAAAACATGCAATAGAAAGTGATCAAAATGTCCTATGTACCCTAAAATGGTATCAATAAATACTGCAGCTCAGCACACAAACATCAGTCTACAGAAAAAAAAAATGTATGGATCTTTGAAAAAAGCAGCACAAGCAAAAAATCGATTTTACCCGTATTTTCCAGCGTTTAAGATGACTTTTTAACCCCTGAAAATCTTCTTAAAAGTCCGGGGTCGTCTTATACGCATGGTGTCGTCTTGTACGCCGGGTGCAGACCAATGTGTATATGGTGGGTGGGGGAAGTGGTCCCGATGACAGAGGGGGCGTCTCACAGGAAAGTGTGAGTGGAGTTGTGGAGTCTCTGTGCTGAGTGGAGTCTCTGTGCTGGGGAGCGGCGGTGGCTGCTCTTTGTGCGTGGGTGCTGTGCTGTGGGGTGGCAGCTCCTCTTCGTGCAGCCTCAGGGCTCTGTGCTGTGGGGCGGCGTATCTTCGTGCAGAGTCGGGGCTCCTCCGGCATTTCCCAATTCCTCAAAGCCCGGAGACACAGGCAGCTCCATTGCTGCGATGCGGTGGCCTCCGGGAAAATGGCCGCTGGGGGCGGTGCATGCTCAGATTCAGATCTCGTCCTGAGATCTCGGGAGACGAGATCTGAATCTGAGCATGCGCCGCCCCCAGCGGCCATTTTCCCGGAGGCCACCGCATCGCAGCAATGGAGCTGCCGGTGCCTCCTGGCTTTGAGGAAATGCCAGAGGAGCCCCGACGTTGCACGAAGATACGCCGCCTCACAGCACAGCACCCACGCGGCACAAAGAGGAGCAGCCGCCACTACTCCCCAGCACAGTGACCCCACGCTGCTACAATGAGGTAATAGGGGGATACTCCATTCACACTTTCCTCTGCGTCATCGGGACCACTCCCCCCCCCCCCCCCCCAACAAAGGCACACTAGTCACCGGCCCTATAAGACGACACATGGCATAAAAGAAGACCCACAACTTTTAAGAAGATTTTATATTTTAACTGGAAAAGTTGGGGGGTTGTCTTATACGCCGGAAAATACGGTACTAATATTAGTTTTAAGCCACTGAAGTAATAAAAAAATAATAATAATAATTGGGTAATTTTTTTTCTTTACCACATAAGTGGTGTAAAATCATGCCAGAATTGAAGGTTTGAATATTTTTTTCACCATTTCACCACAATGTCGACTCAAAAATATAAAACTTTTGGCTCTTGGAAGAGACATAGAAATCAAAAATACGAAAATGAAAATTGGCATCATTAGGGGTTAATGTTATAAAAAAAATAAAAATAATGTGAAGAGTAATCAAAAGTAGTTAATCTGGCACACCAGTTGGAAGAATGGATTTAGGCCACCTTTTTATTGCATAGATTTGATTCAAGGGTTTGAACTTTTGCAGGAGGAAGAGGTCAGATTAAACAGAAGAAAAAGACTGTACCCCAAAAAGTTACAATAGCCAAAATCCCCAGAGCAAAGAAGAAATATGTAACCAGAGTGTGCGGGCTGGCGACATTTGGTGAGTCTGAGAAGTCTTGTGAGCAGACTACAATCCTGATTCTTATATTTGCTCATTGATGGTAATTTATCTTTGCAGAAATTGATCTCAAGGAAGCACAACGGTTCTTTGCTCAGAAATTCTCCTGTGGTGCCTCAGTGACGGGGGAAGATGAAATCATTATTCAGGGAGACTTCACAGATGATATTATTGATGTAATCCAGGAAAAGTGGCCAGAGGTAAACTACTGAAAACACAGACCACATCTGTACAATGTTTTTGTGCAATTGATGAGTGAGAATAAGTATGTTGCTTTGTTGACAGCTACCTGACCAAAGAGGTGATATATAGTATTTTTCTATTAAGGATGGCTCTTGCCTACCAGTGTTAGTATTGCTATCTTGTTTGGGTTTCTGTATGCGTATTTACAGCACTTTTTTACATCCCTTGAGGCATAACTACTCGTGTAGGCAAGTCTGCTTCTGCCCTGGGGTGAGATGAGCATCTCTCTTCAGGCAATGGACTGAGATGTCCCTTAGTGGGGAGGAATAATGCTACCTCCCTGAGAACTCTGCCTTCATACTCCTCAGAGCGTGACACTGTGTGCAGAGAGAGTTCAGGAGCTCAACCCACTCTATACAGGGCAGATGCCGGCTGTATTACACAGGGAGCATCTGTCTCTAACAGCAGCGAACGAATCTGAGCTCCCTTAACCATTTACAGTTGTGCTCAAAAGTTTACATACCCTGGCAAAATTTTTGCTTTCTTGGCTTTGTTTCAGAGAATGAATGCTAACACCAAAAAATTTTCGTCATTCATGGTTTAGTGTTTGGGTGAAATCATTTGTCAAGCTACTGTGTTTTCTCTTTTTAAATCATGACAGCCCAAAACATCCAAATGACCCTGAACTACAGTTCGCATTCCCGATTTCTTTATACCGTGTATTGCCCCCTCTAACATCAATGACAGCTTGAAGTCTTTTGTGGTAGTTGTGGATGAGGTTCTTAATTTTCTCAGTTGGTAAAGCTGTCCACTCTTCTTGACAAAAAGCCTCCAATTCCTGTAAATTCCTGTGCTGTCTAGCATGAACTACACTTGAGATCTCCCCAGAGTGGCTCAATGATATTGAGGTCAGGAGACTGAGATGGCCATTCCACAACCTTCACATTATTCTACTGTAGCCAATGACAGGTCGATTTGGCCTTGTGTTTTGGACCGTTGTCATGTTGGAACGTGCAAGTACGTCCCATTCGCAGCTTTCTGGCTGACGAGTGCAAATTTGCCTCCAGTATTTGCTGATAACGTGCTGCATTCGTCTTTCCTTCAACTTTGACAAAGTTTCCTGTGCCTTTGCTCACACATCTCCAAAACATCAGCGATCCACCTCCGTGCTTTACAGTAGGAATGGTGTTCCTTTCATCATAGGCCTTGTTGACCTCTCCAAATGTAACGTTTAGGATTGTGGCCAAAAAGTTCAATTTTGGCCTCATCACTCCAAATTACTTTGTTCCAGAAGTTTTGAGGCTTGTCTCTGTGCTGTTTTGCGTATTGTAGGTGATATTCTTTGTGGCATTTGCGCATGGCTTTCTTCTGGCGACTCAACCATGCATCCCATTTTTCTTCAAGTGCCTGCTTACTGTGCATCTTGAAACAGCCACACTGCTAGTTTTCAGAGAATCCTGTATTTCAGCTGATGGTATTTGTGGGTTTTTGTTTTCATCCCGAACAATTTTCCTGGCAATTGTAGATAACATTTTTGTTGGTCTACCTGACCGTGATTTTGTTTTTAGAGTCCCCGATTTTCCATTTGTTAATCACAGTTTGAACACTGCTGACTGGCATTATCAATTCATTGGATATCTTTTTGCATCCCTTTCCTGTTTTATACAGTTCAACTACCTTTTCCCGTAGATCCGTTGACCATTCTTTTGCTTTCCCCATGACTCATAATCCAAAAAGTCAGTCGCTGTATGAAAGATGTAAGCGTCTGTCTGGATCCCAGAAAACCACTCCGCTTTTATGCACACACACTGATTACAAGCAAACAGGTCACAGGTGAGATGATACCTTTAGTAGCCATTCAAACCCATTTGTGTCAACTTCTGTGCATGTTATCATGCCAAAATTGCCAGGGTATGTGAACTTTTGATCAGGGTCATTTGGATGTTTTGGGTTGTCATTAGGATTTAAAAAGAGAAAACACAGTAGTTTGACAATAAATGGCTTCACGCAACTACTAACCATGAGTAGAGAAAAAGTTAGTGTTACCGGTATTCATATTCTCTGAAAAAAGGCCAAGAAAACAAAAATTCTTCCGGCGTGTGTAAACTTTTGAGCACAACTGTAGATGACACTTTCAATCTCAACAGCACATAAATGGAGCAGTTGCCAGTGATCACTTGCACTGGCTCCCATTGTCCCCCCTCCACGTGACGCTATCACATGGCATCGATAGGATCCATTGGCAGCCAGGGACCTACTCAAGTAGTCTGTTGCTGCCATTATAGCTCCACAGTTTGAGATTTTAACTATGTACTGACATACTTGGGTAGTTCAATGGGTTGTCCGGGCTGAAATGAAAAGTCGGCAGTCCGTTCCTGTGCAAATGAATGGCCTTGTGTCCGAAGGTAAGTGATTTGCACACTCGAGGTCATGTGCTGACCAGTCTCCTCTAACTTCTCTTAATTCTCTTATATTAAGAGAGGCCAGATGAAGCTATTTGGCCCCTGACCGCAAGTCTAATGGTTTATATTTATTATAGCGCCATTTATTCCATGGCGTATTACATGTGAGGAGGTGTATACATAATAAAAAGCAAGTACAGTAATCTTAATACAAGTCACGACTGGTACTGAAGGAAAGAGGACCCTGCCTGCGAGGGCTCACAATCTACAAGGGATTGGTGAGGATACAGTAGGTGAGGGTAGAGCTGGTCGTTTGGTGGATCGATGGTTACTGCAGGTTATAGTAAGATGGGGGAGAGATGATGAATTCTGTTCTTTCCATATTAAATTTGAGAAATCTAGCTGAGAAGGATGAAATTGCAGACAGACATTGAGGGATTCTGGTTTGTAGGGAGGTGATATCTGGTCCAGAGATGAAGATCTGTGTCATCAGCCTAGAGGTTATACAGAAAGTCGTGAAATTCAATGAACTGGTAGGCCGAAGGTGTTAATGGAGAAGAGCAGGGGCCCTTGAACTGAACCTTGCGGGACTCCGATAAATAGGGGGCGAGATGAGGAGGTGGTGTGAGTGGGAGACACTGAATGTCTATTCTGTTAGGTATGACAAGATCCACGATATGGCCAAGTCTGTGATGCCAAGAGATGAGGGTCTGTAGTAATAGGGAATGGTCCAGGAGGAGGACAGAGTAGTGTTGCTTGGCTTTGGCGGTTAATAGATCATTGGCGACTTTAGTTAGGACAGTTTCAGTGGAGTGATGCGGTCGAAAAGGGAGTAGGAAGAGAGGTGGGAGGACAGTTTAAGATGGACTTGTTGTTCCAGTAGTTTTAAGGCATAGAGTAGAGGTGATATGGGACGATAGCTAGATACAAAGGATGGGTGGAGAGGGCTTTTTGAAAATGGGTTTTATTGAGGCATGTTTGAAGCATGAGGAGAAAACACCAGTTGTTAGTGATAGTTTGAAGAGCTAGGTTAGGGATGAAGTGGGATGAGATCTGGTGCAAGTTACCTACATATGGTCACATTGCTGACCTCCCTGGCAGAGACTATAGCTGAATTGTGATAATGTGCATAACACACTGTCATGATTTGGCAGACGTATAGAGTGACTGCACACTTTTTCTTCAGCCCGGACAAAACCCTCTTATCCTGTACAGTAAATGACATAAAGTGAGAAAAAAGTTGAACACCAGAATTCGTTTCTCTTTTATCACTTCATTGGGGGACACAAAAAAACAAACAAAAAAAAAACATAGGTAAATGCTACTAGGAGGCTGGTGAAGCAAAAAAAATTAGCTCCTCCCGAGCAGCATACACCTCACCATCTGGCATAAGGCTAGTCGGTTAGTGAGCAAGCAGTAGAAAAAAAGAGACTCTGAGAGAGATTTTACGGTGAGTACCCAAAATCTTCTTTTTTTTTTTTTTGTCACCTTGCCTCCCTAAAAAAAATGCAAGAAAATACTGTCATAACGTTGTATGTGCCCCATATTGGTGTCAATAAAAATGTCAGGTTAGTGTGAAAACCACCCTTAAAATATTTCAATGGACGGAAAAATAATTTGTTTGGTATTGCCATAATCCATCTGGCCTGGAGAATCGTGTTGACCAGTCACTTACAATACAAATAATTCAATAACAAAATTACCGGTAACCACCCAAAAAAGGCAGAATTGCATGCATCCAATGCAGGTTTGTTACACTGTGGTGCAAAATTGATTTCTCCTTCGCCTCATTGGGGGACACAGGACCATGGGTTATGCTGCTGTCACTAGGAGGCTGACACTAAGCTGAGACAAAAAAAGGTTAGCTCCTCCCCTGCAGTATACACCCTCGTACTGGCTTCCAGATACCCAGTTTAAGCTTAGTGTCCGTAGGAGGCACACTGATTTTTATTTTCACGAATTTTTTCCTTTTAATCTATTCCGGACGAAGGGGGCGACGGGTCCTTTCTAGGTCCGATCTCCCCCGAACCAACAACAGGCGAGCACGGGAGTTTTACCTCTCCGTATCCTCTCCTGCGACGTGGGAGCCACTGCCTGAGCTGACATTTTTTGGGCGACGGTTTCTCCCCTAATAGGGCCCCGATCTCCCCTTTTTTATACAGACGAGCACTGGGTTTTCCTCCAGTATCCTCCTCTGCAGCCAGGCCTTTTTTATGCCGGACATATGCCCTGTCCACCAGGTTCTACCCTCGGCTGTACAGTGGCCCTATCCCCGTGGCGTCCGTGCAGACCACACTGCATCACCAATGTTCTGTGTGACTCAGGTGGTGGACGGTTCCTCTCCACCCCTCTCTCTCAGGGGCTGGTGGATTGAGGCTTCCCATTCCCTGCACCGTCCCAGCCATCCTAAGGTTCCTCTCACCTCCATAGGGTAAGTGTTCCGTGGGGGATGGGGGGGTCACAGCGGTCGGAGGGCTCTTCCTCATCTGGCACATTGGCGGGCTGCAGCACAGTATGGTGGGCCGAGACGTCGGCCTTTTGCGGCCGCGCGCCGGCCCGGGGCCGCAAATTTAGCCCCCGGCTTCGGCCTGGCCGCTGGTCGCTGCCGATAGGCTCCGCCCACTCCTGCGCGTCATCGGCGGCGCCGCCCCCCGGTCCCTGGCGCTTCTCGCAGCCGCCGAGATCTCTCCTCTGATCTCGGCGGCCATCTTGGTCCACCCATACACGCCGCAGCTCCAGCTCTGCCGCATCACGGAGGCACAGCGCCCACGTGCAGCTCTAGCTCGGCAGCTCAGTTCTCTGGATTCACAGCTCGGCTCCCCTGGACAGCGGGACACAGGACCGGGGTAAGGAGACATCGTCAGCTTCTCCTCTGCAGCGCCGCCCTCTGCTTCCCAGGCCAGATTATAGCCCCTGTGGTTTTTGTGCATTAGAGTCATGTCGCAGACTAGATCTAAAAAATCCTCTAAGGTGCATACGACCTTTTTTTCTGCGTGTACCACCTGTCAGGCCCCTCTTCCTAGGCCTCAAAGTTCCCCTCTCTGTTCTGCCTGCGATGCCCCATGTGCCCAGGAGCCCTCCACCGCCACCGACTCTGGCGTACCTAGTCCCCCCCCCCCCCCCCCCGTGGGTCGCTTCTCTCTCTCAATCCGTGGATTTTTTAGCCAACGCCATCAAATCCATTCAAAATCCTCCGGGGGAACGAGGCAACCCGTTACAGGCGTTAAGAGATCCCTCCATAGCAGGGGAATCGTCGGTCAGCAGGGGCCGCTCTCTCCATAAAGAGGCTTGGTCATCCCGGAAGCGGATCCGCCCTACCTCTCCTGAACGCTCTCCTCGCCGTTCAGAATCTGGCAGCTCCCCCTCTCGCTCACCCTCTTTGGGGGCTCACAGCGTTCCCGACTCTGAACATGAGTCCGAGGTATCATTGGACCCGGAGGCTCCGGAGTTCAGAGCTACGGTCGACTCCCTCATTGTAGCAGTCAATCACGCTCTTAAAGTGGAGGATGACGCTAATTCCGCTCCGGAACACGCGGTCTCTTTTACCAGATCCAAACGTTCCCACAAATCCTTTGCCTCTCATCCAGCCTTTCTGGATATAGTCAGGCGTCACAGGGAGCATCCAGATAAGCGGTTTACGGGTAAGAAGAATCTGCTATCAAAGTACCCCTTCTCAGCGGATCTCGTGAAAGACTGGACGGATCCTCCCTTAGTAGATCCGCCGGTCTCGCGCCTAGCTTCTAAAACGCTTCTCTCAGTTCCGGAAGGCGCGTCAATTAAGAGCCCCACCGAACGCCAGATAGACTCGCTAGCTCGTTCGGTGTATGAAGCCTCTGGCTCTTCCCTGTCCCCCTCCTTCGCAGCGGCTTGGGTGTCCAAGGCTATGGTTTCCTGGGCGGATGCTCTAGCGAAATCCATTAACGAACAGGACCTCCCGTCTGATATGGCAGACCTAGCCAAGCAGTTAGCCATGGCTAGCGATTATGTGATGTTCGCATCCCTCGACGCGGCGAATTGCGCAGCTTCCGCGGCTTCCAACGCCATCGCTATCAGAAGGGCTCTTTGGCTCAGAGATTGGCGCGCAGATTCCTCCTCTAAGAAATCTCTGATCTCCCTCCCTTTTCAAAGCGGGCGTCTTTTCGGCGAAAAGCTTGACCAGCTTATTTCCGACGCCACAGGGGGAAAGAGCAAGTTCCTTCCCCAACAGAGGCCCAAGGCGGCCTTCCAACGCCAGCCTTACTTTCGCTTTCGGCCCTTTCGTACCAGCCCAGCCTGGTCCAATCCTACCGTTCTTCCAAGATCGGACCGAGCCGCTCGCACAGACAGAGACGCTCGTCCCTCCTTCAGGCCTATTCCTTCCTGGCGCGGGAAACCGAGACAACCCAGATCCCGAGGGTCCAGACCTCCCAGATTCCCGTCTCAATGACTCGGGAACGACGCCAGTCGATACCTTCAGAGTAGGCGGACGCCTGCTCCTTTTTCAGCAAGCCTGGCTCTCCGTCGTGCACGACGAATGGGTCAGGGATCTGGTATCGTCAGGCTACAAGATAGAGTTCTCCTCTCCTCCCCCAACTCGGTTTTTCCTCTCTCGTCTTCCCAGCTCGGCAGCTCAGTCTCGCGCCCTTCTTTGCGCCATTCACACCCTCCGCCAGAGCGGGGTCATTGTCCCGGTCCCGGAACACGAGAGGTTCAAAGGTTTCTACTCAAACCTCTTCGTCGTGCCAAAGAAGGACGGAAAAGTGCGGCCCATTTTGGATCTGAAGCTCCTGAACAAGCGCGTAAGAGTCCGGCATTTCAGGATGGAATCGCTCAGATCGGTCATCTCTTCGATGGAAAGAGGGGAATTTCTGGCCTCGATAGACATCAAGGATGCCTATCTTCACATCCCGATTTTCCCGCCTCATCAAAGGTTCCTCCGCTTTGCCATTCGGGAGGACCACTTCCAGTTCACGGCCTTACCCTTCGGTCTCGCCACTGCGCCCAGGGTATTTACCAAGGTCATGGCGGCTGTCATGGCCATTCTTCATTCTCGAGGAGTCGTCGTGTTACCTTACTTAGATGATCTCCTCATAAAGGGCCCGTCTTTTCAAGCCTGCGAGTCAAGCGTCCACATTACCCTGGATTCTCTTTCGCGCCTAGGTTGGTTGATCAACTGGGACAAATCCGCTCCCGTTCCGGCCCGTCGGATCTCCTTTCTGGGAATGATCCTGGACACTTCAAGGGGACTGGTCTTGCTTCCTCGGTCCAAGGCCCTAGCACTTCAGAAGGGAGCCCGAACGCTCTGTCATCCCCGCCCGCGAACCATTCGGTTCGCCATGAAGATTCTGGGAAAGATGGTTGCCACAATCGAAGCAGTTTCTTTTGCTCAACTCCATCTCCGTCCCTTGCAACAGGCTTTGCTGGACAGCTGGGACAGGAGTATCTCATCTCTCGACCGCCCTTGTCCCCTGTCCCCGCGGGTCAGACAATCTCTCGTATGGTGGACCCTGGGCCCATCTCTTCTCCAGGGGAAGTCCTTCCTCCCGATCCGCTGGTTAGTGGTAACTACCGACGCCAGTCTTCTTGGCTGGGGGGCGGTGTTCCTCCACCACTCTGCCCAGGGCCGCTGGACAGTTCGGGAATCCAAACTCCCCATCAACATCCTGGAGATTCGTGCTATCAGACTTGCTCTGAGTCGCTTTCACGCCCTGCTCGCGGGTCACCCAGTACGTGTCCAATCGGACAACGTCACGGCGGTGGCTTACATCAACCACCAGGGGGGTACCCGCAGCAGGGCGGCGATGCAGGAAGTCTCCCTCATCCTTCGTTGGGCCGAAACCAACCATTCCATCATCTCTGCGGTGCACATTCCGGGAGTCGAGAACTGGGCGGCGGACTTCTTGAGCCGCCAGGGCCTTGCCTCGGGGGAGTGGGAACTCCACCCAGAGGTTTTTCACCAGATCTGTCTTCGCTGGGGGACCCCGGACGTGGATCTGATGGCGTCCAGATTGAACGCCAAAGTCCACAACTTCATTGCTCGATCTCGGGATCCCCAGGCCATTGGAGTGGACGCGCTGATCTCTCCGTGGCATCAATTTCAGCTCCCATATGTGTTCCCTCCCCTTCCCTTCCTGCCGAAGGTGATCCGAAAGATCAAGACGGAGGGAGTTCCAGTCATCCTGGTCGCCCCAGACTGGCCTCGTCGCGCTTGGTACGCGGAGCTCGTTCAGCTCGTAGCCGACGTTCCCTTGCGGTTGCCAGACCGCCCAGACCTGCTTCGCCAAGGACCGATCTACCATCAGAGCTCAGGGGCCCTACGTTTAACGGCGTGGCTGTTGAAACCTGGATTCTAACTCGTGCCGGTTTCTCTCAGCAGGTCATCCCCACCATGTTAAGTGCTCGCAAGGCGTCTTCCGCCTCCATTTACCACCGCGTATGGAAAGCCTTTTTCTCATGGTGCAGGCTCCGGGGTCACCCTCCGCTCGTTTTCTCTATCCCTTGCATCTTGAATTTCCTTCAGTCGGGTCTGGACTCCGGTTTGGCCCTGAGTTCCCTCAAAGGTCAGATCTCGGCGTTATCCGTGCTTTTCCAGCGTAGGATCGCCACCAACCTTCAAGTCAGGACTTTCATCCAGGGAGTCTCCCATGTGGTTCCTCCCTACAGGATGCCGCTAGAGACCTGGGATCTCAACTTGGTCCTCGGGGTTCTTCAGGAACCTCCGTTCGAACCCCTTCAAGACGTTCCGCTCTCTGTCCTCTCTTGGAAGGTTTCCTTCCTGGTAGCGGTGACGTCCATCAGAAGGGTTTCAGAGCTCGCCGCTTTATCCTGCCGGGCTCCTTTCCTTGCCTTTCATCTGGACAAGATAGTCCTACCTCCTTCTCCGGCATTTCTCCCGAAGGTGGTCTCATCTTTCCACCTCAATGAGGACATCATTCTTCCCTCCTTTTGCCCGCAGCCCAAACATAGGGTCGAGAAGGCCCTCCATACCCTGGACGTGGTAAGGGCCCTCAGGAGGTACATTTCCAGAACGGCTCATTTCAGAAAATCGGACGCCCTTTTCGTGCTCCCGGAAGGTCACAGAAAGGGTTTGGCTGCGTCTAAATCCACGATAGCCAGATGGATCCGATCTGCTATCCAGGAATCCTATCGGGTCAGGGGCAGTCCTATCCCGGCGGGGATTAGAGCTCACTCCACTCGGTCGATGGGTGCTTCCTGGGCCATCCGGCACCAGGCACAGCGGAGCAGGTTTGCAAGGCCGCAACGTGGTCCAGCCTGCATACTTTCACAAAGCATTACAATGTTCACATTCACTCCTCTGCGGACGCGGCCCTTGGCAGGCGTATCCTGCAGGCGGCCGTTGCGCATTTGTAGTCAGATGGTACACGGAGTTATTTGGTTGTATTGTTTCCCTCCCAGGGACTGCTTTGGGACGTCCCATGGTCCTGTGTCCCCCAATGAGGCGAAGGAGAAATAGGGATTTTTGTGTGTACTCACCGTAAAATCCTTTTCTCCGAGCCACTCATTGGGGGACACAGCACCCACCCTGGTAGCCTTTCGGCTCGTGACCTTGTTTTTTGATCTTGACTGTTTGTTTGACATGTTATATTCTAATGTTACTTGTTATATTGTTAATATCCTACTGCTTTTGCACTAAACTGGGTATCTGGAAGCCAGTACGAGGGTGTATACTGCAGGGGAGGAGCTAACCTTTTTTTGTCTCAGCTTAGTGTCAGCCTCCTAGTGACAGCAGCATAACCCATGGTCCTGTGTCCCCCAATGAGTGGCTCGGAGAAAAGGATTTTACGGTGAGTACACACAAAAATCCCTATTTCAACATTTGCCTCAAGCATCAAGAAAGTCTAGAAAAGGCCCTGCATGTAGGATCAGAAATCGTACCTGCTTACTGATTACAGTTGCATTCTCCTCGCCCGTGGTGGCAGGGGGAGTAAACTTACTTATTTACAGGCTTATTACAATTGGATAGATCTTGTGGATGCGTTCTCCAGTTTAGTACATAGGATGTGAGACAATAACTGTTATTGGCTTTTGTGTATCTGTATTGGTGCAAGATCTTCGTAGTGACGTCAGTAACTGTCTCTCTCTTTGACAGGTTGATGATGACAGCATTGATGATCTTGGGGAAGTGAAGAAGTAACCTAACATCGTGCCTGTACTGTCCTAGACTATGTAGCCAAAGTGAGAGAGGATTCTCAGCTTTGTGTGTCCTCGGTCAAACTCTACCACCTTGTTTCACCACTGTAGAATGCTACTTTTTGTTTTTATTAAATGCCGAAACTTAAAGTAACTGGTTCCCTCATGCAATCGCATGATATGTGTTTAGTTTAATAAAAATGTTTTTGGTCATTATCAAATTGCCTAGGTTCAGAGTTGTGATGTGCCACTGCAAGCCTTATTATTTGGGGGTTGGGGATTCCACCTTTTCTGATAGCATTCCAGTATGGCTATCCTTTTATTTAAACCATTCATGACATATGACGTGCAGTTACGTCTTATGTTTGGTTCCTGACTGATGCAGCCTTGCAAGCTGAGTTCTCATCTTTCCCAGCAGATGATGCCTGAACTATTCAGTCATCACCTGCCTCTAACAGCTCCACCTTAACCTATTACATGCCACTGTCAGTCTGACAGCTGTATTTAATTTGTGCCTGCAGGGGACCGCGCCATTACACAGTCCCATGACATGATTGCTTGGCATCGATGGGTTTCCATGACAGCTGGGAATTTGCTGAAGACCTTCGTACTTGTTATAGTTGTTCTCCTGTGAAAGCTAGCGTTTAACTGCCGTTCATAAGACTGTGATTTTCGTTATACATCGCAGTGCTGATGCACTATGTATAGTATAAGAAATCGCTGATCATAGGTTCAAGTCCCCCAAGTGGACTATTCAATACAGTAAAAAGTGACAGTTTTTAAGTATTAAAAAGAAGAAAATATAGATGTTTAAATCACCCAACTTTTGCCTCATTAAAAATAAAGTAATTGAAAAAAAATACAGATGTGATATTTCTGTGTTTGTAAAACTCCAATCTATTAACCCCTTAATCCCATATGACGTACTATCCCGTCGAGGTGACCCGGGACTTAATTCCCAGGGACGGGATAGTACGTCATAGGCGTTCGGCTGCGCTCACAAGGGGAGCGCGGCCGATCGCCGCCGGGTCTCAGCTGATTAATACAGCTCACATCTGGCACTATGTGCCAGGAGCTGTCACGGACCGCTCCCGGCACATTAACCCCCCGGAACACTACGATCAAACATGATCGCAGCGTTCCAGCGGCATAGGGAAGCATCGTGCAGGGAGGGGGCTCCCTGCGTGCTTCCCTGAGACCCTCGGAACAACGCAATGTGATCGCGTTGTTCTGAGCGTCTCCTTCCTGCAGGCTCAGAGCAGGCGCTGGCAAGCCTGGAGCACTGCCTGTCAGATCGCTGATCTGACACAGTGCTTTGCAAAGTGTCAGATCAGCGATCTGACACTATACTGTGATGTCCCACACTGGGACAAAGTAAAAAAAAAAAAAAAAAAAAAACATATTTACATGTGTAAAAAAAAAAAAAATAATAAAATTCCTAAATTAATAAAAAAAAATATTGTTCCAATAAATACATTTCTTTATCTAAATAAAAAAAACAATAAAAGTACACATTTAGTATCGCTGCGTCTGTAACGACCCGACCTATAAAACTGTCCCACTAGTTAATCCCTTCAGTGAACACCGTAAAAAAAAGAGGCAAAAAACACTTTATCATACCGCCTAACAAAAAGTGGAATAACACGCGATCAAAAAGACGGATATAAATAAACATGGTACCGTTGAAAACGTCATCTTGACCTCCAAAAAACGAGCCGCCATTCAGCATCATCAGCCAAAAAATAAAGTTATAGTCCCCAGAATAAAGCGATACAAAATTTTTTTTTTATTTTTTTTTATATAAAATAGTTTTTAGCGTATAAAAGCGCCAAAACATAAAAAAGATGTAAATGAGGTATCGCTGTAATCGTACTGACCCGGAGAATAAAACTGCTTTATCCATTTTACCAAACGTGGAACAGAAACAAACGCGCGCTCCCCTCCCCCAAAGAAATTCATGAATAGCTGTTTTTTTTAGTCATTCTGCCTAACAAAAATCGGAATAAAAAGCGATTAAAAAAGTCACTGCCTGAAAATGGTACCAATAAAAACGTCAACTCATCCCGCAAAAAACAAGACCTCACATGACTCTGTGGACCAAAATATTGAAAAATTTTAGCTCTCAAAATGTGGAGACGCAAAAACTATTTTTTGCAATAAAAAGCGTCTTTTAGTGTGTGACAGCTGCCAATCATAAAAATCCGCTAAAAAACCCGCTATAAACGTAAATCAAAGTCCCCTTCATCACCTCCTTAGTTAGGGAAAAATAATAAAATTAAAAAAATTTATTTATTTCCATTTTCCCGTTAGGGTTGTGGCTAAAGTTAGGGTTGGGGCTAAAGTTAGGGTTGGGATTACATTTACGGTTGGGGTTAGGGGTGTGGTTAGGGTTGGTTGGAATTAGGGTTAGGGGTGTGTTGGAGTTAGGGTTAGGGGTGTGGTTGGGAATAGGGTTAGGGGCATGTTCGGGTTATAATTAGGGTTGCGATTAGGGTTAGGGGTGTGTTTGGGTTAGGGTTTCAGTTAGAATTGGGGGGTTTCCACTCTTTAGGCACATCACGGCTCTCCAAACGCGACATGGTGTACAATCTCAATTCCAGCCAATTCTGCGTGGAAAAAGTAAAACTGTGCTCCTTCCCTTCCGAGCTCTCCCATGCGCCCAAACAGGGGTTTACCCCAACATATGGGGTATCAGCGAACTCAGGACAAATTGGACAACTTTTGGGGTCCAATTTCTCTTGTTACACTTGTGAAAATAAAAATTTTGGGGCTAAAAAATAACTTTTGTGGAAAAATGATATTCATTTTCACGGGTTTCTACTGTTTAGGTACATCATGGGCTCTGCAAATGCAACGTGATGCCTGCAGACGATTCCAACAAAGTCTGCATTCCAAGCGGCGCTCCTCCCCTTCCGAGCTCTGCCATGTGCCCAAACGGTGGTTACCCCCCACATATAGGGTATCAGCGTACTCAAAACAAATTGCACAACAACTTTTCGGGTCCAATTTCTTCTGTTACCCTTGGAAAAATACAAAATTGGGGACTAAAAGATCATTTTTTGTGAAAAAAAAGTTAAATGTTCATTTTTTTTTTTTAAACATTCCAAAAATTCCTGTGAAACACCCGAAGAATTAATAAACTTCTTGAATGTGGTTTTGAGCACCTTGAGGGGTGCAGTTTTTAGAATGTTGTCACACTTGGGTATTTTCTATCATATAGACCCCTCAAAGTGACTTCAAATGTGATGTAGTCCCTAAAAAAAAAAATTGTGTTGGAAAAATGAGAAATTGCTGGTCAACTTTTAACCCTTATAACTCCCTAACATAAAAAATGTTGGTTCCAAAATTGTGCTGATGTAAAGTAGACATGTATTAAGTATTTTGTGTGACATATCTCTGTGATTTAACACCTTTCTGCCATTAGACGTACTATTGCGTCCATGTGGGGTGGGCTTTACTTCCCAAGGACGCAATAGTACGTCATATGCGATCGGCAGCGCTCACGGGGGGAGCGCCGCCGATCGCGGCCGGGTGTCAGATGACATCCGGCACTATGTGCCAGGAGCGGTCAAAGACCGCCCCCGGCACATTAACCCCCGGCACACCGCGATCAAAGATGATCGCGATGTGCCGGCGGTGCAGGGAAGCACCGCGCAGGGAGGGGGCTCCCTGCGGGCTTCCCTGAGCCCCCCGCAGCAACGCGATGTGATCGCGTTGCTGCGAGGGTCTTACCTCCCTCCCTCCCTGCTCGAGCCCCGAATCCAAGATGGCCGCGGATCCGGGTCCTGCAGGGAGGGAGGTGGCTTCACAGAGCCTGCTCAGAGCAGGCACTGTGAAGCAGCCTGCACTCCTATCAGATCGGTGATCTGACAGAGTGCTGTGCAAACTGTCAGATCACCGATCTGTGATGTCCCCCCCCTGGGACAAAGTAAAAAAGTTAAAAAAAATTTTTTCAAATGTGTAAAAAAAAATATTCCAAAATAATGAAAAAAAAAATATTATTCCCATAAATACATTTCTTTATCTAAATAAAAAAAACAAAACAATAAAAGTACACATATTTAGTATCGCCGCGTCCGTAACGGCCCGACCTATAAAACTGGCCCACTAGTTAACCCCTTCAGTAAACACCGTAAGAAAAAAAAAAAAAAACGAGGCAAAAAACAACGCTTTATTATCATACCGCCGAACAAAAAGTGGAATAACACGCGATCAAAAAGATGGATATAAATAACCATGGTACCGCTGAAAGCGGCATCTTGTCCCGCAAAAAACGAGCCGCCATACAGCATCATCAGCAAAAACATAAAAAAGTTATAGTCCTGAGAATAAAGCGATGCAAAAATAATTATTTTTTCCGTAAAATAGTTTTTATCGTATAAAAGCGCCAAAACATAAAAAAATGATATAAATGAGGTGTCGCTGTAATCATACTGACCCGAAGAATAAAACTGCTTTATCAATTTTACCAAACACGGAACGGTATAAACGCCTCCCCCAAAAGAAATTCATGAATAGCTGTTTTTTGGTCATTCTTCCTCACAAAAATCGGAATAAAAAGCGATCAAAAAATGTCACGTGCCTGAAAATGTTACCAATAAAATCGTCAACTCGTCCCGCAAAAAACAAGACCTCACATGACTCTGTGGACCAAAATATGGAAAAATTATAGCTCTCAAAATGTGGTAACGCAAAAAATATTTTTTGCAATAAAAAGCGTCTTTCAGTGTGTGACGGCTGCCAATCATAAAAATCCGCTAAAAAACCCGCTATTAAAGTAAATCAAACCCCCCTTCATCACCCCCTTAGTTAGGGAAAAATTTAAAAAATGTATTTATATCCATTTTCCCGTTAGGGCTAGGGTTGGGGCTAGGGTTAGGGCTAGGGTTAGGGCTAGGGTTAGGGTTGGGGCTACAGTTAGGGTTGGGGCTAAAGTTGGGGTTAGGGTTTAGATTACATTTACAGTTGGGAATAGGGTTGGGATTAGGGGTGTGTCAGGGTTAGGGGTGTGGTTAGGGTTACCGTTGGAATTAGGGTTAGGGGTGTGTTTGGATTAGGGCTTCAGTTATAATTGGAGGGTTTCCACTGTTTAGGCACATCAGGGGCTCTCCAAACACGACATGGCGTCCGATCTCAATTCCAGCCAATTCTGCGTTGAAAAAGTAAAACAGTGCTCCTTCCCTTCCGAGCTCTCCCGTGTGCCCAAACAGGGGTTTGCCCCAACATATGGGGTATCAGCGTACTCAGGACAAATAGGACAACAACTTTTGGGGTCCAATTTCTCCTGTTACCCTTGGGATAAAACAAACTAGGGGCTAAAAAATAATTTTTGTGGGAAAAAAAAAAGGATTTTTTTATTTTCACGGCTCTGCGTTATAAACTGTAGTGAAACACTTGGGGGTTCAAAGTTCTCCCAACACATCTAGATGAGTTCCCTGGGGGGTCTAGTTTCCAATATGGGGTCACTTGTGGGGGGTTTCTACTGTTTAGGTACATTAGGGGCTCTGCAAACGCAATGTGACGCCTGCAGACTATCCCATCTAAGTCTGCATTCCAAATGGCACTCCTTCCCTTCCGAGCCCTCCCATGCGCCCAAACGGTGGTTCCCCCCAACATATGGGGTATCAGCGTACTCAGGACAAATTGGACAACAACTTTTGGGGTCGAATTTCTCCTCTTACCCTCGGGAAAATACAAAACTGGGGGCTAAAAAATAATTTTTGTGGGAAAAAATGTTTGTTTTATTTTTACGGCTCTGCATTATAAACTTCTGTGAAGCCCTTGGTGGGTCAAAGCGCTCACCACACATCTAGATAAGTTCCTTAGGGGGTCTACTTTCCAAAATGGTGTCACTTGTGGGGGGTTGCTACTGTTTAGGTACATTAGGGGCTCTGCAAACGCAATGTGACACCTGCAGACCATTCCATCTAAGTCTGCATTCCAAATGGAGCTCCTTCCCTTCCGAGCCCTCCCATGCGCCCAAACAGTGGTTCCCCCCCACTTTTGGGGTATCAGCGCACTCACGACAAATTGGACAACAAATTTTGGGGTCCAATTTCTCCTGTTACCCTCGGGAAAATACAAAACTGGGGGCTAAAAAATAATTTTTGTGGGAAAAAATGTTTGTTTTATTTTTACGGCTCTGCATTATAAACTTCTGTGAAGCCCTTGGTGGGTCAAAGCGCTCACCACACATCTAGATAAGTTCCTTAGGGGGTCTACTTTCCAAAATGGTGTCACTTGTGGGGGGTTTCAATGTTTAGGCACATCAGTGGCTCTCCAAACGCAACATGGCGTCCCATCTCAATTCCTGTCAATTTTGCATTGAAAAGTCTAATGGCGCTCCTTCCCTTCCGAGCTCTCCCATGCGCCCAAACAGTGGTTTACCCCCACATATGGGGTATCAGCGTACTCAGGACAAATTGTACAACAACTTTTGGGGTCCAATTTCTTCTCTTACCCTTGGGAAAATAAAAAATTGGGGGCGAAAAGATAATTTTTGTGAAAAAATATGATTTTTTATTTTTACGGTTCTCCATTATAAACTTCTGTGAAGCACTTGGTGGGTCAAAGTGCTCACCACACCTCTAGATAAGTTCCTTAGGGGGTCTACTTTCCAAAATGGTGTCACTTGTGGGGGGTTTCAATGTTTAGGCACATCAGTGGCTCTCCAAACGCAACATGGCGTCCCATCTCGATTCCAGTCAATTTTGCATTGAAAAGTCTAATGGCGCTCCTTCGCTTCCGAGCTCTGTCATGTGCCCAAACAGTGGTTTACCCCCACATATGGGGTATCGGTGTACTCAGGACAAATTGTACAACAACTTTTGCGGTCCATTTTCTCCTGTTACACTTGGTAAAATAAAACAAATTGGAGCTGAATAAAAATTTTTGTGAAAAAAAGTTACATGTTCATTTTTATTTAAACATTCCAAAAATTCCTGTGAAGCACCAGAAGGGTTAATAAACTTCTTGAATATGGTTTTGAGCACCATGAGGGGTGCAGTTTTTAGAATGGTGTCACACTTGGGTATTTTCTATCATATAGACCCCTCAAAATGACTTCAAATGAGATGTGGTCCCTAAAAAAAAATGGTGTTGTAAAAATGAGAAATTGCTGGTCAACTTTTAACCCTTATAACTCCCTAACAAAAAAAAATTTTGGTTCCAAAATTGTGCTGATGTAAAGTAAACATGTGGGAAATGTTACTTATTAAGTATTTTGTGGGACATATCTCTGTGATTTAATTGCATAAAAATTCAAAGTTGGAAAATTGCGAAATTTTCATAATTTTCGCCAAATTTCCGTTTTTTTCACAAATAAACGCAAGTACTATCAAATAATTTTTACCATTGTCATGAAGTACAATATGTCACGAGAAAACAGTGTCAGAATCACTGGAATCCGTTGAAGCGTTCCAGAGTTATAACCTCATAAAGGGACAGTGGTCAGAATTGTAAAAATTGGCCCGGTCATTAACGTGCAAACCACCCTTGGGGGTAAAGGGGTTAAGGGCATAAAAATTCAAAGTTGGTAAATTGCGAAAATTTTCGCCAAATTTCTGTTTTTTTTCACAAATAAGTACAGGTACTATCAAAGAAACTTTACCACTATCATGAAGTACAATATGTCACGAGAAAACAGTCTCAGAATCATCAGGATCCGTTGAAGCGTTCAAGAGTTATAACCTCATAAAGGGACAGTGGTCAGAATTGTAAAAATTGGCCCTGTCATTAACGTGCAAACCACCCTTGGTGGTTAAAATCGAAAATAAATTAATCTGATCGGTAAGCCGCGCAACGAGGAAAGGTGGTTTTTGGCCGCTGCAACATTGCAATAAGAGGCAATCAAAACATTGTATCTGCTCCAAAATGGTCCGTAAAAAGTCAGCTCATGGCACCAAATAAAAAGCCGTCAAACAGCCCCGTATCCCAAAAGCAAAAAATGTTATGGGTCTCGAAATAACAAATAGAAAATGACAGCATTTTTTTTTTTTATACAAACCGATTTTTTGCTACACCACTGAAATAAAAAAAAAATACATGTATGGTATCTGCATAATCGTACTGACCTGGATAATTATTTTTTTCTATATAGCAAAAATGGTAAAAAAAAAAACAAAACAAAAAAAAAAAATCTCTTTTGCAACTTCGACGCTCTTGGGCTTTTTTTTCACACTTTCCAGTGTATCACATGATAAAATGGCATCAATTCAAAAGTAAAACTCATCCTTCAAAAAAAACAAGCTCTCATACGGGTATGTGGAAGGAAAAATAAAAAAAAGTTTTTGCTCTTGGAAGAAGGGGAGGAAAAAATGGAAATTGGCCTCGGCGTGAAGGAGTGTGTATATAATCTATTATATAACGCTGAGAGCGTCACTCTGTCCGAAGCCTTTATAGACTGCGCAAGCGCAGTCTGGCCCCCACAGAGTGACGCTCCCAGGAGATCGCGGTATGCGTAAACACTGAACGCACGCCGCGATCTCCACCGGAGAGTCAGGGACCGCCAGGAGGGTAAGTATATTCACCTGTCCCCCGTTCCAGCTCTGCGTGCGGCTCCGTCTCCCGGGTCCTCTGCTGTGACGTTCACAGTTCAGAGGGCGCGATGACGCGCTTAATGCGCGCCGGCGCCGCCCTCTGACTGAACAGTCACAGCCAGAGGAGCCGGAAGATGGCAGTGCGCAGCGGTGGAATGGGACAGACAGGTGAGTATAGCAAGTGCTGGGGGCCTGAGCTAGCGGTGATACCGGCACCTGACCCCCACAGCGCGCTGGTGTCCCCGCCTGCTCAGGCCCCCAGCACTCGGCGCCCAGCGACCATAGGTGAGTATGGTATTTTTTTTTTTTATATATGGCAGCAGCATACGGGGCATATACAATGGACCATCTTATGGGGGGCATATAATACAATGGAGCATCTTATGGGGGGCATATAATACAATGGAGCATCTTATGGGGGGCATATAATACAATGGAGCATCTTATGGGGGGCATATAATACAATGGAGCATCTTATGGGGCCATCAACCATAATGGAGCAGTGTACGGGGGCATATATTATGGAGCATCTTATGTGGGCCATAAACCTTTATGGAGCAGTGTACGGGGGCATACACACTGGAGCGTCTTATGGGGGCCATAAACCTTTATGGAGCAGTGTACGGGGGCATACACACTGGAGCTTCTTATGGGGGCCATAAACCTTTATGGAGCAGTGTACGGGGGCATATACTATGGAGCATCTTATGGGGGCCATCAACCTTTATGGAGCAGTGTACGGGGGGCATACACTATGGTGCATCTGATGGGGGCCATAAACCTTTATGGAGCAGTGTACGGGGGGGCATACACTATGGAGCATCTTATGGGGGCCATAAACCATAATGGAGCAGTGTACGGGGCATATACTATGGAGCATCTTATGGGGGCCATCAACCATAATGGAGCAGCTTATGGGGCATATGGATGGGAGAAGCAAATTAAAGAATGGTGGCGCAGGATGGGAGCAGCACATGACAGAACGGGGGCGCAGGATGGGGGCAGCACATGACAGAACAGGGGTGCAGGATGGAAGCAGCACATGACAGAACGGGCACAGGATGGGAGCAGCACATGACAGAACGGGGGCACAGGATGGGAGCGCAGGACGGGAGCAGCAAATGACAGAATGGGGGCGCAGGATGGGTGCAGAACATATCAGAATGGAGGTGCAGGATGGGTGCAGCACATGTCAGAATGGGGGCGCAGGATGGGAGCAGCACATGTCACAATGGGGGCGCAGGATGGGAGCAGCACATGACAGAATGGGGGCGCAAGATGGGTGCAACACATGGCAGGATGGGGGCGCAAGATGGGTGCAACACATGGCAGGATGGGGACGCAGGATGGAGCAGCACATGTCAGAATGGGGGTGCAGGATTGGAGCAGCACATGTCAGAATGGGGGTGCAGGATGGGTGCAGCACATGACAGGATGGGGACGCAGGATGGAGCAGCTCATGACAGGATGGGGACGCAGGATGGAGACCATATACCAATATAGATTCTCGCCACCCGGGTGTAGAACGGGTTCAATAGCTAATATATATATATACATACACATGCATAGCTACATAACAAGACTGCTAAGTCTTCTGGGTAATTTTGCAATGCATCGCTGGGAACGGAAGATGGCGGCAGGCGCAAGCGGCTCGGCGGACAACGGAGTGTAAGTATAGCAGGTTTTTTGTTTTTATTATTTGTAACATTACATTTTTTTTACTATTGATGCCGCATGGGCAGCATCAATAGTAAAAAGTTGGGGACACACAGGGTTAATAGCGGTGGTAACGGAGTGCGTTACCCGCGGCATAACGTGGTCCGTTACCGCCGGCATTAACCCTGTGTGAGCGGTGACCGGAGGGGAGTATGCGGGCACTGACTGCAGGGAGTAAGGAGCGGCCATTTTCTTCCGGACTGTGGTCGTCGCTGATTGGTCATGGCTGTTTTGCCGCGACCAATCAGCGACTTGGATTTCCATGACAGACAGAGGCCGCGACCAATGAATATCCGTGACAGACAGAAGGACAGAAAGACGGAAGTGACCCTTAGACAATTATATAGTAGATAATAAAAATGTATATAATGTTTATTAGGCCATTAAATACACATTTTTATGTAAAAAAATAAACCAGAAACAGTATATATTTGGTTTTGCGGTGTCCGAAATGATCCGATCTATAAAACGGTCACATTAGTTTACCCCTTCAGTGAACGCCGTAAAAAAAAAAAATAAAACATGGCATACTATGGTTTTTCAGATTGCTGGAAAAAAAAGTGGAATGAAATGCGATCAAAAAGACAAATGTAAACAAAAGTGGAATAGCTGAAAATATCTTGTCCTACAAAAAAATAAACTGCCACACAGCTTCATCAGCAGAAAAATAAAATAAAAAGTTGTAGCTCCCAGAATAAAGTGATGCAAAAATATTTTTTCTATAAAAGTTTTTATTGCGTAAAAGTGCCAAAACACAAAAAAAGACAAGTTATTGCTGTAATCGTACTGACTCGAAGAATCAAACTGCCTTATCAATTTTACCACATGTGATACGGCATAAACCTCCCCTCCCAAAAAAAACAATTCCTGAATTGCTGGTTTTTGTTCATTCTGCCTCTCAAAAATCGGAATATCCAAACTTAAAAAAACACTTTAGATATGGTATTGCTGTAATTGCACCAACCCGAAGAATAAAGTTGTCTAATCACTCAATACCACACGAGGAATTGCTTTAAAAGAGTAAAACCAATTCTTTGCTTGCTGTTGGTTCCCCCCTGTCCCCCCCCCGCCTCAAAAAGATCACAGTTTGGCTCTGCTCACATTTATCCTGCTCTCTAGGCTGTGTGCTTACATCGGGGTTTCTGTGTAAATCTCTGAAGTACTTGATTCAGACCGAATCCCCAGTGGAAGATTCCCCGCAACGAGGCAGATGCAGACACTATGGACAATGTCTGGCCTATGATCTGGCAGTGTCAGTTTTTTTAAGCGTGCACAAAAGTACTGTCGACCACAGTTTTGTGCGCTTCTGAAAATTACAACGCTGAACAGAGGACAGATGGAGTCCAGGGTAACTCTACTGCCTCAATATACTGAATAGATCATTGGGGGTGGGGAGTTTCATCTGTATCACGTTACTCAAAGATTTAGATGTAAGTGCTCAGTATAGAGCACAAGATAAATGGGATTCAAAATGCAGAGGCGTAGCTAGAGCTTTTGCCGCCCGGGGCTGTTCCCGAGTTTGGCGCCCCCCCCCCCCCTCCCCCGGCTCAATACACACAAAGGTTACCAAAAATGGTTTTCCTGTTTTGTAGAACTTAAACTGGGCCTAATGGTGTCACCCCCACATGCCAAACCTGTGACTTAATACCAACACACCATGACCAGACCACATAGTGACCGAATAATACTACATACAAGGGACAAATACCACAACACCATTTCCAGACCACATATTACCACCACATAGTGACTGAATACTACAATACTGATCAGTAATAAAAAAAACAAAAACACAATACTATCACCATAAGTGCCAGTATTCACAGGAGATCTGTAATTAGTATGCAGTGTCTGTGTAGAGGTAATACAGAGATCACTGGTGGTATTATACACAGGAACTCTGTATATAATGTATAGATAATACAGTGATCACTGGTGACATTGTACACAGGACCGCTGTATATAGTATACAGTGTATAGTGTCAGTGTATAGGTAACACTGACTCACCAGTGACGTCTCTAGGTGAAGTCCTTCATCTTTCATCCAGCACAGACCGCCATCATTCCTTCCAGCCAGGACTCGTTTCTGCAGGAAATAAGTTATCTCAAGCTCCGCTTGCAGAACACATTACTTAATTTTTCACAACTTCTACATTACATCACATGAAGAAAAAAAGGTGATATAGTGTCACTCTGCACAGTAACAGGACCGCCTCCCCATTTAAAACAGTATACTCAAAAAATAAAATAAATACATCACTGCAGTAATAATATCCCTTAATTAGCCCCTATGGTAACACTATTCCCCACCCTGGCCCCGTTTATCTCATTCCTGGCTCCAGCCATATGTTCTCACATCCTGCCCTCATGAGTATCCATTCTACCCCATATGATCTCCCCATCCTGCCCCACCAGCCTCCATCGTATCCGTCCTGCCCCATGATCCAATCCTGCCCGTGTCTCCAATCATGCCCCGTATCTACTGTTGTGAATTCTGTGGCTGAATTCACTCCTGTGGTCACAAGTGGTACTGCAGCTTCTGGGCTTCCTCCCTCAGGTGTTCTGGTGAGCTCGTTGGCTGCCTTGTTATTTAACTCCACCTGATTCTGTCTTCCTTGCTCCTTGTCAATGTTCCAGTGTTGGATCTGAGCTTCTGGATCTTTCCTGTGGCCTGCTGCTCTGCTTAGATAAGTGCTTCTTTGCTTTTGTTGCTGTTTTTTCTGTCCAGCTTGTCTATTCGTTTTTGCTGGAAGCTCTGAGACGCAGAGGGTGTACCGCCGTGCCGTTAGTTCGGCACGGTGGGTCTTTTTGGTTTTTTGCTTTAGGGTTTTTTGTAGACTGCAAAGTTCTCTTTGCTATCCTCGCTCTATCTAGAATATCGGGCCTCACTTTGCTGAATCTATTTCATCCCTACGTTTTGTCTTTTCATCTTGCTAACAGTCATTATATGTGGGGGGCTGCCTTTTCCTTTGGGGTATTTCTCTGAGGCAAGTCAGGCTTGTATTTCTATCTTCAGGCTAGTCAGTTCCTCAGGCTGTGCCGAGTTGCATAGGTAGTGTCAGGCGCAATCCACAGCTGCCTTTAGTTGTGTGTAGGATAGGTTCAGGTATTGCGGTCTACAGAGATTCCACGTCTCAGAGCTCGTTCTATTGTTTTTGGGTTTTTGTCAGATCACTGTATGTGCTCTGATTACTGGCACACTGTGTTACTGGATTGCCTTCATAACAATCTACATTCTGCCCATGCCTCAAGTCCTGCCCCCAGTGTGTCCAGCAATCTGCTCCAGTGTGTCCAGCATATTACCCCCATGTTGTCCAGCAATCTGCCCCAGTGTGTCTAGCATATTACCCCCAGTGTGTCCAGAAATCTGCCCCAGTATGTCCAGCACTGCCCCCAGTGTGTCCAGCAATCTGCCCCAGTGTTCAGCATTGCCCCAGTGTGTCCAGCAGTCTGCCCCAGTGTGTCCAGCATATTACCCCCAGTGTGTCCAGCATATTACCCCCAGTGTCCAGCATTGCCCCAGTGTGTCCAGCATATTACCCCCAGTGTGCCCAGCATATTACCCCCAGTGTGTCCAGCAATCTGCCCCAGTGTCCAGCATTGCCCCAGTGTGTCCAGCAGTCTGCCCCAGTGTGTCCAGCATATTACCCCCAGTGTGTCCAGCATATTACCCCCAGTGTCCAGCATTGCCCCAGTGTGTCCAGCATATTACCCCCAGTGTGTCCAGCATATTACCCCCAGTGTGTCCAGCATATTACCCCCAGTGTGTCCAGCATATTACCCCAGTGTCCAGCATTGCCCCAGTGTGTCCAGAAATCTGCCCCAGGGTCTCCAGCATTGCCCCAGTATGTCCAGAAATCTGCCCCAGTGTGTCCAGAAGTCTGCCCCAGGGTCTCCAGCATTTCCTCAATGTGTCCAGAAATCTGCCCCAGGGTCTCCAGTATTGCCCCATGGTCTCCTGTATTGCCCCAGTGTGTCCAGCAATCTGCCCCATGGTCTCCTGTATTGCCCCAGTGTGTCCAGCATTCTGCCCCATGGTCTCCAGTATTGCCCCAGTGTGTCCAGCATTCTGCCCCATCGTTTTCAGTATTGCCCCAGTGTGTCCAGCAATCTGCCCCATGGTCTCCAGTATTGCCCCAGTGTGTCCAGCAATCTGCCTCATGGTCTCCAGTATCGCCCCGGTGTGTCCAGCATTCTGCCCCATGGCCTCCAGTATTGCCCCAGTGCGTCCAGCATTCTGCCCCATGGTCTCCAGTATTGCCCCAGTGCATCCAGCAATCTGCCCCATGGTCTCCAGTATTGCCCCAGTGCATCCAGCAATCTGCCCCATGGTCTCCAGTATTGCCCCAGTGCATCCAGCAATCTGCCCCATGGTCTCCAGTATTGCCCCAGTGCGTCCAGCAATCTGCCCCATGGTCTCCAGTATTGCCCCGGTGTGTCCAGCATTCTGCCCCATGGTCTCCAGTATTGCCCCAGTGTGTCCAGCAATCTGCCCCATGGTCTCCAGTATTGCCCCAGTGTGTCCAGCAATCTGCCCCATGGTCTCCAGTATTGCCCCAGTGTGTCCAGCAATCTGCCCCATGGTCTCCAGTATTGCCCCAGTGTGTCCAGCATTCTGCCCCATGGTCTCCAGTATTGCCCCGGTGTGTCCAGCATTCTGCCCCATGGTCTCCAGTATTGCCCCGGTGTGTCCAGCAATCTGCCCCATGGTCTCCAGTATTGCCCCGGTGTGTCCAGCAATCTGCCCCATGGTCTCCAGTATTGCCCCGGTGTGTCCAGCAATCTGCCCCATGGTCTCCAGTATTGCCCCGGTGTGTCCAGCATTCTGCCCCATGGTCTCCAGTATTGCCCCGGTGTGTCCAGCAATCTGCCCCATGGTCTCCAGTATTGCCCCGGTGTGTCCAGCAATCTGCCCCATGGTCTCCAGTATTGCCCCAGTGTGTCCAGCATTGCCCCCAGAGTCAGACATAAAGAAAAAAAAAGAAAAAAGTAAAATCCTCACCTCTCCCGTTCCTAGCGCAGGTCCGGTGCAGTCAGCGTCTCTCCGGCTCTGCGACGCTCAGGACAGAGAGGCTGAGCGGCGCGCACAGTGATGACGTCATCGCGCCCTCTGCTCTGAGACGTCGCAGAGTCAGAGGACGCTATAGCTGCCGCAGGAACCAGGAGAGGTGAGTATTAGAGCGGGGGGCGGGGGCCCGGGGGTGGAGGGAGCCTGGTCGTGGGGGCGGACGGCGCCGCCCGAAGATTTAAAGGGGCGTCTTTTTTTTTTTTTTTCTTCTTCTTTCTCCTCCTGCAGCGCCGGCACCCCCCTTCCTACGCCACTGTCAAAATGTTATTAAAAATGTTCCCAACAAAAACTTCAACTCAATCCACAAAAAAATGCTCCCACTCAGCTCCGTCATCAGTCAATGGAAATATTGATGGCTTCCAAATTACTGGGAGTACAATGGTCCTGGAAAAGCGCTATGGCTCCTCGTTTCCCCAAAGAAATTCAAAGCTTCCAAATGGGCCCCCTTTCCTTGCGAGTCCCACAGTGTGCCTAGCATCCACATGTTTGGCAGGGGTATAATTTCCAAAATGGGGTCACTTGAGGGGGGCATTCTAATCTTTTAGCACTTAGGGCTCGTACATGGAGTCCACAGAATATTCTAGGAAAATCTGCTCTCCAGGAGGCAAACAGCACTCCGAGTCTCGCTATGTGGCTAAGCAGTACTGTACAACCACATATGAAGTATTGCCATGTTTAGCAGAGATTGTGTGACAAATTTGATATGGTTTTTACTCATTTTCCAATCTGAAAATGTAAAATATGGGGCTAAAACTAAATTTTTGTGGTAAAAATACATCACCCCTGTTATGGCTGGCAATCAGGCAACACAGCGTGCAGTAATCAGCGCACATACAGAGATCTGGCAATAACCAAAAACAATAGGACGAGCTCTGAGACGTGGAATCTCTGTAGATTGCAGTACCTGATCTATCCTCACACAACTATAAGCAGCAGTGGATTGCGCCTATCACTACCTATGCAACTCGGCACTGCCTGAGGAGCTGACTAGCCTGAAGATAGAAATACAAGCCTGACTTACCTCAGAGAAATACCCCAAAGGAATAGGCAGCCCCCCACATATAATGACTGTTAGCAAGATGAAAAGACAAACGTAGGAATGAAATAGATTCAGCAAAGTGAGGCCCGATATTCTAGACAGAGCGAGGATAGCAAAAAACTATGCAGTCTACAAAAAACCCTAAAACGAAAACCACGCAAAGGGGCAAAAAGACCCACCGTGCCGAACTAACAGCACGGCGGTGCACCCCTTTGCTTCTCAGAGCTTCCAGCAAAAGTTAATAGCAAGCTGGACAGAAAAAACAGAAAACAAACTAGAAGCACTTATCTAGCAGAGCAGCAGGCCCAAGGAAAGATGCAGTAGCTCAGATCCAACACTGGAACATTGACAAGGAGCAAGGAAGACAGACTCAGGTGGAGCTAAATAGCAAGGCAGCCAACGAGCTCACCAAAACACCTGAGGGAGGAAGCCCAGAGACTGCAATACCACTTGTGACCACAGAAGTGAACTCAGCCACAGAATTCACAACAGTACCCCCCCCTTGAGGAGGGGTCACCGAACCCTCACCAGAACCCCCAGGCCGACCAGGATGAGCCACATGAAAGGCACGAACAAGATCTGGGGCATGGACATCAGAGGCAAAAACCCAGGAATTATCTTCCTGAGCATAACCCTTCCATTTGACCAGATACTGGAGTTTCCGTCTAGAGACACGAGAATCCAAAATCTTCTCCACAATATACTCCAATTCCCCCTCCACCAAAACAGGGGCAGGAGGTTCTACAGATGGAACCATAGGTGCCACGTATCTCCTCAACAACGACCTATGGAATACATTATGTATGGAAAAGGAGTCTGGGAGGGTCAGACGAAAAGACACCGGATTGAGAATCTCAGAAATCCTATACGGACCAATAAAACGAGGTTTAAATTTAGGAGAGGAAACCTTCATAGGAATATGACGAGAAGATAACCAAACCAGATCCCCAACACGAAGTCGGGGTCCCACACGGCGTCTGCGATTAGCGAAAAGCTGAGCCTTCTCCTGGGACAAGGTCAAATTGTCCACTACCTGAGTCCAGATCTGCTGCAACCTGTCCACCACAGAATCCACACCAGGACAGTCCGAAGACTCAACCTGTCCTGAAGAGAAACGAGGATGGAACCCAGAATTGCAGAAAAATGGAGAGACCAAGGTAGCCGAGCTGGCCCGATTATTAAGGGCGAACTCAGCCAACGGCAAAAATGACACCCAATCATCCTGGTCAGCGGAAACAAAACATCTCAGATATGTTTCCAAGGTCTGATTGGTTCGTTCGGTCTGGCCATTAGTCTGAGGATGGAAGGCCGAGGAGAAAGATAGGTCAATGCCCATCCTACCACAAAAGGCTCGCCAGAACCTCGAGACAAACTGGGAACCTCTGTCAGAAACAATATTCTCAGGAATGCCATGTAAACGAACCACATGCTGGAAGAACAAAGGCACCAAATCAGAGGAGGAAGGCAATTTAACCAAGGGCACCAGATGGACCATTTTAGAAAAGCGATCACAGACCACCCAAATGACCGACATTTTTTGAGAAACGGGAAGGTCAGAAATGAAATCCATCGAAATATGTGTCCAAGGCCTCTTCGGGACCGGCAAGGGCAAAAGCAACCCACTGGTACGTGAACAGCAGGGCTTAGCCCTAGCACAAATTCCACAGGACTGCACAAAAGCACGCACATCTCGTGACAGAGATGGCCACCAGAAGGATCTAGCAACCAACTCCCTGGTACCAAAGATTCCTGGATGACCGGCCAGCACCGAACAATGAAGTTCAGAGATAACTTTACTAGTCCACCTATCAGGGACGAACAGTTTCTCGGCCGGACAACGATCAGGTTTATTAGCCTGAAATTTCTGCAACACTCTCCGCAAATCAGGGGAGATGGCAGACACAATGACTCCCTCCTTGAGGATACTCGCCGGCTCAGATAACCCCGGAGAGTCGGGCACAAAACTCCTAGACAGAGCATCCGCCTTCACATTTTTAGAGCCCGGAAGGTATGAAATCACAAAATCAAAACGAGCAAAAAATAACGACCAACGGGCCTGTCTAGGATTCAAGCGCTTGGCAGACTCAAGATAAGTAAGGTTCTTATGATCAGTCAAAACCACCACGCGATGCTTAGCACCCTCAAGCCAATGACGCCACTCCTCGAATGCCCACTTCATGGCCAGCAACTCTCGGTTGCCCACATCATAATTACGCTCAGCAGCAGAAAATTTCCTGGAAAAGAAAGCACATGGTTTGAACACTGAGCAACCAGAACCTCTCTGTGACAAAACCGCCCCTGCACCAATCTCAGAAGCATCAACCTCGACCTGGAACGGAAGAGAAACATCAGGTTGACACAACACAGGGGCACAGCAAAAACGACGCTTCAACTCCTGAAAAGCTTCCACGGCAGCAGAAGACCAATTAACCAAATCAGCACCCTTCTTGGTCAAATCGGTCAATGGTCTGGCAATGCTAGAAAAATTACAGATGAAGCGACGATAAAAATTAGCAAAGCCCAGGAATTTCTGCAGACTTTTTAGAGATGTCGGCTGAGTCCAATCCTGGATGGCCTGAACTTTAACCAGATCCATCTCGATAGTAGAAGGGGAAAAGATGAACCCCAAAAATGAAACTTTCTGCACACCGAAGAGACACTTTGATCCCTTCACAAACAAGGAATTAGCACGCAGTACCTGGAAAACCATTCTGACTTGCTTCACATGAGACTCCCAATCATCTGAGAAGATCAAAATGTCATCCAAGTAAACAATCAAGAATTTATCCAGATACTCACGGAAAATGTCATGCATAAAAGACTGAAAAACAGATGGAGCATTGGCAAGTCCGAACGGCATCACCAGATACTCAAAATGACCCTCGGGCGTATTAAATGCCGTTTTCCATTCATCTCCCTGCCTGATTCTCACCAGATTATACGCACCACGAAGATCAATCTTAGTAAACCAACTAGCCCCCTTAATCCGAGCAAACAAGTCAGAAATCAATGGCAAGGGATACTGAAACTTAACAGTGATCTTATTAAGAAGGCGGTAATCAATACACGGTCTTAGCGAACCATCCTTCTTGGCTACAAAAAAGAACCCTGCTCCCAATGGTGACGATGATGGGCGAATATGTCCCTTCTCCAGGGACTCCTTCACATAACTGCGCATAGCGGTGTGTTCAGGTACGGACAAATTAAATAAACGACCCTTAGGGAATTTACTACCAGGAATCAAATCGATAGCACAATCACAATTCCTATGCGGAGGTAGGGCATCAGACTTGGACTCTTCAAATACATCCTGAAAGTCCGACAAGAACTCTGGGATGTCAGAAGGAATGGATGACGAAATAGACAAAAATGGAACATCACCATGTACTCCCTGACAACCCCAGCTGGTTACCGACATAGAGTTCCAATCCAATACTGGATTATGGGTTTGTAGCCATGGCAACCCCAACACGACCACATCATGCAAATTATGCAGTACCAGAAAGCGAATAACTTCCTGATGTGCAGGAGCCATGCACATGGTCAGCTGGGCCCAGTACTGAGGCTTATTCTTGGCCAAAGGTGTAGCATCAATTCCTCTCAACGGAATAGGACACCGCAAAGGCTCCAAGAAAAATCCACAACGTTTAGCATAATCCAAATCCATCAGATTCAGGGCAGCGCCTGAATCCACAAACGCCATGACAGAATACGATGACAAAGAGCACATTAAGGTAATGGACAAAAGGAATTTGGACTGTACAGTACCAATAACGGCAGAGCTATCGAACCGCCTAGTGCGTTTAGGACAATTAGAAATAGCATGAGTAGAATCACCACAATAGAAACACAGTCTGTTCAGACGTCTGTGTTCTTGCCGTTCTACTTTAGTCATAGTCCTGTCGCACTGCATAGGCTCAGGTTTACTCTCAGACAATACCGCCAGATGGTGCACAGATTTACGCTCGCGCAAGCGACGACCGATCTGAATGGCCAAGGACATAGACTCATTCAAACCAGCAGGCATAGGAAATCCCACCATTACATCCTTAAGAGCTTCAGAGAGACCCTTTCTGAACAAAGCCGCTAGTGCAGATTCATTCCACAGAGTGAGTACTGACCACTTCCTAAATTTCTGACAATATACTTCTACATCATCCTGACCCTGGCATAAAGCCAGCAGATTTTTCTCAGCCTGATCCACTGAATTAGGCTCATCGTAAAGCAATCCCAGCGCCTGGAAAAATGCATCAACATTACTCAATGCAGAATCTCCTGGTGCAAGAGAAAACGCCCAGTCCTGTGGGTCGCCGCGCAAAAAAAGAAATAATAATCAAAACCTGTTGAATAGGATTACCAGAAGAATGAGGTTTCAAGGCCAAAAATAGCTTACAATTATTTCTGAAGCTCAGGAACTTAGTTCTGTCACCAAAAAACAAATCAGGAATCGGAATTCTTGGTTCTAGCATCGATTTCTGATCAATAGTATCTTGAATCTTTTGTACATTTACAACGAGATTATCCATTGAGGAGCACAGAGCCTGAATATCCATGTCCACAGCTGTGTCCTGAAGCACTCTAATGTCTAGGGGAAAAAAAAGACTGAAGACAGAGCTAAGAAAAAAAAATGATGTCAGGATTTCTTTTTTCCCTCTATTGGGAATCATTGGTTTGGCTCCTTGTACTGTTATGGCTGGCAATCAGGCAACACAGCGTGCAGTAATCAGCGCACATACAGAGATCTGGCAATAACCAAAAACAATAGGACGAGCTCTGAGACGTGGAATCTCTGTAGACTGCAGTACCTGATCTATCCTCACACAACTATAAGCAGCAGTGGATTGCGCCTATCACTACCTATGCAACTCGGCACTGCCTGAGGAGCTGACTAGCCTGAAGATAGAAATACAAGCCTGACTTACCTCAGAGAAATACCCCAAAGGAATAGGCAGCCCCCCACATATAATGACTGTTAGCAAGATGAAAAGACAAACGTAGGAATGAAATAGATTCAGCAAAGTGAGGCCCGATATTCTAGACAGAGCGAGGATAGCAAAGAACTATGCAGTCTACAAAAAACCCTAAAACGAAAACCACGCAAAGGGGCAAAAAGACCCACCGTGCCGAACTAACAGCACGGCGGTGCACCCCTTTGCTTCTCAGAGCTTCCAGCAAAAGTTAATAGCAAGCTGGACAGAAAAAACAGAAAACAAACTAGAAGCACTTATCTAGCAGAGCAGCAGGCCCAAGGAAAGATGCAGTAGCTCAGATCCAACACTGGAACATTGACAAGGAGCAAGGAAGACAGACTCAGGTGGAGCTAAATAGCAAGGCAGCCAACGAGCTCACCAAAACACCTGAGGGAGGAAGCCCAGAGACTGCAATACCACTTGTGACCACAGAAGTGAACTCAGCCACAGAATTCACAACACACCCCCCCATGAATTACACAGTGCATAAAGTGTTAATAGCGGGATTACACACACGTGTGTTGAGGTGTGACGTCTCCGCTAACCTAGGCACAGTTTTGTACTAAGCGGACTAGATTATTGCTCAGTTTATCACAGGACCACCACCAAAGGGGGGTAATGATCGCTGCCTGAAAGCCGCTGTTCGTATTGTACTGCGACTGGTAATCAATAGCAGGCGCGATCACTCCCCGTGCATATCATGGCACATGGAGTGTTAACAGCAATGCTGCCGTATAGAAACTCTGCTATGTGCCAGGTGTAGTTCAGTCCTGTGCAAGCTGATTTACCGCTATAATCTGCCTTTTATATTGTTCTAGATCCTGACTACCTAACGTCATTCTAAACTATAGGATGTGTCTCGACGTGCGTTTCGCCGGTACACCGGCTTTTTCTAAGGCCGGCTTCACACTCAGCGTATGAATATACGGTCCGTATATTACGGCCGTAATACGCTGAAAAGTCCCGAAAATAGTGGTCCGTAGCTCCTCCGTAGGCAGGGTGTTTCAGCGTTTTTTGCGCATGGCATCCTCTGTATGTAATCCGTACGTCATCCGTACTGCGTGTTTTTATCGCAGGCTTGCAAAACCGACATACGGCTATACAAGGGATCCATGTGTAAAAAAAAAAAAAAAAAAACAACATATATACTGTCTATATATATATCTACTATATAAAGCTGAATGTGTGTGTGTGTATGTGTGTGTGTATGTCCGGGATTGGCATCTGCACCGTCGCAGCTACAGCCACAAAATTTTGCACAGTCACACGTCTGGACCCCGAGAGCGTCATAGGCTATATTGTGAGGCGAAATTTTAACCCCACGCGTTCCAATTCACCAAACAATTTTGCCCCTATCTACATAATGGGGAAAAAAGTGAAAGGAAAAGTGTTGGAAGCGTCGCAGCTAAAGAAACAAAATTTTGCACAGTCACACGTCTGGACCCTGAGAGCGTCATAGGCTACATTGTGAGGTGAAATTTTAACCCCGCGCTTTCCAATTCATCAAACAATATCGCCCCTATCTACATAATGGGGAAAAAAGTGAAAGGAAAAGTGTTGGAGGCGTCGCAGCTACAGAAACAAAATTTTGCACAGTCACACGTCTGGACCCTGAGAGCGTCATAGGCTACGTTGTGAGGTGAAATTTTAACCCCGCGCTTTCCAATTCACCAAACAATTTTGCCCCTATCTACATAATGGGGAAAAAGTGAAATGAAAAGTGTTGGAGGCGTCGCAGCTACAGCCACAAAATTTTGCACAGTCACACGTCTGGACCCTGAGAGCGTCATAGGCTATGTTGTGAGGTGAAATTTTAACTCCGCGCTTTCCAATTCACCAAACTATTTTTCCCCTATCTACATAATGGGGAAAAGTGAAAGGAAAAGTGTTTGAGGCAAATTGACAGCTGCCAGATGTGAACAAGGGGGACTTAAAAAATGAGAGCGATGGCGCAAAAGAGTATATACCAATCACCACACATGGGGATATGAACACACACACAAAATGCGCCACACACTACCACGTGCTTGAACACATATACCACCCTCAGCACACATTTCACCACACATACACTGACCTTGCCACATAAAAGTCGAAACACAAAAGTCGCTGCTCAAAACTCGCCACGCGCAAAACTCGCCACATGCAAAAACTAGGCTCACGCAAAACTCGCCACAAGTGCAAAACTCACCTCATGGAAAACTCGCCACACGCAAAACTTGCACACGCGGAAAAATTGCCACATGCACAAAATTTGCAACACATGCAAAATTTGCCTCACACAAAACTTGCACATACTCAAAAGGCACCAGACATAAAACTCACCACGCGCAAAACTCGCCATGCGCAAAACTTGCTGCACACAACTTGCTACACTAACCTGTTACATGCAACTCGACACACAAAAAGTTGCTACACGCATGTTGCCACACAAAACTCATCTCACAAAAGTCGCTACATGCATGTCGCCACACACAACTCAACACACACAACTTGACAAACGAAACTCGCCCTAAAACACACACAAGTCTGGTATTAGCCTTCAAAAATAAAAATCTGATTAATAAGCAGACAAACTACAAGAGCAACAAATGTACCATATAGGAAATACAGCAGCTGTCAGTCACATGACCTGTCTATTATGTGTATGTGTGAGCTAATATATACTGCCAGGGGGAGGGCTTCCTGTTGGCTGGGGATTTATCAGGCTGCCAATTTATCTTACAAATACTGAGGTAAAAATACTGAGCAAATAACGTGTTAACGAGGTCTAATACAGGAGATCACACAGGTATATACTATATACAGGGGAGATGACACACAGATATATACTATATACAGGAGAGATAACACACAGGTATATACTATATAGAGGAGGAGATGACATACAGGTACATACTATATACAGGAGGAGATGACACAGGTATATACTAAATACAGGAGGAGATGACATACAGGTATATACTATATACAGGAGCAGATTACCTACAGGTATATACTATATACAGGAGGAGATGACATACAGGTATATGCTATATATAGAAGATGACATACAGGTATATACTATATACAGGAGGAGATGACACACAGATATATACTATATACAGGGGAGATGACACACAGGTATATACTATATACAGGAGGAGATGACATACAGGTATATACTATATATAGAAGGAGATGACATACAGGTATATACTATATATAGGAGGAGATGACATACAGGTATATACTATATATAGGAGGAGATGACATACAGGTATATACTATATATAGGAGGAGATGACATACAGGTATATACTATATACAGGGGAGATGACACACAGCAGGTATATACTATATACAGGGGAGATGACATTCAGGTATATACTATATACAGGAGATGACATACAGGTGTATACTATATATAAGGGAGATGACAAACATGTATATACTGAGGTGAAAATGAGAGGTGTGAGGTGAAAATGAAAAGGTGTGAGTGCAAAATGAGAGGAGTGAGGGAAAATAGTGTAGTGATCGGAAAATGACAGATGTGAGGTCGAAATGACAAGTGTTAGGGGAGAATGAGAGGAGTGAGGGAGAAAATGAGAGGTGTGAGGGAGAAAATGAGAGATGTGAGGGGGAAAATGAGAGGCGTGATGGGAAAATAAGAGAAGTGACGTGCTATAACTAACCACAGATATTTACTATGCCCAGGCAACGCCGGGCTCTTCAGCTAGTATATATATATATATATATATATATATATATATGTCAGTAGACACATATATGTATATATATATTAATATTTCATCCAGCGTGATATAGCAGATATAGCTTTTGCTTTCTCCTTCCTAAACCGACATGATATGAGACATGGTTTACATACAGTAAACCATCTCATATCACCATTTTTTTTGCATATTCCACACTACTAATGTTAGTAGTGTGTCTATGCAAAATTTGGCCGTTCTAGCTAGTAAATTAAGGGGTTAAATGGCGGAAAAAATTGGTGTGGGCTCCCGCACAATTTTCTCCGCCAGAGTAGTAAAGCCAGTGACTGAGGGCAGATATTAATAGCCTGGAGAGGGTCCATGGTTATTGGCCCCCCCCCTGGCTAAAAACATCTGCCCCCAGCCACCCCAGAAAAGGCACATCTGTAAGATGCACCTATTCTGGCACTTGGCCACTCTCTTCCCATTCCTGTGTAGCGGTGGGATATGGGGTAATGAAGGGTTAATGCCACCTTGCTATTGTAAGGTGACATTAAGCCAGATTAATAATGGAGAGGCGTCAATTATGACACCTATCCATTATTAATCCAATACTAGTAAAGGGTTAAAAAAATACACAAACACATTATTAAAAATTATTTTAATGAAATAAAAACAAAGGTTGTTGTAATATTTTATTGAACGCCCAATCCAATCACTGAAGACCCTCGTTCTGTAACAAAAAAAAACATAATAAACCAACAATATCCTTACCTTCCGCAGATCTGTAAAGTCCAACGATGTAAATCCATCTGAAGGAGTTAAAATATTTTGCAGCCACGAGCTTTGCTAATGCAGCAGCTCATGTCTGCAAAACCCTGGAGAATGTAGGTAAAGTAGGTCATGGCTCGAGATCATAACAGGCGCCCTCTGCTGGTTGTCCTCATATGAACTCGAGCCTGGGAGCTTTCTAGGAAAGTTCCCACGATCTAGGAACAATCAGCAGAGGGCGCCTCACCGCAAATGCAGGTAAATATAGGTCATTGACCTACTTTACCTACATTCTCTGGGGTTTTGCAGACATGAGCAAAATAATTTTTAATAATGTGTTTGTGTATTTTTTTAACCCTTAACTAGTATTGGATTAATAATGGATAGGTGTCATAATTGACGCCTCTCCATTATTAATCTGGCTTAATGTCACCTTACAATAGCAAGGTGGCATTAACCCTTCATTAACCCATATCCCACCGCTACACGGGAATGGGAAGGGAGTGGCCAAGTGCCAGAATAGGCACATCTTACAGATGTGCCTTTTCTGGGGTGGCTGGGGGCAGAGGCTTTTAGCCAGGGGGGGCCAATAACCATGGACCCTCTCCAGGCTATTAATATCTGCCCTCAGTCACTGGCTTTACTACTCTGGCGGAGAAAATTGTGCGGGAGCCCACGCCAATTTTTTCCGCCATTTAACCCCTTAATTTACTAGCTAGAACGGCCAAATTTTGCATAGACACACTACTGACATTAGTAGTGTGGAATATGCAAAAAAAAATGGGGATATGAGATGGTTTACTGTATGTAAACCATGTCTCATATCATGTCGGGTTTTAGGAAGGAGAAAGCAAAAGCCGGTAATTGAATTACCGGCTTTAAAGCTGTCTAGCGCTGGAAGAAATATTAATATATATACATATATGTGTCTCACTGACATATATATATATATATATATACCTATTCTATGTGTACACATTTATTCTACCTATTCTAATGTAAGCTGTCAGTGTGATTTTACTGTACACCGCAATGAATTACCGGCTTTTCTCGCTAACACCGCTGCGTATTTCTCGCAAGTCACACTGCTGGTCCGTGTGTGATCCGTATATTTGGGGCTTCCATAGACTTTCATTGACGTTTTATTTGCGCAATACGGTGACAAACGCAGCATGCTGCGATTTTCTACGGCTGTAGAAAGCCGTATAATACTGATCAGTTTAATACGGCAGATAGGAGCAGGGGCATAGAGAATAATTGTGCCGTATTTTTTGCGAGTTTTACAGACGTAGTTTCTGCGCTCTTACGTCCGTAAAACTCGCAAGTGTGAAGCCGGCCTAATACCTTTTGTTCTGGCACCTCAGGGGCTCTTCCAGTGGGTCATGGCACCCGTAAACCATAACAGTAAAATCTGCACTACAATATGGCGCTCCTTCCCTTTTGAGCTTTGCACTGTGCCTCAAAAGTAGTTCCCGATTACAGGTAGGGTATTGACGCAATCAGGATAAATTACATAAACTGAGATCCTTTTTTCCTATTAACCCTTATAAAAATAAAAAAAAGGGACTAAACCACTATTTTAGTGGTAAAAATGTAATTATTCTTTCTTTGCCCCTCAATGGAGCACTGCGACCCCTACTCGCCTAATTCATGATGGCGCGTGGTGACCACTACTCACCTAATACATGATGGCGTGCGGCGACCACTACGCACCTAATACATGATGGTGCCTGGCGACCACTAAACACCTAATACATGATGGTGCCCGGCGACCACTATGCACCTAATACATGATGGTGCTCGGCGATCACTACTCCACTAATACACGATTGCGCTCGGCGACCACTACTCCCCTAATACATGATGGCATGCCGCGACCACTACGCACCTAACACATGATGGCGCCCGGCGACCACTACGCACCTAATACATGATGGTGCTCGGCGATCACTACTCCCCTAATACATGATTGCGCTCGGCGACCACTACTCCCCTAATACATGATGGAGCATGGCGACCACTACTCCCCTAATACACGATGGCATGCCGCGACCACTACGCACCTAACACATGATGGCGCCGGCGACCACTACGCACCTAATACATGATGGTGCTCGGCGATCACTACTTCCCTAATACATGATTGCGCTCGGCGACCACTACTCCCCTAATACATGATGGCGCGTGGCGACCACTACTCCCCTAAGGCTACGTTCACATTTGCGTTGTGCGCCGCTGCGTCGGCGACGCAACGCACAATGCAAATAAAAACGCACCTAAACGCACGCTAAAACGCTGCGTTTTGCGACGCATGCGTCCTTTTTTGCCGAAATTTTGACGCAAAAAAAATCTTGTTGCGTTTTCTGCGCCCAACGCTTGTGGCAAAAAAAATGCATGCGTCGCACAACGCAGCACAACGCATGTCCATGCGCCTCCCATGTTAAATATAGGGGCGCATGACGCATGCGTCGCCGCTGCGGCGCCCGACGCAAACACGCAAAACGCTAATGTGAACGTAGCCTAATACATGATGGCGTGCGGCGACCACTACTCACCTAATACATGATGGTGTGCGGCGACCACTACTCACCTAATACATGATGGCGTGCGGCGACCACTACGCACCTAATACATGATGGCGCCCGGTGAGCACGACTCACCTAATACATGATGGTGCACGGCGACCATGACTCACCTAATACATCATGGCGCCCGGCGACCACTACTCACCTAATACATGATGGCTCCCGGCGGCCACTACTCACCTAATACATGATAGCGCGCAACGACGACTACTCACCCAATACATGATGGCGCCTGGCGACCACTACTCACCTAATACATTATGGCGTGCGGCGACCACTACTCAGCTAATACATGATGGCGTGCGGCAACCACTACTCACCTAATACATGATGGCGTGCGGCGACCACTACGCACCTAATACATGATGGCACCCGGCGACCACGACTCACCTAATACATGATGGCGCATGGCGACCATGACTCACCTAATACATGATGGTGCCCGGCGACCACTACTCACCTAATACATTATGGCGCCCAGCGACCACTACTCACCTAATACATGATGGCTCCCGGCGGCCACTACTCACCTAATACATGATAGCGCGCAACGACGACTACTCACCCAATACATGATGGCGCCTGGCGACCACTACTCACCTAATACATTATGGCGTGCGGCGACCACTACTCAGCTAATACATGATGGCGTGCGGCAACCACTACTCACCTGATACATGAATGCGCCTGGTGACCACTACTCAGCTAATACATGATGGCGCGGCGACCACTACTCACCCAATACATGATGGCGCGGCGACCACTACTCACCTAATACATGATGGCGCGCAGCGACCACTACTCCCCTAAGGCTACGTTCACATTTGTGTTGTGCGCCGCTGGGTCGGCGACACAACGCACAATGCAAATAAAAACGCACCTAAACGCACGCTAAAACGCTGCATTTTGCGACGCATGCGTCCTTTTTTGCCGAAACTTGTTGCGTTTTCTGCGCCCAACGCGGCAAAAAAACCGCATGCGTTGCACAACACAGCACAACGCATGTCCATGCGCCCCACATGTTAAATATAGGGGCGCATGACGCATGCGTCGCCGCTGCGGCGCCCGACGCAAACACGCAAAACGCTAATGTGAACGTAGCCTAATACATGATGGCGTGCGGCGACCACTACTCACCTAATACATGATGGCGTGCGGCGACCACTACTCACCTAATACATGATGGCGTGCGGTGACCACTACGCACCTAATACATGATGGCGCCCGGTGAGCACGACTCACCTAATACATGATGGCGCGCGGTGACCACTACTCACCCAATACATGATGGCGTGCGGCGACCACTACTCACCTAATACATGATGGCGTGCGGCGACCACTACGCACCTAATACATAATGGTGCCCGGCGACCACGACTCACCTAATACATGATGGCGCGCGGCGACCACGACTCACCTAATACATGATGGTGCCCGGCGACCACTACTCACCTAATACATTATGGCGCCCGGCGACCACTACTCACCTAATACATGATGGCTCCCGGCGGCCACTACTCACCTAATACATGATGGCGCTCAACGACGACTACTCACCCAATACATGATGGCGCCTGGCGACCACTACTCACCTAATACATTATGGCGTGCTGCGACCACTACTCAGCTAATACATGATGGCGTGCGGCAACCACTACTCACCTAATACATGAAGGCGCCTGGTGACCACTACTCACCTAATACATGATGGCGCGGCGACCACTACTCACCCAATACATGATGGCGCGGCGACCACTACTCACCTAATACATGATGGCGCACAGCGACCACTACTCACCTAATACATTATGGCGCCCAGTGACCAGTACTCACCTAATACATGATGGCGTGCGGCGACCAGTACTCACCTAATACGTGATGGCGTGCGGCGACCACTACGCACCTAATACATGATGGCGCCCGGCGACCATGACTCACCTAATACATGATGGCGCGCGGCGACCACGACTCACCTAATACATGATGGTGCCCGGCGACCACTACTCACCTAATACATTATGGCGCCCGGCGACCACTACTCACCTAATATATGATGGCTCCCGGCGGCCACTACTCACCTAATACATGATGGCGCGCAACGACGACTACTCACCCAATACATGATGGCGCCTGGCGACCACTACTCACCTAATACATTATGGCGTGCTGCGACCACTACTCAGCTAATACATGATGGCGTGCGGCAACCACTACTCACCTAATACATGAATGCGCCTGGTGACCACTACTCAGCTAATACATGATGGCGCGGCGACCACTACTCACCCAATACATGATGGCGCGGCGACCACTACTCACCTAATACATGATGGCACGCAGCGACCACTACTCACCTAATACATTATGGCGCCCAGTGACCAGTACTCACCTAATACATGATGGCGTGCGGCGACCAGTACTCACCTAATACGTGATGGCGTGCGGCGACCACTACGCACCTAATACATGATGGCGCCCGGCGACCACGACTCACCTAATACATGATGGCGCGTGGCGACCACGACTCACCTAATACATGATGGTGCCCGGCGACCACTACTCACCTAATATATGATGGCTCCCGGCGGCCACTACTCACCTAATACATGATGGCGCGCAACGACGACTACTCACCCAATACATGATGGCGCCTGGCGACCACTACTCACCTAATACATTATGGCGTGCGGCGACCAATACTCAGCTAATACATGATGGCGTGCGGCAACCACTACTCACCTAATACATGAATGCACCTGGTGACCACTACTCACCTAATACATGATGGCGCACAGCGACCATTACTCCCCTAAGGCTACGTTCACATTTGCGTTGTGCGCCGCTGCGTCGACGACACAACGCACAATGCAAATAAAATCGCACCTAAACGCACGCTACAACGCTGCATTTTGCGACGCATGCGTCCTTTTTTGCTGAAATTTGGACGCAAAAAAAATGCAACTTGTTGCGTTTTCTGCGCCCAACGCTTGCGGCAAAAAAAACGCATGCGTCGCACAACACAGCACAACGCATGTCCATGCGCCCCCCATGTTAAATATAGGGGCGCATGACGCATGCGTCGCGACGGCGGCGCCCGACGCAAACACGCAAAACGCTAATGTGAACGTAGCCTAATACATGATGGCGTGCGGCGACCACTACTCACCTAATACATGATGGCGTGCGGCGACCACTACGCATCTAATACATGATGGCGCCCGGTGAGCACGACTCACCTAATACATGATGGCGCGCTGTGACCACTACTCACCCAATACATGATGGCGTGCGGCGACCACTACTCACCTAATACATGATGGCGTGCGGCGACCACTACGCACCTAATACATGATGGCGCCCGGCGACCATGACTCACCTAATACATGATGGCGCGCGGTGACCACGACTCACCTAATACATGATGGTGCCCGGCGACCACTGCTCACCTACTACATTATGGCGCCCGGCGACCACTACTCACCTAATACATGATGGCTCCCGGCGGCCACTACTCACCTAATACATTATGGTGCCCAGCGACCAGTACTCACCTAATACATGATGGCGTGCGGCGACCAGTACTCACCTAATACATGATGGCTCCCGGCGGCCACTACTCACCTAATACATTATGGCGCCCAGCGACCAGTACTCACCTAATACATGATGGCGTGCGGCGACCAGTACTCACCTAATACATGATGGCGTGCGGCGACCAGCACTCACCTAATACATGATGGCGCCCAGCGACCACGACTCACCTAATACATGATGGTGTGCGGCAACCACTACGCACCCAATACATGATGGCGCCCAGCGACCACTACTCACCTAATACAATCTGGAATGCTGTAGATAAGCCCCCGATGTAACCTGAAAGATAAGAAAAACAGGTTATATTATACTCACCCAGGGGCGGTCGGGTGTGGTCCGGTCCGGATGGCGTCACGGTCTGAGTCCAGTGCCTCCCATCTTCATGCGATGACGTCCTCCTTTTTTGCTTCCTGTCCCGGCTCCTGCGCAGGCGTACTGATTTGCCCTGTTCAGGGCAGAGCAAAGTACTGCAGTGAGCAGGGAAAGGTCAGAGAGGCCCAGCGCCTGCGCACTGCAGTACTTTGCTCTGCCCTCAACAGGGCAAATCCGTACGCCTGCGCAGGAGCCGAGACAGGAAGCAAAGAAAAGAATGTCATCGTATGAAGATGGGAGGCGCTGGACCCAGACCGCGACGCCCATCGGACCGGACCGCATCGGGACCGCCCCTCGGTGAGTATAATCTAACTTGTTTTTCTTATCTTTCAGGTTACATCGGGGGCTTATCTACAGCATTACAGAATGCTGTACATAAGCCCCTGATGGCGGTGGCCGCAGCTTATAGGCCAAAAATGAGGTGACAGATTCCCTTTAAGGCCGGCCTCACACTTGCGAGTTTTACGGACGTAAGAGCGCAGAAACTACGTCCGTAAAACTCGCAAAAAATACGGCACAATTATTCTCTATGCCCCTGCTCCTATCTGCCGTATTTTACTGATCAGTATTATACGGCTTTCTACGGCCGTACAAAATCGCAGCATGCTGCGTTTGTCACCGTACTGCGCAAGAAATACGCCAATGAAAGTCTATGGAAGCGTGAAAAATACGGATTACACACGGACAAGCAGTGTGACTTGCGAGAAATACGCAGCGGTGTTAGAGAGAAAAGCCGGTAATTCAGTGCGGTGTACAGTAAAATCACACTGACAGCTTACAGTAGAATAGGTAGAATAAATGTGTACACATAGAATAGGTATATATATATATATATATATATATATATGTCAGTGAGACACATATATGTATATATATTAATATTTATTCCAGCGCTATACAGCTTGAAAGCCGGTAATTCAATTACCGGCTTTTTCTTTCTCCTTCCTAAAACCCGACATGATTTGAGACATGGTTTACATACAGTAAACCATGTCTTCTCTCCATTTTTTTGCAGATTCCACACTACTAATGTCAGTAGTGTGTATCTGCAAAATTTGGCCGTTCTAGCTCTTAAAATAAAGGGTTAAATGGCGGAAAAAATTGGCGTGGGCTCCCGCGCAATTTTCTCCGCCAGAGTAGTAAAGCCAGTGACTGAGGGCAGATATTAATAGCCTGGAGAGGGTCCATGGTTATTGCCCCCCCCCCTGGCTACAAATATCTGCCCCCAGCCACCCCAGAAAAGGCACATCTGGAAGATGCGCCTATTCTGGCACTTGGCCACTCTCTTCCCATTCCCGTGTAGCGGTGGGATATGGGGTAATGAAGGGTTAATGCCACCTTGCTATTATAAGGTGACATTAAGCCTAATTAATAATGGAGAGGCGTCAATTATGACACCTATCCATTATTAATCCAATTGTAGTAAAGGGTTAAATAAAACACAAACACATTATTTAAAATTATTTTAATGAAATAAAAACAATGGTTGTTGGAGTATTTTATTCTACGCCCAATCCAGTCACTGAAGACCCTCGTTCTGTGAAAGAAAAAACATAATAAACCAACAATATACTTACCCTCCGCAGATCTGTAACGTCCAACGATGTAAATCCTTCTGAAGGGGTTAAAACATTTTGCAGCAAGGAGCTTTGCTAATGCAATGCTACTCCTCGCTGCAAAACCCCGGGGAATGAGTCTAAATATAGATCAATGAGCTATATTTAGCTTCATTTGCGGTGAGGCTCCCTCTGCTGGCTGTTCATAGATCGTGGGAACTTTCCTAGAAAGCCTGGGAGCTTTCTAGGTAAGTTCCCACGATCTATGAACAGCCAGCAGAGGGCGCCTCACCGCAAATGAAGCTAAATATAGCTCATTGATCTATATTTAGACTCATTCCCCGGGGTTTTGCAGCGAGGAGTAGCATTGCATTAGCAAAGCTCCTTGCTGCAAAATGTTTTAACCCCTTCAGAAGGATTTACATCGTTGGACGTTACAGATCTGCGGAGGGTAAGTATATTGTTGGTTTATTATGTTTTTTCTTTCACAGAACGAGGGTCTTCAGTGACTGGATTGGGCGTAGAATAAAATACTCCAACAACCATTGTTTTTGTTTCATTAAAATAATTTTAAATAATGTGTTTGTGTTTTATTTAACCCTTTACTACAATTGGATTAATAATGGATAGGTGTCATAATTGACGCCTCTCCATTATTAATTAGGCTTAATGTCACCTTACAATAGCAAGGTGGCATTAACCCTTCATTACCCCATATCCTACAGCTACACGGGAATGGGAAGAGAGTGGCCAAGTGCCAGAATAGGCGCATCTTCCAGATGTGCCTTTTCTGGGGTGGCTGGGGGCAGATATTTGTAGCCAGGGGGGGGCAATAACCATGGACCCTCTCCAGGCTATTAATATCTGCCCTCAGTCACTGGCTTTACTACTCTGGCGGAGAAAATTGCGCGGGAGCCCACGCCAATTTTTTCCGCCATTTAACCCTTTATTTTAAGAGCTAGAACGGCCAAATTTTGCAGATACACTCTACTGACATTAGTAGTGTGGAATCTGCAAAAAAAATGGAGAGAAGACATGGTTTACTGTATGTAAACCATGTCTCAAATCATGTCGGGTTTTAGGAAGGAGAAAGAAAAAGCCGGTAATTGAATTACCGGCTTTCAAGCTGTATAGCGCTGGAAAAAATATTAATATATATACATATATGTGTCTAATGACATATATATATATATATATATATATATATATATATATATATATATATATAGACAGTATATATATATATTTTTTTTTCTTTTTGGGACACATGGATCATTTCTATAGCGGTATGTTGGTTTTGCAAGCCTGCGAGAAAACCACACAGTACGGATGCCATACGGATTACATACGGAGGATGCCATGCGCAAAAAACGCTGACACACCCTGCCTACGGAGGAGCTACGGACCACTATTTTCGGGACATTTCAGCGTATTACGGCCGTAATATACGGACCGTATTTTCATACGCTGAGTGTGAAGCCGGCCTAAGAAGTCCAATTCTAGACAAAACGCCAGTGCAAATAATACAATAAGGAGTCGGGTTCCTATACTCTGGAACTATTTTTTTTTTCTAGTCACGCACAATTCTTGGAGTACAGTGTGCACTAGAGGTGAAGTGAGATATCGCGGGTGGCTTCAGTGTGGACAGGTCACCTCATGCAGGCGATGGACTCTCGCCACAGAATCCTCTCCTGGCCAGCATGCCTTTCGCCGTGCTGGCCAGCAGAGGGAGCCATTCTCTCTTCCTAACCTCTGCGCATCTCGCGAGACTTGACTCAGTTGGACGTTATTTCACGTTGGCTCGGGAACTGGACCTGTATCCTGTAAAGTTCGCAGGTCGGTGTAATAATGTGGGCGCCATCATGGCCGCCCGTGCTTCATCAGTGTATAGTCAGGCTGTACACATTGCAGCAGCCCGGGTCTGTGCCTGCAGGGCGCCATAGTACTGTGCATAGAGGGGTGAGGATGGGACAATTGTGGAGGGCAGTGTAGCAGCTTATTGTCTGTTGTCTCTTGTCAGTGTGTCCTTGTGATGACCAGACCTCATGAACGCCGCACCTCCCTCTCCACAGGTACAGAAAGCTCATGTGTGCATGAACCAGGGTGTTAGAGGCTGGCATGCTCAGTGAATCCTCACTCTTGTTTGTAGAATTTTGCATTAGAGAAATGCAAATGAGCTGCAAGTGCAGCGGGGCAGGACATTGCAGTGCAGCGGGGCGGGACATTGCACTACAGCAGGGCGGGACATTGCAGTGCAGCGGGGCGGGACATTGCACTACAGCAGGGCGGGACATTGCAGTGCAGCGGGGCGGGACATTGCACTACAGCAGGGCGGGACATTGCAGTGCAGCGGGGCGAGACATTGCACTACAGCGGGGCGGGACATTGCACTACAGCGGGGCGGGACATTGCACTACAGCGGGGCGAGACATTGCACTACAGCGGGGCGGGACATTGCAGTGCAGCGGGGCGGGACATTGCAGTGCAGCGGGGCGGGACATTGCAGTGCAGCGGGGCGGGACATTGCAGTGCAGCGGGGCGGGACATTGCACTACAGCAGGGCGGGACATTGCAGTGCAGCGGGGCGGGACATTGCACTGCAGCAGGGCGGGACATTGCAGTGCAGCGGGGCGAGACATTGCACTACAGCGGGGCGGGACATTGCACTACAGCGGGGCGGGACATTGCACTACAGCGGGGCGAGACATTGCACTACAGCGGGGCGGGACATTGCAGTGCAGCGGGGCGGGACATTGCAGTGCAGCGGGGCGGGACATTGCAGTGCAGCGGGACATTGCAGTGCAGCGGGGCGGGACATTGCAGTGCAGCGGGGCGGGACATTGCACTACAGCAGGGCGGGACATTGCAGTGCAGCGGGGCGGGACATTGCACTGCAGCAGGGCGGGACATTGCAGTGCAGCGGGGCGAGACATTGCACTACAGCGGGGCGGGACATTGCACTACAGCGGGGCGGGACATTGCACTACAGCGGGGCGAGACATTGCACTACAGCGGGGCGGGACATTGCAGTGCAGCGGGGCGGGACATTGCAGTGCAGCGGGGCGGGACATTGCAGTGCAGCGGGGCGGGACATTGCAATGCAGCGGGGCGGGACATTGCAGTGCAGCGGGGCGGGACATTGCAGTGCAGCGGGGCGGGAAATTGCACTGTAGCGGGGTGGGACATTGCAGTGCAGCGGGACATTGCAGTGCAGCGGGGCGGGACATCGCACTGCAGCTCTCCGTCTCTGGCTGACAGGTCACTTTTTCTTCAGTGTGTCCTACCTCTCATGCCCGAGATTTCACACTAAACCCCTTGTTGCCTGTCGCGGTGCATGTTCACTAACATACTGATAACATTGTAAGAGCTGGGCTATTGATCTACGCATACTCCGCCCTCCCTGCGACTCCAGGCAATGATGGCACCATTATCTCTGCATGCATGTAGTGGCGCTCATTGGCCCACCATGACTCGATCATGGGGAAGTAAAGTGCTACCATGGCAGCTGGAGACTTGCTGGAAAACATTTCAGAAATTTGTAAAAAATAAAAATTTCCCTTGTCATTTTCCAAGACTTGTAACGTTTTACATTTTTGGTCATTGGGGCTTTGTGAGACCTTATTTTTTGTGCCTTGAGTTGTCGTTTTTATTGATACCATTTTGGGGTAGATCTGTTGTTTTGATTGATTCTTTTTGCATTTTTTGCATTGTTGCAGAATCCGAAAAAACACAATTCCAGCATTAGGCCATGTGCACACGTCGCGGTTTTTCCCGCGGATCCGCAGCGTTTTTGACGCTGCAGATCTGCAGCAGTTTTCTATGCGTTTACAGTAACATGTAAACCTATGCAAAACCAAATTCACTGTGCACATGCTGCGGGAAAAAACGTGCGCAAATGCAGCGTTTTTTTCCGCAGCATGTCCATTCTTTGTGCGGATCTGTAGCGTTTCTGCAGCTCCTCTCCGCATTCCTTGCAGTTCCGCTCTGCTTAGCTTTTGCTGCTGCAGAAACCTTTTGCTGCAGCTCCTCTCTGCATTCCTTGCGGTTCCGCTTTGCTTAGCTTCTGTTGCTGCACCATCTCTTGCTGCTCTACCACTCCTATCCGCAGCCTTGTGGTTCTCTTCCTGTGTGAACAGGTCCCAACCTGTTCCTTCACATTTCATTCCTTCCTGCTTGTTTACATACCTGCATCTCCTGTTTGAACAGGTCCCAACCTGTTCCTTCATACTCCATTCCTTCCTGCTTGTTTTCTTACCTGCACCTCCTGTGTGAACAAGTCCCAACCTGTTCCTTCATAATTCATATTCGTACCTTCACCTCCTGTGTGAGCAGGTCCCTACCTGTTCCTTCACAAACCTGTTATGAAAGGCAATTCAGGAACACAATGTACATAGCGATCAGAGCACACACAGTGATCTGACAACAACCCAAAATAACAGAACGAGCTCTGAGACGTGGGAACTCTGTAGACCGCAATTCCTAATCCTCTCCAAACACAACTAGAGGCAGCTGTGGATTGCGCCTAACACTCCCTATGCAACTCGGCACAGCCTGAGAAACTAGCTAGCCTGAAGATAGAAAATAAGCCTACCTTGCCTCAGAGAAATACCCCAAAGGAAAAGGCAGCCCCCCACATATAATGACTGTGAGTAAGATGAAAAGACAAACGTAGGGATGAAATAGATTCAGCAAAGTGAGGCCCGATATTCTAGACAGAACTAGGATAGGAAAGATAACTTTGCGGTCTACACAAAACCCTAAAGAAAACCACGCAAAGGGGGCAAAAAGACCCTCCGTACCGAACTAACGGCACGGAGGTACACCCCTTGCATCCCAGAGCTTCCAGCAAAACAAATAGACAAGCTGGACAGAAAAAATAGCAAAGAAGCACTTAGCTATGCAGAGCAGCAGGCCACAGGAATGATCCAGAGAAACACAAGTCCAACACTGGAACATTGACAGGAAGCATGAATCAAAGCATTAGGTGGAGTTAAGTAGAGAAGCAGCTAACGACCTCACCAGATCACCTGAGGGAGGAAACTCAGAAGCTGCAGTACCACTTTCCTCCACAAACGGAAGCTCCCAGAGAGAAGCAGCCGAAGTACCACTTGTGACCACAGGAGTGAACTCTGCCACAGAATTCACAACAGTACCCCCCCCCTTGAGGAGGGGTCACCGAACCCTCACCAGAGCCCCCAGGCCGACCAGGATGAGCCACATGAAAGGCACGAACAAGATCGGGAGCATGGACATCAGAGGCAAAAACCCAGGAATTATCTTCCTCAGCATAACCCTTCCATTTAACCAGATACTGGAGTTTCCGTCTTGAAACACGAGAATCCAAAATCTTCTCCACAATATACTCCAATTCCCCCTCCACCAAAACCGGGGCAGGAGGGTCAACAGATGGAACCATAGGTGCCACGTATCTCCGCAACAATGACCTATGGAATACGTTATGTATGGAAAAAGAATCTGGGAGGGTCAGACGAAAAGACACAGGATTAAGAACCTCAGAAATCCTATACGGACCAATAAAACGAGGTTTAAACTTAGGAGAGGAAACCTTCATAGGAATATGACGAGAAGATAACCAAACCAGATCCCCAACACGAAGTCGGGGACCCACACGGCGTCTGCGATTAGCGAAAAGTTGAGCCTTCTCCTGGGACAAGGTCAAATTGTCCACTACCTGAGTCCAAATCTGCTGCAACCTGTCCACCACAGTATCCACACCAGGACAGTCCGAAGACTCAACCTGTCCTGAAGAGAAACGAGGATGGAACCCAGAATTGCAGAAAAACGGTGAAACCAGGGTAGCCGAGCTGGCCCGATTATTAAGGGCGAACTCAGCCAAAGGCAAAAAGGACACCCAGTCATCCTGATCAGCAGAAACAAAGCATCTCAGATATGTTTCCAAGGTCTGATTGGTTCGTTCGGTCTAGCCATTAGTCTGAGGGTGGAAAGCCGAGGAAAAAGACAAGTCAATGCCCATCCTACCACAAAGGGCTCGCCAAAACCTCGAAACAAACTGGGAACCTCTGTCAGAAACGATATTCTCTGGAATGCCATGTAAACGAACCACATGCTGGAAGAACAAAGGCACCAAATCAGAGGAGGAAGGCAATTTAGACAAGGGTACCAGATGGACCATCTTAGAAAAGCGATCACAGACCACCCAAATGACTGACATCTTTTGAGAAACGGGAAGGTCAGAAATAGAATCCATAGAGATATGTGTCCAAGGCCTCTTCGGGACCGGCAAGGGCAAAAGCAACCCACTGGCACGAGAACAGCAGGGCTTAGCCCGAGCACAAATCCCACAGGACTGCACAAAAGTACGCACATCCCGCGACAGAGACGGCCACCAAAAGGATCTAGCCACTAACTCTCTGGTACCAAAGATTCCAGGATGACCAGCCAACACCGAACAATGAAGTTCAGAGATAACTCTATTCGTCCACTTATCAGGGACAAACAGTTTCTCCGCTGGGCAAGGTTTATTAGCCTGAAATTTTTGCAGCACCCGCCGCAAATCAGGGGAGATGGCAGACACAATTACTCCTTCCTTGAGGATACCCGCCGGCTCAGATAAACCCGGAGAGTCGGGCACAAAACTCCTAGACAGAGCATCCGCCTTCACATTTTTAGAGCCCGGAAGGTACGAAATCACAAAGTCAAAACGGGCAAAAAACAACGACCAACGAGCCTGTCTAGGATTCAAGCGCTTGGCAGACTCGAGATAAGTCAAGTTCTTATGATCAGTCAATACCACCACGCGATGCTTAGCTCCTTCAAGCCAATGACGCCACTCCTCGAATGCCCACTTCATGGCCAGCAACTCTCGGTTGCCCACATCATAATTTCGCTCAGCAGGCGAAAACTTCCTGGAAAAGAAAGCGCATGGTTTCATCACTGAGCAATCAGAACCTCTCTGCGACAAAACAGCCCCTGCTCCAATCTCAGAAGCATCAACCTCGACCTGGAACCGAAGAGAAACATCTGGTTGACACAACACAGGGGCAGAGGAAAAACGACGCTTCAACTCTTGAAAAGCTTCCACAGCAGCAGAAGACCAATTAACCACATCAGCACCCTTCTTGGTCAAATCGGTCAATGGTTTAGCAATACTAGAGAAATTGCAGATGAAGCGACGATAAAAATTAGCAAAGCCCAGGAACTTTTGCAGACTTTTCAGAGATGTCGGCTGAGTCCAATCATGGATGGCCTGGACCTTAACAGGATCCATCTCGATAGTAGAAGGGGAAAAGATGAACCCCAAAAATGAAACCTTCTGCACACCAAAGAGACACTTTGATCCCTTCACAAACAAAGAATTAGCACGCAGGACCTGAAAAACCGCTCTGACCTGCTTCACATGAGACTCCCAATCATCCGAGAAGATCAAAATGTCATCCAAGTACACAATCAGGAATTTATCCAGGTACTCTCGGAAGATGTCATGCATAAAGGACTGAAACACTGATGGAGCATTGGCAAGTCCGAACGGCATCACTAGATACTCAAAATGACCCTCGGGCGTATTAAATGCAGTTTTCCATTCATCGCCTTGCTTAATTCGCACCAGATTATACGCACCACGAAGATCTATCTTTGTAAACCAACTAGCCCCCTTAATCCGAGCAAACAGGTCAGATAACAATGGCAAGGGGTACTGAAATTTAACCGTGATCTTATTAAGAAGGCGGTAATCTATACAAGGTCTCAGCGAACCATCCTTCTTGGCTACAAAAAAGAACCCTGCTCCTAATGGCGACGATGACGGGCGAATATGCCCCTTCTCCAGGGATTCCTTCACATAACTGCGCATAGCGGTGTGCTCAGGTACGGATAAATTAAACAATCGACCTTTTGGGAATTTACTACCAGGAATCAAATTGATAGCACAATCACAATCCCTATGCGGAGGTAGGGTATCGGACTTGGGCTCATCAAATACATCCCGGTAATCAGACAAGAACTCTGGGACCTCAGAAGGGGTGGATGACGAAATTGACAGAAATGGAACATCACCATGTACCCCCTGACAACCCCAGCTCGACACCGACATGGATTTCCAATCTAATACTGGATTATGGACTTGTAGCCATGGCAACCCCAACACGACCACATCATGCAGATTATGCAACACCAGAAAGCGAATATCCTCCTGATGTGCAGGAGCCATGCACATGGTCAGCTGGGTCCAGTACTGAGGCTTATTCTTGGCCAAAGGTGTAGCATCAATTCCTCTTAATGGAATAGGACACTGCAAGGGCTCCAAGAAAACCCACAACGCTTAGCATAATCCAAGTCCATCAAATTCAGGGCAGCGCCCGAATCCACAAACGCCATGACAGAATATGATGACAAAGAGCATATCAAGGTAACGGACAGAAGAAATTTTGACTGTACTGCACCAATGGTGGCAAACCTAGCGAACCGCTTAGAGCGCTTAGGACAATCAGAAATGGCATGAGTGGAATCACCACAGTAGAAACACAGACCATTCAGACGTCTGTGTTCATGCCGTTCAACTCTGGACAAAGTCCTATCGCACTGCATAGGCTTAGGTTTAATCTCAGGTAATGCCGCCAAATGGTGCACAGCTTTACGCTCACGCAAGCGTCGACCCATCTGAATGGCCAAAGACATAGATTCATTCAGACCATCAGGCATAGGAAATCCCACCATGACATCTTTAAGGGCTTCAGAGAGACCCTTTCTGAAAATCGCTGCGAGCGCAGCTTCATTCCATTGAGTGAGTACAGACCACTTTCTAAATTTCTGACAGTATACCTCTATCTCATCCTGACCCTGACACAAAGCCAGCAAATTTTTCTCTGCCTGATCCACTGAATTAGGCTCATCGTACAGCAATCCGAGGGCCAGGAATAACGCATCAATATTACCCAATGCAGGATCTCCCGGCGCAAGGGAAAATGCCCAGTCTTGAGGGTCCCCACGCAAAAAAGAAATAATAATTCTCACTTGTTGAGCTGGGTCACCAGAGGAGTGAGGTTTCAAGGCCAAAAACAGCTTGCAATTATTTTTGAAATTCATAAACTTGACTCTATCACCAAAAAACAAATCAGGAATAGGAATTTTAGGTTCTAACATAGGCTTCTGAACCACCAAGTCTTGAATCTTTTGTACATTTATAACGAGATTATCCATTGAAGAGTACAGACCCTGAATATCCATGTCCACACCTGTGTCCTGAACCACCCAAAATAACAGAACGAGCTCTGAGACGTGGGAACTCTGTAGACCGCAATTCCTAATCCTCTCCAAACACAACTAGAGGCAGCTGTGGATTGCGCCTAACGCTCCCTATGCAACTCGGCACAGCCTGAGAAACTAACTAGCCTGAAGATAGAAAAATAAGCCTACCTTGCCTCAGAGAAATACCCCAAAGGAAAAGGCAGCCCCCCACATATAATGACTGTGAGTAAGATGAAAAGACAAACGTAGGGATGAAATAGATTCAGCAAAGTGAGGCCCGATATTCTAGACAGAACGAGGATAGGAAAGATAACTTTGCGGTCTACACAAAACCCTAAAGAAAACCACGCAAAGGGGGCAAAAAGACCCTCCGTACCGAACTAACGGCACGGAGGTACACCCCTTGCGTCCCAGAGCTTCCAGCAAAACAAATAGACAAGCTGGACAGAAAAAATAGCAAAGAAGCACTTAGCTATGCAGAGCAGCAGGCCACAGGAATGATCCAGAGAAACACAAGTCCAACACTGGAACATTGACAGGAAGCATGAATCAAAGCATTAGGTGGAGTTAAGTAGAGAAGCAGCTAATGACCTCACCAGATCACCTGAGGGAGGAAACTCAGAAGCTGCAGTACCACTTTCCTCCACAAACGGAAGCTCCCAGAGAGAATCAGCCGAAGTACCACTTGTGACCACAGGAGTGAACTCTGCCACAGAATTCACAACACAAACCACACCAATCTGCCGTGCCTGCCAGCCCTGTGTCTCTGCCGTGCCTGCCAGCCCTGTGTCTCTGCCGTGCCGTCTGCACCTGTCCTAGTATTCCTGTCTCCCAAGTGGGATCAGCAGCCACAGCCAGACACCACCCTGGAGTAGCACCTGGCAGCTGCCTGCTGCACAAGCCTGTCCTCACCATCAGAGGCTCCAGTGAAAACCAAGGCAGCTGTCATAGTCACGCCCCTTCCAGGGTAGTTTGGTTCGTGGCACAGTGGGGCCACAAACCCCCGAGCTCACGCCCACCAGTCAGAGCGTGAGCATGACACATATCTATCTATGTATCGATAGACAGAAGGAATGAGATAGATAGACAGATAGTTAGATATATAGAAGGAATTAGATAGCTAAATCTATAGAGAGATAGAAGGAATGAGATATATAGATTATTAGATAGAAGGAATGAGATAGATAGAAGGAATGAGATAGAAGGAATGAGAGATAGATAGAAGGAATGAGATAGAAGGAATGAGATAGAAGGAATGAGAGATAGATAGAAGGAATGAGATAGAAGGAATGAGATAGATAGAAGGTATAAGATAGAAGGAATGAGAGATAGATAGATCTATAGATAGATAATATATATCGATCTATGTATAGATCTATCATCTATCTCATTCCCTCTATTATCTATCTGTCTATCTATATGTAATAGAGTGTGGGGTGGACAAATGTAAAAGAGGAGGTTGGACCAGTAATGACATCACAAATCTTTTTTTTTTTTTGTTCAATAATACATCTTTATTAAGCTTTCAAAAATGCATACAAAACCGCATCAAAAAACACATCAAAACTGCGCAAAAAATGCACCTGTATTTTCTGCCAAGAGGTGCGGATTCAGTGCGGAAAAATCCGCGGGCAAATCCGCAACGTGTGCTCACAGCCTTAAGATTTTTTTTTCTGATTATATCATTTAACGGTCACGTCAATTTAATATTTTTATAGATTGGACCTTTCCCAATGTAGTAGTACCAAATATGTGTTTTTTTTTCCTCATGTTTTTAAAAACGTTATTTTTGTGCTTTTTACTGTATTTGTTAGTCCCCTTTGAAGACTTGAACCTGCGAACATCCAATCTCTTGCACTATACACAGCAGTGCTACAGTATTGCAGTGTATAGTGAAAATCTTCATCTCATATGAATGCTGGCCACGGGTTGGCCTTCACAAGAGAACTGTCATGATGGGCACAATGGTCTTCAGCAGACCCCAAGCCATCATGGCAACCCATCGGTACCTCCCGATCATGTCACGGGCTCAACCCGTGGCTGTTAGAGGCAGATGATGGCTGATTATCATAGCCACCATCTGAGAAAGATGGGAAGATGTGGGCTTGTAAGCCAAGCCGGCATAGGACATAACTACATGTGATATGTCGGTAAAAGGTTAAAAGATTTGTTACTAATTGGCGCTAGATATCACAGGACAACTTCGGAGGGCTTGCTGAATTCATGTTTCGAATAGTCAGAACTTTTTTGGCAGCGTAAGGGGAACCAGCACAAATTTTATTGGATTGTTCCCATCTCGACTGTTCATTAGCTAAAGCGGTAGTAGTTTCGCCTGTGATTGGTGACAATCCCAGTAAAAATACTAAATTTATTTACTATTGCCAAACTTTTCAAAAGGTTTGAAGAAAATGGTTTTCATAATCTTCCTCCTGTATGCAACAGTGAGTTCAGAAAACAGAAATGTGCTTTATTAATAAATAACATTCTATAGTCAGACTGTATACTGTACGCTTCTACAATATACACTGTATTTTCCTTTGATACCTCATATGATTTTTTCGTCTCGTCCCCTCTCTTAAGTTTGTTTGTACAGATCTTGAAAATTCTACTATCCAGAAGCAAAGGACAGAACTCCAATTATTGATCGCCGAGCTTAAAGATAGAGACAAGGAGCTGAATGATATGGTGTTGGTGCATCAGAGGCAGCTGCTCTCCTGGGAGAATGATAGACAGCATGTTCTTAGACTGGAACAGAAGTGTGCCCGGCTAGAAAGTATAGTTTCCATGTATTTTATACCCATGTCTGTTTATACACACTTTTTTAAAAACTGCACTTTAGGATTTGTAAAATGCAAGAAATGTTCCATATAAAATAAGAAAAGAAAAGTATTATTACATGTGTATCATGCACATAAGGGGAGCTAAGCGAGTCTAGTCAACTGGAAATTCATCCAGCAAAGCTGATGTATTTGTCTGATAGCACGTCGCCTTATAACGGTTTGATTTAGGCTAAGTTAACACCCAGTGTTAGATGTGTACTATGGAATTAGCCTGGAAATCTACACCAAAATAAACAAATTTTAAGTTGCAATTTACACTTTGGCAGTATTATCATTATTGTTTATTTTTTAAGCACCTTTGATTCCATGTCAAAGGGTTTACATACAAAATATAAATTGCAATGTTCAAGCTAATAATGACAGACTGGTACAGAGGGGAGTGGGTCCTGCAATCGTGGGCTTAAAGTCTACAGTGTAATGGGTAAGGAGACAGTAGGTTGGGGGAGGTGGAGCAGCTCCGATGGTGTTGTGGCAGTGGACTCATTGCAGGCGGTAGGCTTTTTTGAAGAGTTGAGTTTTCAGGTTACATCTGAAGGTTTCAGTGGTGGCAGACAACTGGAAACTGGATGAGGCCCTGAATTCTGTTTGAGAAAAGTCTTGGAGGCGATTGGAGGTGAACGTACAAGAGAAGAGAAGTAGGTTATTTGAGGGTACGAAATGTATCTCCCATTAAAGGGAACCTGTGAGATCCACTGACTGTTCCACTTACAAAAAATAACTTTAATCTTGCAGAATCACATATAATAATGAGGCAGGACTTGTTTGCAAGCTGTCTCTTCCCTGGATTAGTCCTGGCTCGGATACTCTAGCCACGCTTTTTCTGTGTATTGGTGACAACTTCTATACACTCCTTGTTATTGTAGAGCTGTTGGGCATCTCCCAGGGAGATGTGATTATAAGAACTGAGCCAGGACTAGCATATGTGAAGAGGCACCTTGCCGAACTAATCTTGTTTAATTTATTTCAAAAACCTGACCGGCACATCCAAACATAGACTTAAGGCCCCTTCACATTTAGCGACGCTGCAGCGATACCGACAACGATCCGGATCGCTGCAGCGTCGCTGTTTGGTCGCTGGAGAGCTGTCACACAGACCGCACTCCAGTGACCAACGATGCCGGTAACCAGGGTAAACATCGGGTAACTAAGCGCAGGGCCGCGCTTAGTAACCCGATGTTTACCCTGGTTACCATCCTAAAAGTAAAAAAAAACAAACACTACATACTTACCTACAGCCATCTGTCCTCCAGCGCTGCGCTCTGCTTCTCTGCTCTCCTCCTGTACTGTCTGGGAGCCGGAAAGCAGAGCGGTGACGTCACCGCTCTGCTTTCCGGCTCACAGCCAGTACAGGAGGAGTGCAGAGCACAGCGCTGGAGGACAGACGGCTGTAGGTAAGTATCTAGTGTTTGTTTTTTTTTACTTTTAGCATGGTAACGAGGGTAAACATCGGGTTACTAAGCGCGGCCCTGCGCTTAGTTACCCGATGTTTACCCTGGTTACCAGTGAAGACATCGCTGGATCGGTGTCACACACGCCGATCCAGCGATGTCTCCAGGGAGTCCAGCGACGAAATAAAGTTCTGGACTTTATTCAGCGACCAACGATCTCCCAGCAGGGGCCTGATCGTTGGTCGCTGTCACACATAACGATTTCATTAACGATATCGTTGCTACGTCACAAATAGCAACGATATCGTTAACAATATCGTTATGTGTGAAGGTACCTTAAGTGTGAACAGGTGCTGAACCTAGAGTCGCCAACTCGTATATAGTTAAGTAAATAAGGCAGCACACTGCAGCGCTGAAACATGCAAACTTGAAACACGAAATTTGAACTGCATTACTGCACTAGAAATATGAAAAATGAGAGCGTTTAGCGCATAAAAATGGCCAATTTTATGTGTACCTGGTAGCCCCTTTACGGCATCTCTCTTATACCAGGTCCTACACTTGCCTTACCTCGCTGAGAATAAACGTCTCCATCTGCATGGGTACATGTGAAACCTCTTCCTAGACTAAAATTCTCTCTCTCTATGGAGGGGTATTGGACCTGCTGTAATTAAAACACCTGAGGCTAGGAGGCAGTGTGCTGCCTTATTTACTTAACTATATACGAGTTGGCGACTCTAGGTTCAGCACCTGTTCACACTTAGTCTATGTTTGGATGTGCCAGTCAGGTTTTTGAAATGTATTCTTTAGCCTTCTGATCGTGCACGCCGCCTCCTAGCCTCAGGTGTTTTAATTACAGCAGGTCCAATACCCCTCCATAGAGAGAGAGAATTTTAGTCCAGGAAGAGGTTTCACATGTACCCATGCAGATGGAGACGTTTATTCTCAGCGAGGTAAGGCAAGTGTAGGACCTGGTATAAGAGAGATGCCGTAAAGGGGCTACCAGGTACACATAAAATTGGCCTTTTTGATGCGCTAAACGCTCTCATTTTTCATATTTCTAGTGCAGTAATGCAGTTCAAATTTCGTGTTTCAAGTTTGCATGTTTCAGCGCTGCAGCGTGCTGCCTTATTTACTTAACTATATACGAGTTGGCGACTCTAGGTTCAGCACCTGTTCACACTTAGTCTATGTTTGGATGTGCCGGTCAGGTTTTTGAAATGTATTCTTTAGCCTTCTGATCGTGCACTCCGCCTCCTAGCCTCAGGTGTTTTAATTACAGCAGGTCCAATACCCCTCCATAGAGAGAGAGAATTTTAATCTTGTTTAATAGCATATGTGACCCTGCTAGATGAAAATCCATTTTTCAAACAGTGCAGCTTTCGTAAGCCTCGTGAACATCTTTTCTCCTTCGCCACATTGGGGGACACAGGTCCATGGACCATGGGTGTTATGCTGCTGTCACTAGGAGGCTGACACTAAGCTGAGACAAAAAAAAAAGGTTAGCTCCTCCCCTGCAGTATACACCCTTATGCTGGCTTTCAGAGACCCAGTTCAAGCGTGTCTGTAGGAGGCACACTGGATTTAATTCTCTTCCCTTTTTTTATCGGACGAAGGGGCGACGGAACCTTTCAAAGCTCCGATCTCCCCGAACCAACAACAGGCGAGCACGGGAGTTTACCTCTCCGTATCCTCTCCTGTGACGTGGGATGCCACTGCCTGAGCTGATTTTTGGGGGAGACGGGCCCTTTCTAAGGACCGATCTCCCCCCCTCCCCTCCTTACAGACGAGCACATGGAGTGTTCTCCACGTATCCTCTTCTGCAGCCAGGTCTTTTTTGCCTGACATCTGCCCTGCCCACCAGGTTTTCCCTCGGCTGCTCAGAGGCACTCTGCATTGTGGCGTCCGTGCAGCCCCCACTGAGAAAGCGGATGATGGAAGGAGGCGGACGGTTCCTCTCCAGCCCCCTCTCATGGGGATGGTGGATAGAGGCTTCCCCAACCCTGCACCGTCCTGCTCACCCCGGGCACAGCTCACCAAGAAGCTTCCTGCAGATCCCCTTCGGGGTAAGTGCCACAGGGGTGGGGTCAGTTGTTCTGCGGTTCCGGAGGGCTCCCTCTTAGCAGCGGTGCGCTTTTCCAGGGTCCTCATAGTTTCCGGCGCTCAGCGGCTGCGCGCCGGGCCGAAGCCGCAAATTTAGCCCCCGGCTTCGGCCTAGCACAGGCCGCATCCCGACAGGCTCCGCCCACCTTTCGCGTCATTTTGTGGCTCCGCCCCCCAGTCCTGGCGCTTCTCGCTCTCTGCGAGATTACCCTCCCAACTCCCGGCGGCCATCTTTCTTCCTTCTCTGCACGCCGCAGCTCTCCCAGCCGCAGCTCCACTCCTCCACATGCAGCACTCTGAACGCCGGCTGTCGCCCCTGCAGCACCGCCGCTGCCTCTCCCTCTGCGGGACACAGGACCACGGGTAAGGAGACCAAGTCAGGTTCTCCCTTGCAGCGTCGCCCTCTCTTCCATAGTTATAGACCCTGAGGTCTATCTTACATTAGGGTACATCATGTCCCAGTCAAAGACTAAAAAGTCCTTAAAGGTGCATACTACCTTTTTTTCTGCATGTACCACCTGCCAGGCTCCACTTCCTCGGCCTCAGTGTTCCCCCCTCTGCTCAGCCTGTGATGCCCCAAGTGCCCAGGAGCCCTCCACCGCCGCCGACCCCAGTGTATCTAGTCCCCCTGAGTGGGTCGCATCACTGTCACAGTCCGTGGATTCTTTATCTCTCGATGCAGCGGACTGTGCAGCAACTGCGGCTTCGAACGCCATCACCATCAGAAGAGCTATCTGGCTCAGAGAGTGGCGCGCAGATTCCTCCTCAAAAAAGTCTCTGATTTCCCTTCCTTTTCGGAGCGGGCGTCTTTTCGGAGAAAAGCTAGACCAGCTTATTTCCGACGCTACAGGAGGAAAGAGCAAGTTCCTCCCCCAACATAGGCCCAAAGCTGCTTTTCAGCGCCAACAATATTTCTGTTTTCGGCCCTTTCGTAGCAGTCCATCCTGGTCCAATCCTGCCGCCTCATCCAGATCAGACCGATCCGCTCGCTCAGACAGAAACTCTCGACCCTCTTTCAGGCCGAATCAGTCCTGGCGAGGAAAGCCTAGGCAACCCAGAACCAGAGGGTCCAGGCCTGCCAGATTCCCTTCGCAATGACTCGGGAACTATTCCAGTCGACACCTCCAAAGTAGGCGGACGTCTGCTTCTTTTTCAGCACGACGAATGGGTCAGGGATCTGGTGTCGTCTGGCTGCAAAATAGAGTTCTCTGCCTCCCCTCCAGCACGTTTTTTTCCCTCTCGTCTCCCGAGTTTGGGGGCTCAGTCTCGCGCACTTCATTGCGCCATTCATTCCCTCCGCCAAAGCGAGGTCATTGTTCCGGTTCCGGAACACGAGAGGTTCAGAGGCTTTTACTCAAACCTCTTCGTCGTGCCAAAAAAGGACGGGAAGTGTTGTGAATTCTGTGGTCAAGCTCCCTCCTGTGGTCATGAGTGGTACTTCGGCTGGTTCTGTCTATGAGCTTCCTCTGGTGGATGTGAGTGGGGCTGCGGCTTCTGAGTTTCCTTCCTCAGGTGACGAGGTTAAGTCGTTAGGTGCTGCTCTATTTAACTCCACCTAGTTCTTTGTTCCTGGCCTCCAGTCAATGTTCCAGTATTGGTCTTGCTCTCTCCTGGATCGTTCTTGTGGCCTGTCTGCCCTTCATAAGCTAAGTTCTGCTTGTGTTACTTTTGTTTGCTATTTTTTCTGTCCAGCTTGCTATATTGGTTTTTCTTCCTTGCTGGAAGCTCTGGGACGCAGAGGAAGCACCTCCGTGCCGTTAGTCGGTACGGAGGGTCTTTTTGCGCCCTCTGCGTGGTTGTTTGTAGGTTTTTGTGCTGACCGCAAAGCTATCTTTCCTATCCTCGGTCTATTCAGTAAGTCGGGCCTCACTTTGCTAAAACCTATTTCATCTCTGTGTTTGTATTTTCAACTTTACTCACAGTCATTATATGTGGGGGGCTGCCTTTTCCTTTGGGGAATTTCTCTGAGGCAAGGTAGGCTTATTTTTCTATCTTCAGGGCTAGCTAGTTTCTCAGGCTGTGCCCGAGGCGCCTAGGTCTGGTCAGGAGCGCTCCACGGCTACCTCTAGTGTGGTGTGATAGGATTAGGGATTGCGGTCAGCAGAGTTCCCACGTCTCAGAGCTCGTCCTATGTTATTAGTAACTATCAGGTCACTTTGTGTGCTCTTAACCACCAGGTCCATTGTGTTTCTGAATCACCAGTTCATAACAGTACTGGAGGCCCAAAGTACTAATGCTTCTCAATAGAGGGAAAAGAGAAGTTCTGAGACCATTTTTTTTTCTCTGCACTGTGTTTTGTCTTTCTTTTCCCCTAGACATTTGGGTGGTTCAGGACACAGGTGTAGTGATGGACATTAAAGGTCTGTCTTCTTGTGTGGATAATCTCACTGCAAGAGTACAAAAAATTCAAGACATTATGGTTCAGAAATCTATGTTAGAACCTAGAATTCCTATTCCTGATTTATTTTCTGGAGATAGAGCTAAGTTTCTGAATTTCAAAAATAATTGCAAACTGTTTCTGGCTTTGAAACCCCGCTCCTCTGGTGACCCAGTTCAACAAGTTAAGATCATTATTTCTTTATTACGTGGCGACCCTCAAGACTGGGCATTTTCCCTTGCGCCAGGAGATCCTGCATTATGTAATATTGATGCGTTTTTTCTGGCGCTCGGATTGCTTTATGATGAACCTAATTCAGTGGATCAGGCAGAGAAAAACTTGCTGGCTCTGTGTCAGGGTCAGGATGAGGTAGAGATATATTGTCAGAAGTTTAGGAAGTGGTCTGTGCTCACTCAATGGAATGAATGTGCGCTGGCAGCAATTTTCAGAAAGGGTCTCTCTGAAGCCCTTCAGGATGTCATGGTGGGATTTCCTATGCCTGCTGGTCTGAATGAGTCTATGTCTTGGGCCATTCAGATCGATCGACGCTTACGTGAGCGTAAAACTGTGCACCATTTGGCGGTATTATCTGAGTATAAACCTGAACCTATGCAATGTGATAGGACTTTGACCAGAGCTGAACGGCAAGAACCCAGACGTCGGAATGAGCTGTGTTTTTACTGTGGTGATTCCACTCATGCTATTTCCGATTGTCCTAAGCGCACTAAGCGGTTCGCTAGGTCTGCCACCATTGGTACGGTACAGTCGAAATTTCTTTTGTCCGTTACTTTGATCTGCTCTTTGTCATCCTATTCTGTCATGGCATTTGTGGATTCAGGCGCTGCCCTGAATTTGATGGACTTGGAGTTTGCTAGGCGCTGTGGGTTTTTCTTGGAGCCCTTGCAGTATCCTATTCCATTGAGAGGAATTGATGCTATGCCTTTGGCCAAGAATAAGCCTCAGTACTGGACCCAACTGACCATGTGCATGGCTCCTGCGCATCAGGAGGATATTCGCTTTCTGGTGTTGCAGAATCTGCATGATGTGGTCGTGTTGGGGTTGCCATGGCTACAAGTCCATAACCCAGTATTGGATTGGAAGTCTATGTCTGTGTCCAGCTGGGGTTGTCAGGGGGTACATGGTGATCTTCCATTTCTGTCTATTTCATCATCCACCCCTTCTGAGGTCCCAGAGTTCTTGTCAGATTACCGGGATGTATTTGATGAGCCCAAGTCCAGTGCCCTACCTCCGCATAGGGATTGCGATTGTGCTATCGATTTGATTTCTGGTAGTAAGTTTCCTAAAGGTCGACTGTTTAATTTGTCTGTGCCTGAGCACGCCGCTATGCGGAGTTACGTAAAGGAATCCTTGGAGAAGGGTCATATTCGCCCGTCGTCGTCGCCATTGGGAGCAGGGTTCTTTTTTGTGGCTAAGAAGGATGGTTCGTTGAGACCTTGTATTGATTACCGCCTTCTAAATAAAATCACAATCAAATTTCAGTACCCCTTGCCGCTGCTGTCTGATTTGTTTGCTCGGATTAAGGGGGCTAGTTGGTTCACCAAGATAGATCTTCGTTGTGCGTATAATCTTGTGCGTATTAAACAGGGCGATGAATGGAAAACAGCATTTAATACGCCCGAGGGCCATTTTGAGTACCTGGTTATGCCATTCGGGCTTTCCAATGCTCCATCAGTATTTCAGTCCTTTATGCATGACATCTTCCGAGAGTACCTGGATAAATTCCTGATTGTATACTTGGATGATATTTTGGTCTTCTCGGATGATTGGGAGTCTCACGTGAAGCAGGTCAGAATGGTGTTCCAGGTCCTGCGTGCGAATTCTTTGTTTGTGAAGGGGTCAAAGTGTCTCTTTGGTGTTCAGAAGGTTTCATTTTGGGTTTCATTTTTTCCCCTTCTACTATCGAGATGGACCCTGTTAAAATTCAGGCCATTTATGATTGGACTCAGCCGACATCTCTGAAGAGTCTGCAAAAGTTCTTGGGCTTTGCTAATTTTTATCGTCGCTTCTTCAATAATTTTTCTAGTATTGCCAAACCGTTGACTGATTTAACCAAGAAGGGTGCTGATGTGGTCAATTGGTCTTCTGCTTCTGTGGAAGCTTTTCAGGAGTTGAAGCGTCGTTTTTCTTCTGCCCCTGTGTTGTGCCAACCAGATGTTTCGCTCCCGTTCCAGGTCGAGGTTGATGCTTCTGAGATTGGAGCAGGGGCTGTTTTGTCGCAAAGAAGTTCTGATGGCTCGGTGATGAAACCATGTGCCTTCTTTTCCAGGAAGTTTTCGCCTGCTGAGCGTAATTATGATGTTGGCAATCGAGAGTTGCTGGCCATGAAGTGGGCATTCGAGGAGTGGCGTCATTGGCTTGAAGGAGCTAAGCATCGCGTGGTGGTCTTGACTGATCACAAGAACTTGACTTATCTCGAGTCTGCCAAACGGTTGAATCCTAGACAGGCTCGTTGGTCGCTATTTTTCTCCCGTTTTGACTTTGTGGTTTCGTACCTTCCGGGCTCTAAAAATGTGAAGGCGGATGCCCTGTCTAGGAGTTTTGTGCCCGACTCTCCGGGTTTGCCTGAGCCGGCGGGTATTCTCAAAGAGGGGGTAATTTTGTCTGCCATCTCCCCTGATTTGCGGCGGGTGCTGCAAAAGTTTCAGGCTAATAGACCTGACCGTTGCCCAGCGGAGAAACTGTTTGTCCCTGATAAATGGATTAGTAGAGTTATCTCTGAGGTTCATTGTTCGGTGTTGGCTGGTCATCCTGGAATCTTTGGTACCAGAGATTTGGTGGCTAGATCCTTTTGGTGGCCGTCTCTGTCGCGGGATGTGCGTTCGTTTGTGCAGTCCTGTGGGATTTGTGCTCAGGCTAAGCCCTGCTGTTCTCGTGCCAGTGGGTTGCTTTTGCCCTTGCCGGTCCCGAAGAGGCCCTGGACACATATCTCTATGGATTTTATTTCGGATCTCCCCGTCTCTCAAAAGATGTCGGTCATTTGGGTGGTTTGTGATCGCTTCTCTAAGATGGTCCATTTGGTACCCTTGTCTAAATTGCCTTCCTCCTCTGATTTGGTGCCATTGTTTTTCCAGCATGTGGTTCGTTTACATGGCATTCCAGAGAACATCGTTTCTGACAGAGGTTCCCAGTTTGTTTCGAGGTTTTGGCGAGCCTTTTGTGCTAGGATGGACATTGATTTGTCTTTTTCCTCGGCTTTCCATCCTCAGACAAATGGCCAAACTGAACGAACCAATCAGACCTTGGAAACATATCTGAGATGTTTTGTTTCTGCTGATCAGGATGACTGGGTGTCCTTTTTGCCTTTGGCTGAGTTCGCCCTTAATAATCGGGCCAGCTCGGCTACTTTGGTTTCGCCGTTTTTCTGCAATTCTGGTTTCCATCCTCGTTTCTCTTCAGGGCAGGTTGAGTCTTCAGACTGTCCGGGTGTGGATACTGTGGTGGATAGGCTGCAGCAGATTTGGACTCATGTAGTGGACAATTTGACATTGTCCCAGGAGAAGGCTCAACGTTTCGCTAACCGCAGGCGCTGTGTGGGTCCCCGACTTCGTGTTGGGGATTTGGTTTGGTTGTCGTCTCGTTATATTCCTATGAAAGTTTCCTCTCCTAAGTTTAAGCCTCGTTTCATTGGTCCGTATAGGATTTCTGAGGTTCTTAATCCTGTGTCTTTTCGTTTGACCCTTCCAGCTTCTTTTTCCATCCATAATGTATTCCATAGGTCATTGTTGCGGAGATACGTGGCACCTGTGGTTCCATCCGTTGATCCTCCTGCCCCGATTTTGGTTGAGGGGGAGTTAGAGTATATAGTGGAGAAGATTTTGGATTCTCGTATTTCGAGACGGAAACTCCAGTACCTGGTTAAGTGGAAGGGTTATGGTCAGGAAGATAATTCCTGGGTCTTTGCCTCTGATGTTCATGCTGCCGATCTGGTTCGTGCCTTTCATTTGGCTCATCCTGGTCGGCCTGGGAGCTCTGGTGAGGGTTCGGTGACCCCTCCTCAAGGGGGGGTACTATTGTGAATTCTGTGGTCAAGCTCCCTCCTGTGGTCATGAGTGGTACTTCGGCTGGTTCTGTCTATGAGCTTCCTCTGGTGGATGTGAGTGGGGCTGCGGCTTCTGAGTTTCCTTCCTCAGGTGACGAGGTTAAGTCGTTAGGTGCTCCTCTATTTAACTCCACCTAGTTCTTTGTTCCTGGCCTCCAGTCAATGTTCCAGTATTGGTCTTGCTCTCTCCTGGATCGTTCTTGTGGCCTGTCTGCCCTGCATAAGCTAAGTTCTGCTTGTGTTACTTTTGTTTGCTATTTTTTCTGTCCAGCTTGCTATATTGGTTTTTCTTGCTTGCTGGAAGCTCTGGGACGCAGAGGAAGCACCTCTGTGCCGTTAGTCGGTACGGAGGGTCTTTTTGCGCCCTCTGCGTGGTTGTTTGTAGGTTTTTGTGCTGACCGCAAAGCTATCTTTCCTATCCTCGGTCTATTCAGTAAGTCGGGCCTCACTTTGCTAAAACCTATTTCATCTCTGTGTTTGTATTTTCATCTTTACTCACAGTCATTATATGTGGGGGGCTGCCATTTCCTTTGGGGAATTTCTCTGAGGCAAGGTAGGCTTATTTTTCTATCTTCAGGGCTAGCTAGTTTCTCAGGCTGTGCCCGAGGCGCCTAGGTCTGGTCAGGAGCGCTCCACGGCTACCTCTAGTGTGGTGTGATAGGATTAGGGATTGCGGTCAGCAGAGTTCCCACATCTCAGAGCTCGTCCTATGTTATTAGTAACTATCAGGTCACTTTGTGTGCTCTTAACCACCAGGTCCATTGTGTTTCTGAATCACCAGTTCATAACAGGGAAGGTGCGCCCCATTTTGGACCTGAAGCTCCTAAACAAGTGCATAAAAGTACGGCACTTCAGAATGGAATCTCTCCGGTCGGTCATCTCCTCGATGGAGAGAGGGGAATACCTGGCATCTATAGACATCAAAGATGCCTATCTTCATATCTCAATATTCCCGCCACATCAAAGGTTCCTCCGTTTTGCCATCCTAGAGGACCATTTCCAATTCACGGCCTTACCCTTCGGTCTTGCCACGGCGCCCAGGGTATTCACAAAAGTCATGGCGGCTGTCAGGGCCATTCTTCACTCTCGAGGAGTGGTCGTGTTGCCTTACTTAGACGACCTCATAAAAGGTCCATCTTATCAGGCCTGCGAAGCAAGCGTCCGCATTACCTTGGATTCTCTTTCGCGCCTGGGCTGGTTGATCAACTCGGTCAAGTCCTCCCCCGTTCCTTCCCGACGGATCTCTTTCCTAGGAATGATCCTGGACACCTCAAGTGGACTGGTCTTGCTTCCTCGGTCCAAGGCCCAAGAGCTTCAGCAAGGAGCTCGGACGCTCTGCCATCCTCGCCCGCGACCCATTCGGTTTGCCATGAAGATCCTGGGCAAAATGGTAGCCGCAATAGAAGCGGTCCCCTTCGCTCAACTCCATCTCCGCCCCTTACAACAGGCTCTGCTGGACAACTGGGACAGGAGTCCCTTATCCCTCGATCGTTCATGCCCTCTGTCCCCGCGGATCAGGCAATCCCTCACATGGTGGACCCTGGGACCATCTCTCCTCCAGGGGAAGTCTTTTCTCCCTATCCGCTGGCTAGTGGTAACCACCGACGCCAGTCTCCTCGGCTGGGGAGCGGTGTTTCTTCACCACTCTGCCCAGGGGCGTTGGACAATTCGGGAGTCGAGGCTCCCTATAAACATCCTGGAGATTCGTGCGATCAGACTCGCCCTGAGACGCTTTCACCCCCTGCTCGCGGGTCACCCAATTCGAGTCCAATCGGACAATGTCACAGCGGTGGCATATATAAACCATCAAGGGGGTACTCGCAGCAGGGCGGCGATGCAGGAAGTCTCCCACATTCTTCGTTGGGCCGAAGCCAACCACTCCACCATTTCCGCGGTGCACATTCTGGGCGTCAAAAACTGGGTGGCGGACTTTCTCAGCCGTCAGGGCCTTGCCTCGGGGGAGTGGGAACTCCATCCAGAGGTTTTCCGGAAAATCTGCCTTCGCTGGGGGACCCCGGACGTGGATCTGATGGCGTCCAGATTGAACGCCAAGGTTCACAATTTCATAGCACGTTCTCGGGATCCCCAGGCTATCGGAGTGGACGTGCTGATATCCCCGTGGCATCAGTTCCAACTCCCGTACGTGTTCCTTCCAATTCCCTTACTGCCGAAGGTGATCCGGAAAATCAAGACGGAGAGGGTTCCGTTCATTCTTGTCGCCCCAGATTGGCCACGTCGCGCTTGGTACGCGGAGCTCGTTCAGCTCGTATCTGACGTCCCCTGGCGGTTACCAGACCGCCCAGATCTGCTTCGCCAAAGGCCGATCTGCCACCAGAGCTCAGGCGCCCTACGTTAAACGGCGTGGCTTTTGAAACCTGGATTCTTACTCGAGCTGGTTTCTCTCAGCAGGTCATTCCCACCATGATAAGTTCTCGCAAGGCGTCTTCCGCTTCCATCTATCACCGCACCTGGAAAACCTTCTTCTCGTGGTGCAGGCTCCGAGGTCGCCCTCTGCTCGTTTTCTCAATCCCTTGCATTTTGGATTTCCTTCAGTCCGGCTTGGATTCCCGGCTTGGCGCTGAGTTCCCTCAAGGGTCAGATCTCAGCGTTATCCGTGTTATTCCAACGTAGGATCGCTGCCAACCTACAAGTCAAGACCTTCATTCAGGGGGTCTCCCATGTGGTACCCCCCTACAGAATGCCGTTAGAGACCTGGGATCTCAACTTGGTTCTGGGGGTTCTTCAGGAACCTCCGTTTGAGCCTCTTCAGGACATTCCGCTAACTGTCCTCTCCTGGAAGGTTGCCTTCCTTGTAGCTGTGACGTCTATCAGACGGGTCTCAGAATTGGCCGCTTTATCCTGCCGGGCTCCTTTTCTTGCCTTCCACCAGGACAAGGTAGTCCTATGCCCATCTCCGGCCTTTCTCCCTAAGGTGGTCTCAACTTTTCACCTTAACGAGGACATCATTCTTCCCTCTTTCTGCCCGCAGCCAAAACACAGGGTCGAAAAAGCCCTTCATACCCTGGACGTGGTACGGGCCCTTAGGAGGTACATTTCCAGAACGGCTCATTTCCGAAAATCCGACTCCCTCTTCGTTCTCCCGGAGGGTCACAGAAAGGGTTTGGCTGCCTCTAAAGCCACAATAGCCAGATGGATTCGATCTGCTATCCAAGAATCCTATCGGGTCAGGGGTAGACCTATCCCGGCGGGGATTAGAGCACACTCCACTCGGTAGATGGGTGCTTCCTGGGCCATTCGGCACCAGGCAACGGCGGAGCAGGTTTGCAAGGCCGCAACGTGGTCCAGCCTGCATACTTTCACAAAGCACTACAATGTCCACATTCATTCCTCTGCGGATGCGGCCTTTGGCAGACGTATTCTGCAAGCGGCCGTCGCGCATTTATAGTCAGATGGTACACAGAGTTATTTGGTTGTATTGTTCCCCTCCCAGGGACTGCTTTGGGACGTCCCATGGTCATGTGTCCCCCAATGTGGCGAAGGAGAAATAGGGATTTTTGTGTGTACTCACCATAAAATCCTTTTCTCCGAGCCACTCATTGGGGGACACAGCACCCACCCTGTTAGCCTGTTCGGCTCTTTACCTTTTTCGGTTTTTGACTTTCTTTGACATGTTATACTCTAATGTTACATGATATATTGTTATTATTCTCCTACTGCTTTTGCACTGAACTGGGTCTCTGGAAGCCAGCATGAGGGTGTATACTGCAGGGGAGGAGCTAACCTTTTTTTTTTGTCTCAGCTTAGTGTCAGCCTCCTAGTGACAGCCGCATAACACCCATGGTCCTGTGTCCCCCAATGAGTGGCTCGGAGAAAAGGATTTTACGGTGAGTACACACAAAAATCCCTATATCTAGTGATGAGCGAATATACTCGTTACTCAAGATTTCCCGAGCACGCTCAGGTGTCCTCCGAGTATTTTTTAGTGCTCGGAGTTTTAGTTTTCATCGCCCCAGCTGAATGACTTACAGCTATTAGCCAGGCTGAGTACATGTGGGGGTTGCCTGGTTGCTAGGGAATCCCCACATGTAATCAAGCTAGCTAACAGATGTAAATCATTCAGCTGAGGCGATGAAAACTAAATCTCCAAAAATTACTCGGAGGACAGCCGAGTGTGCTCGGGAAATCTCGAGTAACGAGTATATTCGCTCATCACTAATCTTATTGAGTTAAAGAGATTTCCATGCGAAGCGTTTATTAGCAGTCAGGAACAGTAAAGGGATTGGATAGATTTCTTTTAAGGTGCAATATATTACTGTAGTGTCTCCATCACTGTACCTTTCATATGTTATATCCACTAACATTTGGTTATTTGATGAGAAAAAATAAACTGATACATTTGTTTACTTTAGATGAACTTCAAAGACGGAGTGAGATAATAAGATCAATAACCAAAAGGATCAAATTATTGGAAGCACATCAGCAGGATCGAAAGACAAAACTAGAGAATACCCAACAGCAACTTCAGGAAGTGTGTCTTAAAGCTTCTGAAACTAACAACCATTGTCAAGACTTGGAGGTAGGTTTAAAGCATCAGTAATAAACTTTGGCTTGTGCCAACTTACTCAGCTTTTTCTTTTGTTACATGCAGTAGCCATATACATGGAAGTTCGGTGGGTCTGTATTACTTGAAAAACAGTGTATTGCATTCTTGTGAATATACCCTGTAATGCAGTGTGCAATGGAGCACTCCATGTATATCATGTAAAAAAATCCCACCAATGTGTATATACAGAATGGGGCCATAGCTGACAATAGCTGCTTTATTATAGATTAGTGGTAAATAAGTGTCAGTGGGATTCTAAGAGGTAATTGTACAGTAGTGGAATGTAAAGGATTTTACAGTAAAGTAGTTTTGTGAATTGATGTTATGTTAATGTGGTAATGTAGGAATTTGACTTTTTAAAAGCCTGAACTTATTTGACTTGTCTTATTAGGAAAAAAATCAAAGTTTGAATTATTCTGTTTTGGAGCTGTCTGCCCAAGTGGGACGACTAAAGGCTGGGGAGCAGGAGCTTTCCACTTTGTTGAAGCTGAAGGTAATGGTGTATTCTTTCTAACCAATAATCTATATCTAATATATAATTGCCTAGAATACTACTTCCTGCAATTTGTGCCAACTTCCGTGGCTTTGTCCGGAGCTAATGTCCGGAGCTAATGTCCGGAGCTAATGTCCGGAGCTAATGTCCGGAGATAAGTGACGTCAACAGTGTCCAGTGTCTGATTGGTTGCCGCCTGCTGCGAGCGACCAATCAGAAACGTGCCGTACTGTGACACACTTCGCCCGCCATTTTGGTGTGATTTTTGAATTTTTACCTCACAGCAAGTTTCTACTGCGTGGAGGCGGCCCAGTGACGTTGCTCTTCAAGCTCCTGCCGAATTTCGTCAAAAAAATGATAATACCATTTACCAAAACTATATATATTTAGTTGTGAAGTGGTTCAGTGACATTTTCACACCAATTTTGAACTTTTGTTTGGTGTTTTCTCCATATACTGCCTATTATTTTTGTTCTTTCTTACTATTATTTATTAATAGTATTATTCTTACATTTGAATAAATAAAGTATATATGGATTCTAGACTCCCGATTCTTTAGAATCGGGCTGCCATCTAGTATATATATAATTGCCTAAGGGGTACTTCCGTCTATCTGTCTGTAACTTCCGTAACGGAAATCCTGGGTCGCTGATCGTCCGCGACCAATCAGCAAGATTGGGGCGGGAATTAAACACCGCTTCACTTTTTACTATTGATGCTGCCTATGCAGCATCAATAGTAAAAACATAGAATGTTAAAAATAATAAAAAAAACCAAAAACATTATATTCTCACCTTCCGAAGTCTGCCGCAGCCTTTCCCGCTCCTCGCGCTCCGGTCCCAAGAATGCATTGCGGCAATGACTCGAGATCACGTAGCGGTCTCACAAGATGATGACATAGCAGTCTCGCGAGACTGCTACATGATCACGGGTTATTGCCGAAAGGCATTACTGGGAACGGAGCGTCGCGAGGAGCATCGGTAAAGGCCTCGGCTGGATCCGGGGGCCGACGGAAGGTGAGTATATAACTATTTTTTATTTTAATTGTTTTTTTTAACAGGGATATGGTGCCCACATTGCTATATACTATGTGGGCTGTGTTATGTACTACGTGGCTTGTGTTATATTCTGCGTGGCCTGTGTTATATACTACGTGGGCTGTGCTATATACTACGTACCTGTGCAATATAGTACGTGGCTGTGTTATATACTTCGTGGGCTGTGCTACATACTACACGGGCTGTGCAATCTACTACGTGGGCTGTGCTATATACTACGTGCCTGTGCAATATAGCACTGGCAGTGTTATATACTGTGTGGGCTGTGCTGTATACTATGTGGGCTGTGCTATATACTACGTGGGCTGTGTTATATACTACGTGGCTGTGCTATATACTACGTTTGATACCGTGCCGCACAAGAGGTTGGTACACAAAATGAGAATGCTTGGTCTGGGGGAAAATGTGTGTAAATGGGTTAGTAACTGGCTTAGTGATAGAAAGCAGAGGGTGGTTATAAATGGTATAGTCTCTAACTGGGTCGCTGTGACCAGTGGGGTACCGCAGGGGTCAGTATTGGGACCTGTTCTCTTCAACATATTCATTAATGATCTGGTAGAAGGTTTACACAGTAAAATATCGATATTTGCAGATGATACAAAACTATGTAAAGCAGTTAATACAAGAGAAGATAGTATTCTGCTACAGATGGATCTGGATAAGTTGGAAACTTGGGCTGAAAGGTGGCAGATGAGGTTTAACAATGATAAATGTAAGGTTATACACATGGGAAGAAGGAATCAATATCACCATTACACACTGAATGGGAAACCACTGGGTAAATCTGACAGGGAGAAGGACTTGGGTATCCTAGTTAATGATAAACTTACCTGGAGCAGCCAGTGCCAGGCAGCAGCTGCCAAGGCAAACAGGATCATGGGGTGCATTAAAAGAGGTCTGGATACACATGATGAGAGCATTATACTGCCTCTGTACAAATCCCTAGTTAGACCGCACATGGAGTACTGTGTCCAGTTTTGGGCACCGGTGCTCATGAAGGATATAATGGAACTAGAGAGAGTACAAAGGAGGGCAACAAAATTAATAAAGGGGATGGGAGAACTACAATACCCAGATAGATTAGCGAAATTAGGATTATTTAGTCTAGAAAAAAGACGACTGAGGGGCGATCTAATAACCATGTATAAGTTTATAAGGGGACAATACAAATATCTCGCTGACGATCTGTTTATACCAAGGAAGGTGACGGGCACAAGGGGGCATTCTTTGCGTCTGGAGGAGAGAAGGTTTTTCCACCAACATAGAAGAGGATTCTTTACTGTTAGGGCAGTGAGAATCTGGAATTGCTTGCCTGAGGAGATGGTGAGGGCGAACTCAGTCGAGGGGTTCAAGAGAGGCCTGGATGTCTTCCTGGAGCAGAACAATATTGTATCATACAATTATTAGGTTCTGTAGAAGGACGTAGATCTGTGGATTTATTATGATGGAATATAGGCTGAACTGGATGGACAAATGTCTTTTTTCAGCCTTACTAACTATGTTACTATGTTACTATGTGTCTGTGCAATATACTACCTGGCTGTGCAATATACTATGTGCCTGTGCTATATGCTGCGTGGGCTGTGCAATATACTGCGTGGGCTGTGCAATATACTGCGTGGGCTGTGCAATATGCTGCGTGGGCTGTGCAATATACTGCGTGGGCTGTGTTATATACTGCGTGGGCTGTGTTATATACTGCATGGGCTGTGTTATATACTGCATGGGCTGTGTTATATACTGCGTGGGCTGTGCAATCTACTACGTGGGCTGTGTTCTATACTACGTGGCTGTGCATTCTAGAATACCCGTTGTGCTACACCACAGTAGTCAGTAATAGAGTGCACATGGCATGAAGACGTCCGCTAATGCTGATGTGGCATGTTTAAATTCAACTACCCGATTCTTTTCTCCTTTGACATCTCGACATACAGATATAATGGTCGGCCTAGTCGAAATACAGTTAGGTCCACATATATTTGGACAGAGACAACATTTTTCTAATTTTGGTTATAGACATTACCACAATGAATTATAAACAAAACAATTCAGATGCAGTTGAAGTTCAGTCTTTCAGCTTTCATTTGAGGGTATCCACACTAAAATTGGATGAAGGGTTTAGGAGTTTCAGCTCCTTAACAAGTGCCACCCTGTTTTTAAAGGGACCAAAAGTAATAGGACAGATTAAATAATTGTTATTAAAATGTTCATTTTTAGTACTTGGTTGAAAACCCTTTGTTGGCAATGACTGCCTGAAGTCTTGAACTCATGGACATCACCAGACGCTGTGTTTCCTCCTTTTTGATGCTCAGCCAGGTCTTCACTGCGGTGGTTTTCAGTTGCTGTTTGTTTGTGGGCCTTTCTGTCTGAAGTTTAGTCTTTAACAAGTGAAATGCTGCTCAATTGGGTTGAGATCAGGTGACTGACTTGGTCATTCAGGAATATTCCACTTCTTTGCTTTAATAAACTCCTGGGTTGCTTTGGCTTTATGTTTTGGGTCATTGTCATCTGTAGTATGAAATGACAACCAATCTGTTTTGCTGCATTTGGCTGGATCTGAGCACACAGTATGTCTCTGAATACCTCAGAATTCATTCGGCTGCTTCTGTCCTGTGTCACATCATCAATAAACACTTGTGACCCAGTGCCACTGGCAGCCATGCATGCCCAAGCGATCACGCTGCCTCCGCCGGGTTTTACAGATGATGTGGTATGCTTTGGACCATGAGCTGGACCACGCCTTCGCCATACTTTTCTCTTTCCATCATTCTGGTAGAGGTTGATCTTGGTTTCATCTGTCCAAAGAATGTTCTTCCAGAACTGTGCTGGCTTTTTTAGATGTTTTTTAGCAAAGTCCAGTCTAGCCTTTTTCTTCTTGATGCTTATGAGTGGCTTGCACCGTGCAGTGAACCCTCTGTATTTACCTTCATGCAGTCTTCTCTTTATGGTAGATTTGGATATTGATAAGCCGACCTCCTGGAGAGTGTTGGTCACTTGGTTGGCTGTTGTGAAGGGGTTTCTCTTCACCATGGAGATTATTCTGCAATCATCCACCACTGTTGTCTTCCGTGGGCGCCCAGGTCTTTTTGCATTGATGAGTTCACCAGTGCTTTCTTTCTTTCTCAGGATGGACCAAACTGTAGATTTTGCCACTCCTAATATTGTAGCAATTTCTTGGATGGGTTTTTTCTGTTTTCGCAGCTTAAGGACGGCTTGTTTCACCTGCATGGAGAACTCCATTGACCACGTTTACTTCACAGCAAAACCTTCCAAATGCAAGTACCACACCTCAAATCACCTCCTGGCCTTTGATCTTCTTAATTGAGAATGACATAACGAAGGGATTGCCCACCCCTGTCCATGAAATAGCCTTGGAGTCAATTGTCCAATTAGTTTTGGTCCCTTTAAAAATAGGGTGGCACATGTTAAGGAGCTGAAACTCCTAAACCCTTCATCCAATTTTAATGTGGATACCCTCAAATGAAAGCTGAAAGTCTGAACTTCAACTGCATCTGAATTGTTTTGTTTAAAATTCATTGTGGTAATGTCTATAACCAAAATTAGTAAAATGTTGTCTCTGTCCAAATATATATGGACCTAACTGTATATGCTAAGGAAATCTTTCTTCACCCGTGCAACATTTCATCTAGAAACACCCAGCTTGGAAAAGCCGTTTTGTAGCAGAATTGTTGTATGGGTAAATGTAGATATCTGCTGCTTGAAGGGCTTCCTTGGTTTTTATATTAGGACATTGTGCCAATTGCTCCCCTGCTAAACAAGGAAGGATGGGAGACAGATTAGACTCGCCTGTATTAGACTGAATGGTGACAAATGGCACATACTTTAGCTAGTCTGAGATCAGCGGACTTGTACTTCAGAAGCATTGGGTGGCTCCTTGGCTACTTGCTTATGTCTGGAAACTATCTTTCGTCAGACAGAAAACCTGGCCAAGAAGTTCTGCACTTGCTCTGCACAATCCCTCTTGAGAACCTGACCATATTCTGTAAGAACATGTGGGCAGTGCAAGTGATGCTATCACTCCAGGACCATGAAATCAAGGGTGTCAAAAATAAATACTGAATGGGACTAGATAGTCTACAGAATGGTGTATAATAAAAAAAGGAAGTAAGATATTTACAAATAAACTTCATTTTACCTAAGGAACTGATTTAAAGAAGAGATGGTAATACAATGTTAACAGAAACTGTTACTTTTCTTTGATTTTTCTATTCTTAGTGTCCTTTTAGTGTACAAGTAGTAGGTTTAGGAATCTGCATCCTGCAAGAGAAGAAGCAATTTAACCAATTACATAACCATATATCAGCCACTGTAGGCTCAATGAAATACAGTTGACACAAGGAAGTGTCTAAATAGTAGAAATGGTAGAGTGAAAAAGACTCTATGTAACACAATTGTGTTACAATGTAACACAATTGTTTAAGCCGTAGAGTAGCCTCAATTCTTGAAGACAGTAACTGAGTCAACCTCCCGATGTCAGCAGCACAGTGCCACACCATTATAATGTTCAGCAAGTGAACAATAGATCCTGGTGGATGGTAGCTAGTGTTCTCATCAAGATGGCAGACATCTTGGCAAAACACAATAGACTCCAATCAATGTGGTTCTTTGGGCACCATTGTGTAAGCTGTATTCTGCATCTGGCACAGTTTCCTGACCATGTCTGATTTTATTTTTACTGACAAAAAATACATTTACTGACCGAAATACATATATATGTATATATGGCACAATTAAATAATTTTGTTCTCGACTAGTTGCCTAATTAAGTCTTTTCCTGGTTCTAACCAAACCACATCTTATGTTTTTCTGTAGGACAAAGATATAATAGAAGCAACTAACCACATCACAGAGTTCACTTATCGGCTTAGAGACCTGGAGACAGCGTTACGTGAGACAAGACTGAAGGAAGCTTCAGCTAAGAAAGAAATGCAAGGGCTAAAGCCCAGAATAAAAGGCTTGGAGACTGAACTTGAGAAAGTAAATGGTATGGGATTATTATGACAACTATGAGCGTCAAAGGTTTGAACACCTCTTGCAATGGCAGCACAAGCTCTGATGTGTAAACTGTGTGGTGAAAACTCTTCTCATGTGGTGTATTTTTGACCCTTTAAACTGCTTGTAGGCCACCAAAATCTTATTTAGTTGGGATCTGCTGCATGTAAGTCTGAAATTATGTTTTAGAATCTTATGGGTAAGTCAGCAACTGCATGAAGATTGTGCTGCTTCACCAGCGGTAAGCTAGCTGCTAGAGAACGCAGACATAGTTTATTACCATGTGTCTTACTGATCATTGTATACACTGTGTTGAATGAGAGCTGTGTTTATAGTATTGAAAGCACTAACAGCGCTTCCTCCTCTGGCCAAGCGACCATGTAATCGCCAGCTGGTGCAGTAGAAATAGGCGAACCCGAACAGTGAAGGTCCGTACCTAATGCCTTCTGATCGGGCACAGACCCCAAACACTGACTTCACCGGGAAGTCTGTGTTACTGTTTGGTTTCGGCCCCCCGAACACCAGCAGCTCTGATCGGCGGTAAAATTATTACCACCGGCCAGAGCACTGCAGCTCCCATGCTGTCAGATGACAGCATGAGCTCGCAGCTGTGACCCTAGGTAAAAAGTTTACCCCCGGTAGCAGCTGATGGGACTACTACTCGCATCCACCTACGCCAGCTGCCAAGAGCAGGCATGGCTGATGGGAGTATTCATCAGCATGCGCTATAAATAAATGATGAAAAAAAGTGACTTGGGTTCCCCTATATTTTTGATAACCAGCCAGACAAAACTGATAGCTGTGGGCTGCAACCCCCAGCTTTCAGATTTATCATGGCCGATTATCAAGAATAAAAGTGTCCCTACGCCATTTTTTTTTAAATTATTTAAATAAATAATTTTTTTTTAACTGTGTGTGGTCCTCCCTCATTTTTGATAACCAGCCAGGCCAAAGCAGACAGCTGGGTACTGGGAAGGTCTATTAGTTGTGCCAATTCTGGTGCTTTGCCCTGCTCTTCCCTGTGGCGTTGGCAAGTGGGCATCATATTTGTGGGGTCGATGTCACCTTTGTATTTTCCGGTGACATCAAGCCAACGGCTTAGTAATGCAGAAGTGTCTATAAGACGCCTATAAATTACTAATCCTATAGTTATATTTCAAATAAACACACAGCAAGTATAAAGTTCTATATTTGAAATAAAAAAAATACACTTTTACTGGTTTTCAACTGGTTAAAATAAGGATGTGAAGTGCTTTAACAAAGGTTTTTTACTGATCAGGTCATGAGGAGACCCACCAAAGCTTAGACTGTGCTTATATTACACGTCATGAGGGGCGCACGCATGGTTTCTGTGTTAGCTCTGTACATCTTGAGCATCCCAGCTCCAAGATCATTTAGAGCAAAAAATACTGACAGCAAAAAAAAACTGAACAGCAGCAGGTCACAGAAGGCAGGAACCGGCTGCTGCGGCTAAAGCCTGTGCCCGCTGCTAAAGAGAAATGAATATTCACTGCATTCCACACCCATGGGCGTGGAGGGCAATGTATATTAATTTCTCTATAATAGCATCCTGGTATGATTGGCCCCCATCCCTTTCCTGGTATGCATGGCCACATCAGAAAAACAGTAAAAAAAAATAAATATTACTTTTACCTTTCTGCGCTCCCTCGCAGCGTCTTGTTCTGGTGCCAGCAGCTGTTTTATGCTTGTAAGCAGCGCATAGCAGGGATATCATGCTCTGCTTACAAGCTAAAGGACAGCTGCTGGAATACTCACGCCGGGACTATGTGCGTGGAGGGCAGTGAGTATTCATTGCTCTTTAGTAGTGCACACAGTGTCAGCCTCCGGCTCCCTGCAGCTACCGGCGGTCACGTGTGCCTGCTACTTAAGACAAATGAATATTCACCGAATTCCATGCCCATGGAAGTGGAATACGGTGAATATTAATTTCTCTTAAGTAGTGGGCACAGGTGACCGCCCTGCCTCTGCAGGAACCGGCAGCTGACACTGTGATCTGCTGTGAAGACACTGAGCTTGAATTGTGGTGACATCATGACTGACTTTTTCCCACGATGCTGAGGTCACCGCAGTTCAGCCCTGCTAGGAACGCAGCCTCACTGACCGGTGGTAACCACAATGATGTCACTGCAGGTCAATGATGCAGCTCATTCACCAGTGGTTCTCAGCCAGGACGGTCACATCTTGACGCTGTCCAGGTTGAAAACTATTTATTCCCCAGACATGGTTGACGGCGTGGGACAGAAAGACGGAGAGGTTAGGGATATGGTTGTTTTTTATTTTCGTTTTATTACAGAAGACGAAGGCTTCAATGGAATTAGGCGTTAGGTGAGTATAACTGTGTTTATTTTCTCCTTCGCCACATTGGGGGACACAGGACCGTTGGTGCATGCTGCTGCCACTAGGAGGCTGACACTAAGTGAATACAAAAAAAGAGTTAGCTCCTCCTCTCCAGTATACACCACCCATTGGCTCCAGACAGAACCAGTTTTTGCTTGGTGTCCGTAGGAGGTACACAGGTCTGGTTTTCAGTCCTAAACTTTTTTATTATATTTTTTGTCTTTTTCATTTTTGATTTTGATTTTTACTACAGATGAATGGGGCGACGGATCCTTTCAAGGTTCTGATCTCCTCGAACCATCAACAGGCGAGCACGGAGAGTGTCGCCTCTCTGTATCCTCTCCTGCGACGTGGGATGCCACGCCTGAGCTGAATTTTTTTTTTTAGGGGCGACGGGGCCCATCAAGGGCACCAATCTCCCCACACCTTACCGATGAGTACATGGAGTGTCGCCTCCACGTATCCTCTTCCACAGCCAGGCCTAATGCTGGACATTAGCCCTGTCCCATCCTAGGGGATTAACCCTTTGGATGTACAGAGGTCCACCTCGTAGCGTCCGAGCAGCCCCCACTGCACCACCACTGTTAAAGTGGATGGTACAAGGAGGGGGACGGTCCCTCTCCACCTCCCCATTAAAGGAATGGTGGATCGAGGATGATTCCTTTATCGTTGCATCGTCCAAGACCAGCTGCGGCAGGAGGACATGTAGCTGCCGCATATCGCTGGCTTACCTGCCACCCGGCAGTTTCTCCGGGTAAGTGCCGGGGCTGGAGGGCTCTGGGTAGGCAGTCTGTGGCGGCGCTGGATAGAGGGGGGCAGTGCTCCCTGGCCTTTCCGGTACCGGCGCCGATAAATTTAGTCCCCAGCTTCGGTTCTCTGCTAGGCCGCATACGGTAACTCCGCCCCCGCTATGATGCTTCCCAGCGGCTCTGCCCACCTTTCTGGCGCTTTTCGTACAGGACGAGAAGCACCTTTTCTAATCTCGGCAGCCATCTCCCCTCCTCCCACGGACCCTACGGACACACACTGGAACATCTGGCAGTGATCTCTGAGGCAATTTGTCGGGAACATCTGAGCCGCAACGTCAGCACTCTCTGGGGAGGCTCAGCAGCTACAGTGCCACGCAGAAGGACCTGGGGACACAGGATCTGGGTAAGAGAGCGATGTGTTAGACCACCCTCCTCCTCCCTGCTGTAACCTTTTCACTGCAGGAATTCCCTACGCTTTTAAAGGGAACACTTAGAAGGGTACAATGTCCCAACTTAAAGCAGAGGTCATATGATCAGCTATGACCCCCAAATGACCCCAGGGGCCCTCCGCCGCCACCGAGCCCAGTGTACCTAGCCCCCCTGAGTGGGCTTCGTCACTGTCACAATCCATGGCTTCTCAGGCCAAAGCAATTGAGTCCCTCCATGATCCCTCCAGGGATTGGAGTATGCGCAGGTCTGACAAATGGATCCTCTCCCATACGGGAGCAGCCGGTCAGCAGGGGCCAAGAGCACTCTAGAACCCTACAGGTGTCTAGGCAAAGGATCCGCAGCACGTCCCCAGAGCATTCTAGTGCTTTCTTGTCCGCGAGTTCTTCTTGCTCTCCCTCTCCAGGGGTCAGTAACGACCGCGATTCTGAGTATGAATCGGACAGCTCCTTGGACTTGGATTCACCAGACTTCCAGGTGCTCATTTCGGCAGCATATATACTAAAATTGGAACTATACAGAGGATTAGCATGGCCCTTGCACCAGGAGGACACGCAAATTCGTGAAGCGTTCCGTAAAAACGGTGAATGCGCTGATTGAGGCGGTCAATCTGACATTAAACGTTGATGAGAAATCTGATTCCATTCCAGATCAAGCCGTGTCCTTTGACAGGACTAAACACCCCCATAAGACTTTTACAGTCCACCCTGAGTTTACGGCCACACTCAATCGTTACAGGGACAAAAGTCTCTGGAAGCGAAATATCCTTTTTCGGCTGTGCTGAGGAAGGACTGGGCTGAATCCCCTGTTGTAGACCCGCCAGTGTCTCGCCTGGCATCCAAGACCCTTTTATCTGTACCGGATGGGTCATCTCTTAAAATATCACAGACCGTCAGATAGAACACCTGGCTCGCTCTGTTTTTTGAGGCCTCTGGCTCGGCCCTCTGTCCTTTATTCGCTGCAGCATGAATTTCTAAGGTGATAGTCTTCTGTGCAGATACCCTGGCCAAATCCATTCAGAGTGGTAATTATCTTGCCAGCCAAATTTCTTGAACTGGAGATAACCTGGTACATGCATCTTGGATGCGGCTGACTGTTCTGCTCCATCGGCAGCGAGTGCAGTCACGATAAGCAGAGCATTATGCTCGGAGAGTGGAAAGCGCTTGATATCTCTGCCTTTCCAGTGCGGTGGCCTATTTGATGAGAACATGGATCAGCTTTTTTCTGATGCCACAGGAGGAAAGAGTAAATTTCTTCCCCAGCAGAGGCTTAGGTGTCCTTTTCGGAGACAACAACAGTTCCAACCCGGGTTGGTCCACCACCACTACCTCCCTGGGACAGGGCGCTCCCCACACAGGGACAGAGGTTCTCGATTCTCCTACAGATCTAGTCGACAATGGTAATCTCGCCCTAAACAGTCGAGATCTAAGGGATCTAGGTGTCAGAGATTTTCTGCCGCTGACTCCTGGTGTCGTCTGGTCGACACCGGCAGGGTGGCCGGCCGCCTACTTTTATTCAGTCAGGCCTGTCTATCCGTCGTTTACAAGACCTCAAACTTCTAAATAAGGTTTGTCATTTTCGCAGGGAATGTCTGCGTTCAGTCTTCGCTTCTATGGAAGAGGGAGAGTTTTTTGGCATCCATCGACATCTGCGATGCTTACCTACATATCCCGATCTTTCCCCCCCACCAGAGATTCCTTTGTTTCGCCATTCATGACCAGCATTTCCCATGCTGAGTCACTCCGCAAGATGGGGTCATTACCCCGGTTTCGGGAAACGAGAAGTTCAAGGGTTTCTATTCGAATCTGTTTGGGGTCCCAAAAGAGGATGGTACAGCCAGGGCCATCCTGGACCTAAAGCTTCGGAAACATTTTGTCAGAGTACGGCATTTGAAGATGCCGTCTCCCCTCTCCAAGGGTTCCTGCGCTTCGCCATCCGCGAAGAACATTTTCATCTCAGCCTTACCCTTTGGCTTGGTCATCTTGCTAGCCCTTCAGCAAGAGGCCCGAGCACTTTGCAGCCATCTCTTCTGTACATTCGCCTTGGCATGAGGGACAACATGCGCTTTTGGACGCATGTGACAGGAGCCTCTTCTCCCTCGTCATCACACTGCCCAGGGGAATTGGTCTCCTCAGGAGTCTTCTCTTCCCATGAATGTCCTGGAGAACCGAGCGATCCGGCTGTTCCATCGTCTCCTGACAGGCCATCCCATCCAAATTCAATCAGACATTGCCACGGCCGTGGCTTACAGATGGGGCATTCGCAGCAAAGCGGCAATGCGCGAGGTGGAACATATCCTTCGCTGGGCCAATAGGAAACACTTGGTTATCACGGCTGTTCACTCCTGAGCATGGAAAACTAGGCTGCGGACTTCCTCACCCGTCAAAGCCTGACCTTGGGACAGTGGTCTCTCCAACCGGAGATTTTCCAGCTAGCCTGTCTTCACTAGAGGACTTCGGACGTGGACCTAATAGCGTCCTGATTGAATGCAAAGATGCTCGAATTTGTAGCTCGATCCTGGGACCCGAGAGCCATCGGGTGGACGCGTTCGTCCCTCCGTGGAGTTAGTTTTCATCTTCACTACCTGCCCCCATTGCTTTTGCTTCCGAAGTAATCAGAAAGATCAAAGCGGAGGGAGTACCGGTGATCCTAGTTGCTCCAAACTGGCCACTCCGAGCGTAGTATGCAAAATTAGTGCAGCTTGTCGCAGAAGTCCCTTGGTGACTACCAGATCGAGCGGACCTGCCTTTGAAGGGCCCTTTTGACCACCATAACTCGGCCCTTGGCCGTTGAATCCTGGGTTCTAACCGTAGCTGGTTTCTCCCAAGAGGCAGTTTCCACCATGGTTAACGCTCAGAAGCTGGTGTCGGTACGCATCTATCATTGGACCTGGAAAGCCTTTTTTGATTGGTGTATAGGCCGAGGTCGTCCTCCTCTGTTTTTCTCCATTCCCTTTTTTGAATTCCTTCAGTCCGGTCTGGACTCGGGCCTAGCACCGAGCTCCCTCAAAGGGCAGGTCTACCTTATCCGTATTGTTTCAGCGTAAAGCCTCTTCCAAACCGCGGGTGAGAACTTTCTTCTGGTAGTCTCTCGTGTGGTTCGTCCCTACAGAGCGCCCTTAGACGCCTGGGGCCTTAACTTGGTCCTAGGTTTCCTATAGGAATCTACCTTCAAACAGTTACAGGGTTGTCTCTCTCTCCCACCTCCCATGGAAGGTCACCTTCCTAGTCGCAGTAACATCAATCAGAAGTGTCTCGGAGTTAGTTGCTCTCTCCTGCCGAGCTCCTTTTCTCTCACTAGGTACGTGTCTAGCACGGCGCCTTTTCACCAGACACCCTGTTCGTGCTCCCGGAGGGGCACCGGAAGGGATCGGCCGCTTCTAAGTCAACAATAGCCAGATGGATTCGGTCGGCTATTCAAGAAGCTTAACGTGTCAGCGGCAAGCCTATTCCAGCTGGGATCAAGGCACACTCCACTCGGTTGGTAGGTGTTTCATGGGCCATTCGGCATCAAGCGTCTGCGGAGCAGTTTTGTAAGGTGGTGACCTGGTCTAGCCTGCACACCTTCTCAGAGCATTACAATGTCCATACTCAGGCACCAGCAGATGCGGGCCTGGGTAGACAGATTTTTCAGGCAGAGGTAGCGCGTCTTTAGACAGCGGATTCCGGGAGTTTACTCTGTTATGATGTTATTTCCCACCCAGGGACTGCTTTTTTTGACGTCCCACGGTCATGTGTCCCCCAATGTGGCGAAGGAAAAACCTGATTTTTGTGTACTCACCGTAAAATCCTTTCCTCTGGGCCACTCATTGGGGGAGACAGCACCCACCCTGTTGGCCTCATGGCTATTATTGTTTTTCTAATTTAACATGTTGTACCTACATTTTGTACCTATTCTTGATGATTACTCTCCTACTGCTTGGTCACTAAACTGGTACTGTCTGGAGCCAGTGGGTGGTGTATACTGCAGAGGAGGAGCTAACTCTTTTTTGTATTCACTTAGTGTCAGCCTCCTAGTGGCAGCAGTATACACCAATGGTCCTGTGTCCCCCAATGAGTGGCTTGGAGAAAAGGATTTTACGGTGAGTACACAAAAATCCCTGTTTTAAATAAAAATGGAAAACTGTGTTTTGTTTTACTTCTAATAAAATACTTTAAACTAGCTGTGTCTTTATTTACCATACAACTATGGGATTAGTAATGGAGGTGTTTCATAGACACTTCTCCATTAGTAATCCACGGGCTTTATGTCACCTGACAATACAAAGGTGACATCAACCCCACTTGCCACCGCCACAAGGCAAGTGGGAAGAGCCAGGCAAAGCGCCAGAATTGGTGCATTTAATAGATGCGCCTTTTCTGGGCAGCTGGGGCTGCTATTTTTAGGTTGGGGGGGACAATATCAATTGCCTCTTACCAGCCTGAGAATACCAGCTGTCAGCTTTAGCAAGGCTGGTTGTCAAAAATGGGTGGGACCCCACGCCATTTTTTTAAATTTAGATTAAAAAAAAACTGTGGAGACCTCACTATTCTTGATAACTAGCTGAAGCTGACAGCTGAGGGTTGCAGCCTCCAGCTGTCAGTTTTGCCTGGCTGGTTATAGAAAATAGAACCCACACCAGTTTTTTTTTTTCATTCATTTATTTACAGCGCAGGCGGTGGGTGTGGAATACTCTCATCAGCCACTCCTGCTGTTACTGTTATTAGCGGCACCAGGTGTAGGCTGATGGGAGTAATAGTCCCATCAGCCGCCGCCTGCTGTTATTGGTGTCTCTTGAATACAATTCTCATCATTCTTCCCTGCTCATGCTGATCGCTAGCAGAGCATCAGACGAGAGCATCTTCAGCACCCGATGCCGGGGAACAGCGCTTACTGTAGCAAGTATTACACATAGGGACACTGTCCTCTCTAGTACCGTTTTTTTTTCCGGTACTGGAAATATCATGACGTGTGAAACTGGCCTTAGAGTTGTTCAGAAGTTAGCAACATTTAGGTGGTAAACATAACATTTTTTTGTCCTGTCATACCACTTTGCATTATTTCTGGAAAGGCACCTGAAGGGTTAATAAATGACCTGACAGCAGTTTTGAATATGTTAAGTTGTGCAGTTTTTAAAATTGTATCACTTTAAAGGGTTTTACAATTTATAGGTCCAAAGTCACTTCAAAACCAAATAGGTCCCTTAAAAAAATTAGTTATGTAAGATTCCTTGAAAAAAAAAAAGGAAAATTACTGCAACATTTATTAAAGCGTCTAACATCCTAACAAAATAAAAGAAAACTTTACAGATGATGCTAATGTAAAGCAGACATGAGGGAAATGTTAGTTATTAACTATTTTGTGTGATATCAATTGTCTAGTTTAAAGGGATAATCATTCAAAGTTTGAAAATTGCTAAGTTTCATAAATGTGTCATTTCAGAGATTGTTATAAACGCAAAACATATCAACATAAATTTATTATTATCTTAACCCTGCTGTTGTCTTCGGTCAAAAACGACCGACCTTGAACTTCAATATTCTTTCAAATATTCAAGATGCGGCTCTGAAACCCGTGGCTGACCGACCCATCCTCATTTAAGTCAATCAACCACAAGTTTCAGAACCGCATCTTGAACACCCCCAAAAATACCAAAGTTCAAAATCGGTCTCCCCAGATCGAAGACAACAGCAGGGTTAAAATATAATGTGTCATGACAAAACAATATCAGAAACATTTCAGAGTTATTGCCACATAAGCGACATGTAAGATTTGAAAAATTTAGCCCAGTCACAAAGGGGTTAATTTTTGTCCTCACAAAAAAGAAACAAAGATTGAAAGAACTACTGGATATGTCAACATGAGCTTCCAAGTCATCCAAATGTCGGTTTAACTTTGGTGTCAGACAGGTGTTCTTTTGAACTGGCATTCATCAGTGCATTGTTTTATGATGTTTAAGATGACCTCAGCCAAAAGACTGTAGAAAACAATGAGCAGAGGGAAGAGATCATTCGTCTCAAGCAGGAAAGTGCATACTTGCAGGCTGAGCTGGTCTTTGCAGGTGAGTAACATTGAATTACAATAACCTCCATCACATGAATGGTGTTTACATCATGTAAATTCTACGTTACAGCTGAAAGAGAGAAACGTAAAGATCAACTCCTTCAGCTAGCAAAATCCAAGCAAGAAAGAACAAGCACAGAACTGCAGAACTTACGACAGGTAAAGCGTTCCAGAGTTATTCCCACATAAAGTAACACTGGTCAGAATTGAAAAATATTAGCCTGGTCAGGTAGGTGAAAACAAGCTGGGGCCGTGGGCGTGAAGGGGTTAAGCATTATGGCCATAGGTTTTTATTGCAAAGAAAATGTTTTAGTGTTTTTATACTTTGTGATAACCTATATACAAAACTTGTGACATTCTACAGGCTTGCATTCAGCAGGCTGTGTGATTCCACTGGGCCAACCTGTTAAGGGAACTGATGCTTAAAATACAGGGCATGCTTTATTGTGGCCAGATGCATAGGAGTTTGGGGGCCAATTGAAAAATAGGCGAGACTTTAAGGGGTTGTCCGACCCTGGAGCACAAGTCTGCATTCGCTCTTGTTAATCCTCACAGCACACGTTGGGAGTGGGCGTTCATGTGACAGTGAGTATGCAATTTGCGTACTTCCGGCCACATTCCAACTAGACGTGTCTGCCTCACTCAATTCCCTTGCATTGAGCAAGGCCGTGCATGTCTAGTCGGCATTAGCCCATGTATGCAAACCGCATACCAGCGGTCACGCTCCCACTCCTGGCACATAGAGTACTCCAAGTGTTTTGAGTGATGCTAGGATAAGTATGCTAGATATCAGCGGTGTGGACAAGAAAGCTGTACTGTGTCTACTATTGGCTCCTCCACAGATTTACATGAAGCAGCAGCTCGACCTGCAGTTTCTTCACCTAACATTGGAGAGTTCCTGTGACAAAATGCAGAAGCAAGTTGATGTCAGGTAAATCCTTACACCCAGATGGGAGAAGGAAGAGAGAATGTGTTGTTGCATTTTACAATTTAGTAAAATTAAATATATTGTTCTATTTTAGAAATGAATTCATCAATAATCCCACTAGTAAAATGTTTTTAAAATGGTTTGTTCGAGCATAGGTATTAATGACCTACGGACAGGATAGTTAATCAGTAGCAGATCAGTGGGGGTCCCTGGCATCTGTTATCAGCTGCTATCTGGTCTTAGACACTTTGAGCAGGGCTCCTGAACACAGCTCTATTCTATGTGTAGCAGCGGTTTCTGGCTACTGCAGTATAAACTCTTAATCAAAGAAATGAGACCTGTGCTCATATTGCTGGCAACAATCGGCAGCGGCTGCTACACTTTCAATGAAACTGCTCTCTGCACCTCCATTCAGTGTGTTTACATCTAGCCGCCTAAATTACAGTTGATCAGTGGGGTGCTGGGTGTTGGATCCCCACCGATATGCTATTTGTGACCTATTGTATGCATAAGTAATTAATACCTAAGCTCGGGCAAACTTTATAAGTTTTATTATGTTTTTATGGTACTGTCTGGTGACTGTCATGGTGAGATTAAAGGGGTAGTCCGAAGGCAAAGCATTTTACTCCTAACTCCCTCTCTATTTAGTCCTATAATTCTAAGCTATTTTCTAAAATACTTGCTTTACAAATTTCCTACTGTTCCCTAAATGAACTGTGTAACTTTTTGTATTTTTTTTTTTAATTCCCTGACTGATGATTTGAGTATCACCAGTGCATGCTGGGATACTAAAACAAAGCATGATCAGGGGGGCAGGGTCTGTGGTCACTGTCACAACCTCTGCCTCCTCCCTGAAACGAAGTGTCATCTGTGTCGCTCATTTCAGGGGCGGTGCTGTCCCTCGGTGTCTCCTTTGTGCAGGGTCTTCCTTGTGCAGGGTCTCTGTTCACCCCTGCGATGCGCGCAGCATCCGGCCTGTTGTCTGTATACCCTGCAGAGACCAGTGAAGTTACTAACAGGTGGTAGTACACGTGCATACATATCATTTATCCACTTTCTACTTCTAGCTGTGGTCCATCAGATTTCAATTTGGATTCTACTGAAAATGATGTATTAATAGCAAACCACCAGAGTCCACCATTATGCATGGAAGACCTGAATATGCCTTTAATGCAGTCATCCCTGAAAGACTCAGAACCTCTCAGACACCAGGTTAGTGCTTTCATCTCCTATGTGCCCCAGTAAACCGTAACATGCCTCATTTTTAGTGTTACTTATTGCATTGTATTGTATCCTAGATAAAAAATATTGGGACCAGATTTTATGTTAAAATCTCTAGAAAATGATTAAAGTCAACATATGCAGTTTTGTATGTTCTGTTCTTGAGATAAATTGCAGATGCAGCATAAAAACATGACGAAAATATTGAGAGAAAGCGTTATGAAACCCACTTTTTGGTATGGAAGTTTATGGTATTTTTACATAGTGTTGACAAAATAGTGCGAGTGACATTGCCGGAGGACTAAATGTGATTTTATGCAATAATCTCCTTAGATTCTAAAAACTGAATTATTGCAATTCTTAGATCTTAGCTGGCCATGCTCCATGGCCTGGGGAAATGAAGGCCTTGAGGTGCTAGTCCCCTCACATTGAAAACATTAGAATTTAGTGGTTTCACATCCAGCTTATAAGACTGCTTGACCCCATTTAGTCGAATTTGAGCAGCACTCCCATGTACTATAGATGTATTCAAGATTTTTTTTTTTGGGGGGGTGCGTTTTGAGATTGTTGAAGTCGCAAAGTAGTGTATGTATATAGCTATGCTACCCTTGTTACATGGGATGTACTGGGAGGATAGAAGTTGTAGACTGTGCTGCTGATGTAATTCAAGAAATCCAGAAGACGTTATACAGAATTAACTATGCTGTTTATTCTCAAAGTGTTTTGAAATTGGTCCAACTTTATCAGGAGAACCGCATCTCCTGTGCATAGTTCTCCTGATGAAGTCTTCTGGATTTCATGAATGACATCTCAGTCTACTACTCCTATCCTCCAACTACTTGCTCTACACAGCAGGATCTCCCAACCTGAGGGTACTGCAGAAGTCAATCCTCTAGTCATTGGTTGTGGGTTAAACAACTCACATAAAGGTACCTTCACACATAACGAGATCGTTAACGATATCGTTGCAACGTCACGCTTTTTGTGACGTAGCAACAATCCCGCTAACGATCTCGTTATGTGTGACAGCGACCAACGATCAGGCCCCTGCTGGGAGATCGTTGGTCGCTGGGGAATGATCAGGACCTTTTTTTGGTCGCTGATCACCCGCTGTCATCGCTGGATCGGCGTGTGTGACGCCGATGTGTTCACTTGTAACCAGGGTAAATATTGGGTTACTAAGCGCAGGGCCGCGCTTAGTAACCCGATATTTACCCTGGTTACCATTGTAAAAGTTAAAAAAAAACAACCAGTACATACTCACATTCCGATGTCTGTCACGTCCCCCGCCGTCAGCTTCCCTGCACTGACTGTCAGCACCGGCCGTAAAGCAGAGCACAGCGGTGACGTCACCGCTGTGCTCTGCTTTACGGCCGGCACTAACACAGTCAGTGCGGGAAGCTGACGGCGGGGGACGTGACAGACATCGGAATGTGAGTATGTAGTGTTTTTTTTTTTTTTTACTTTTACAATGGTAACCAGGATAAATATCGGGTTACTAAGCGCGGCCCTGCACTTAGTAACCCGATGTTTACCCTGGTTACCCGGGGACTTCGGCATCGTTGAAGACAGTTTCAACGATGCCGAAGTCGTTCCCCGGATCGTTGGTCGCTGGAGAGAGCTGTCTGTGTGACAGCTCCCCAGTGACCACACAACGACTTACCAACGATCACGGCCAGGTCGTATCGCTGGTCGTGATAGTTGGTAAGTCGTTTAGTGTAACGGTACCTTTAGATGAGCAGTTTACCCCTCACCTATACAAACTTGTCTGTTGGATAAGACCGTATTTTACTGGGTGTTCCCTTTTCTCTTTTACACATCTTTCATAGAAATCAATGGTTCAGCCTGTCAATGAGTTATTTATTATCTTTCTGGTATTATTGATCTATTCTACGTTATTTACTGATTTGCTTGGCAGGCAAACTCTGCAATAAATTCTCTGAGGTATGCTAGGTGTAAATGTAAAACATTTCCGTTAGTTTGTTTCCTCATTTTGTACAAAGACAAAGTAAGGCTATGTGCACACGTTCAGGTTTTTTCACGCTAAAAACGCTATAAAAACTCATACATTATGCATCCTATCATTTAGAATGCATTCTGCATGTTTTGTGCACATGGATGCGTTTTTTTCCGCGAAAAAAACGCATCGCGGTAAAAAAAAATGAGCATGTTCAATATTTTTGCGGATTTTCTGCGTTTATCCCGCAATTCTATGCATTTGGGAAAAAACGCACCAAAAACACGTCAAAAACGCAGTAAAATCGCGGTGAAAACGCATGCGGATTTCTGGCAGAAATGTCTGCAAGAAATCCTGACGTGTGCACATACCCTAAAGCCAAATATTGCACATGTATGAAAATTTGCTTGTATGTATTGTTACAGTATAAGGAATTGCTTTCACTTAAAATGGGCTTACACTGGTTATGAAAAAATAAAAGTAATGCTCTCACCAGTGATCTCCAGCTCTTGTTCTGATAATTTCCCAGTGTCCGCTGGTCTCTACTTGACGCACTGAAAATGGACAGAAATGCCCACTAAGGCTACTTTCAACTAGCGTTGTTTGCTGTACGTCGCAATGCGTCATTTTGGAGAAAAAAATGCATACTGCAAATGTGCTTGCAGGATGCGCTTTTTCTCCATAGACTTACATTAACGTTGCATGGCCACACGTCGCATCTGTCGTGTTTTGGCGGACCGTCGACACAAAAAATGTTACATGTAACTTTTTTGTGCGTCGAGTCCGCCATTTCCGACTGCGCATGCGCGGCCGGAACTCCGCCCCCTCCTCCCCGGACCTTACAATGGGGCAGCGGATGCGTTGTAAAACTGCATCCGCTGCCCCCGTTGTTCATTATTTTCGCAGTTTGCTTCGGTACGTCGGGCCGACGCATGGCGACGGCCCCGTACCGACGCTAGTGTGAAAGTAGCTTAAGCCAATCACTGACCGTAGAGGTGAACTTCTTTATCTTGTGATTGATAGAGCAAGAATTTAAAGGGAACCTGTCACCCCCAAAATCGAAAGTGAGCTAAGCCCACCGGCATCGGGCTTATCTACAACATTCTGGAATGCTGTAGATAAGCCCCCAATGTATCCTGAAAGATGAGAAAAAGAGGTTTTAGTATACTCACCCCTCACCCAGGGGAGGTCCCGCTGCGGTCCGGTCCAAAGGGTATCGCGGTCCGGTCCAAAGGGTATCGCGGTCCGGTCCGGGGCCTCCCATCTTCATAGGATGACGTCCTCTTCTTCAATCTGCGGCTCCGGCATAGGCGTACTTTGTCTGCCCTATTGAGGGCAGAACAAAGTACTGCAGTGCGCAGGCACCGAGCCTCTCTGACCTTTCCCGGCGCCTGCGCACTGCAGTACTTTGCTCTGCCCTGAACAGGGCAGACAAAGTACGCCTGCGCCGGAGCCGCAGCGTGAAGACAAGGAGAGGACGTCATCGTAAGAAGATGGGAGGCACTAGACCGGACCGCGACGCCCATCGGATCGGACTGCCCACCCAGGTGAGTATAATCTAACCTCTTTTTCTCATCTTTCAGGTTACATCGGGGGCTTATCTACAGCATTACAGAATGCATAATGCGGTCCGTTAACGCTGCCATTAACCCTGTGTGAGCGCTGACTGGAGGGGAGTATGGAGCGGGCACTGACTGTGGGGAGTAAGGAGCGGCCATTTTGCCACCGGACTGTGCCCGTCGCTGATTGGTCGTGGCTGTTTTGCCGCGACCAATCAGCGACTTGGGATTTCCATGACAGACAGACAGAAGGACAGACAGAAAGGCGGAAGTGACCCTTAGACAATTATGTAGTAGACTAGATGGTAGCCCGATTCTAACGCATCGGGTATTCTAGAATCTGTTTGCAGTTTATTTATGAAGATTTTAGAATAATACATTGAATACACAGGATTCGGCCGGCCACGACCAATTAGCGAAGTGTGGTTCAAATCCCGCGCCAATTCGCGGCCGGACTGCACCTGTCGCTGATTATTCGCGGCCGGCCACGTAGTATATAGCACAGCCACGTAGTATATAACAGCCCACGTAGTATATAGCACAGCCACGTAGTATATTGCACAGCCACGTAGTATATAGCAGAGCCACGTAGTATATAGCACAGCCACGTAGTATATAGCAGAGCCCACTGAGTATATAGCACAGCCACGTAGTATATAACACAGCCCACGGAGTATATAGCACAGCCATGTAGTATATAGCACAGCCCACGGAGTGTATAACAGCCCACATAGCATATAACACAGCCACATAGTTTATAACAGCCCACGTAGCATATAACACAGCTCACGTAGTTTATAACAGCCCATGCACGCAGTATATAACACAGCCCTCGTAGTGTATAACACAGGCCACGTAGTGTATAACACAGGCCACTTAGTGTATAACACCGGCCACGTAGTGTATAACACAGGCCACGTAGTGTATAACACAGGCCACGTAGTGTATAGCACAGCCCACGTAGTATATAGCACAGCCACAGTATATTGCACAGCCACGTAGTAGTTTGCACAGCCCACGTAGTATATTGCACAGCCCACGTAGTACATTGCACAGCCCACGTAGTACATTGCACAGCCCACGTAGTATATTGCACAGCCCACGTAGTATATAGCACAGCCGACGCAGTATATTGCACAGCCCACACAGTATATTGCACAGCCCACGCAGTATATTGCACAGCCCACGCAGTATATTGCACAGCCCACGCAGTATATTGCACAGCCCACGCAGTATATTGCACAGCCCACGCAGTATATTGCACAGCCCACTCAGTATATTGCACAGCCCACGTAGTATATTGCACAGCCCACATAGTATATAGCAATGTGGGCATCATATCCCTGTTAAAAAAACAAAAAGAATTAAAATAAAATATAGTTATATACTCACCTTCCGTTGGCCCCCGGATCCAGGCGAAGCGTTTACCGATGCTCCTCGCGCGCTCCGGTCTCAATAGTGCATTGCGGTGTCATGAGATGATGACGTAGCGGTCTCGCGAGACCTCTACGTCATCATCTCGCGAGATCGCAATGCATGGAGCGGTCACTGGAGCGTCGCGAGGAGCGGGAAAGGCCTGTTCTGGATCCGAAGGGCCGACGGACGGTGAGTATATAACTATTTTTTATTTTTTTTATTATTTTTAGCATTAGATCTTTTTACTATTGATGCTGCATAGGCAGCATCAATAGTAAAAAGTTGGTCACACAGGGTTAATAGCAGCGTGAACGGAGTGCGTTACACCGCAGCATAACGCGGTCCGTTAGCGCTGCCATTAACCCTGTGTGAGCACTGACTGGAGAGGAATATGGAGCGGGCACTGACTGCGGGGAGTAAGGAGCGGCCATTTTGCCGCCGGACTGTGCCCGTCGCTGATTGGTCGTGGCTGTTTTGCCGCGACCAATCAGCGACTTGGGATTTCCGTTACAGACAGACAGACAGAAAGACGGAAATGACCCTTAGACAATTATATAGTAGATTAGATTAGATATCAGGGACCATGGCAGTCAAATGATAATATGTGTTTGGTTGTGTTTTGGGATTTTCTGACTGTTAAGTGATGTGAAATTAGTTGGCATTATACAAAATGGTATGCTGCCAAAAGAAATCCCTATCCTAGATCATCTCAAAGCATGCTTTCCATGTCACACTTACCAGTGTACCTCAGAAATTGGAATAAGTCACACAGAGCTTTATAGGCCTAAAATTCTAGCATGACCTAGGAAGGAAAGGCAAAAGTTGTGTTAACAACATAAATAATAAAAGGTTACAAAGGTCTTCTTGAGGACACTATCAAATTGATTATTTTTTTATGTAACTGTATTTTTTCTATTCATATAGCAGTTGTATTCCCCAACAACTAAGTTGCAGAACCTGTTGGCAAAGTCTCGCCAGATGGTTGCAGATCTTGAACTTGGCTTATTGCTCAATGACACACATGGCAGCTCTTTCAAAATGGTATGTTACCATGGACTGTAAAATTACTCCTTAAAATGACAGATAAGTTGTTACACCTCATGCTAGTGTCACTGTGTACTGTATGTTTAAAAAGTTTTCTATATTGCAACTCCCAATTATCCAGTTTTTAAAGTCTTGCTGGCAATGATAAATTAATGGGTGAACAATATTACAGGGGTTTCCTGGTCTAAGATGAAAAGGTTGCAGTCACTTTATGTAATTGCAGACTGCCGAATTGTGACACTGTACAATGCGTACGCTGTCCTGAATCTCATTTTCCCCATGCATTCACAAGACTATATATATATAAATATATCTATATATATATATATATATATATATATATATATATATATCTATGTATGTGATATGCATACTTGTGGTTATCTTTCAACTAGTCTCATTTGACTGCTTCCAATAGAAGTAAATTGAGAGAAGCCAAATAAGACTAGTAGGCGCATGACCGCAAGTACCCAAATCACATACATGCGACATGACCGCACACTACCACAATTTAATTCAGTGGAATCATGACAGTGTGTTTGTTGCACACTGTCACAATTCATGTGATTTCCGACTTTTCTTCTTAGACAAGAAATTCCTGTTAACCATTAAAAGGCATTGGTAAGATTTGGATGTATTTCTAGTTCTTTGTTTAAAAAATAGTAATCAGCCAAAGGTACGATACAATGGTAATCATTCATAATCTCTTTACAGCATACAAGAGAAAGCTCCTTATACTGTATTCCTTCAGAACCTGAGAGCACAGAAGACAAACCGGAGACATTGGACAATTGATGGCAGCCTTATAAATGATAGCATACTGATTTTAGAAGATGGCAAATTCCATGGCAGAGTACTGTCTAAGTAACATCATAGAGGGCAGAAATACTTTCCTTCCTGTCAGATTGTGTGTTAGGCTTAAATTAAGGTAAACCATCATGTAAAATAATGCTATTAACTTGCAGATATGGGGTTAATCTGTAGGTAATAGCATTCTCAAACTATGCAACGCCAGTACTGAGAGCCCCACTGCCGGTACGAAATTAACTTTATTCCTCCCGGCAGGCTTTCAGTCACAGGGGTGGTGCCGGCATGTCTTCAGTCACTGCTCAGTGTATAGAGAGCGTGGGGGTAACCGCACCCCCCAGCACTGACAGCAGGCCCAGGCCCCTATATCCAGCATGAGCCCTCACATAGCCCCCTATATGCAGTCAAACATCCCATACAGTTATGAAGGAAAAACACATGCTCAGCTTTCTCCCGTTCCACTAGTGTTTTGCTCCAGTCTCCGGTGCACCGACTGTCTGCACCGCAGATGCGATGAAGTGATTAACTCTGCTGGCTTAGTCGCACACGCTGATTGGTGGAATAAAGAATTGGCGGCCCCTCCGGCACTGATGTATTCACTGCTGTCTGCATCTCGATGATGGAGATAGCGGTGGCAGTGGACGGCAGGCGAGTGCATGGTGCCGCCCGTGGGCCACTGTTCAGCCCTTTGGTTGTCTTTGCTCTATACATTTCCTGAGAAATGGCACTTTATGTAGTGCTATTTTTTATGGTCTTTACCGTGGCATGGATCACAGGATTCTCTGGCGGCGTCTCTCTAGGCTGTTCTGCATTCTTACTCTTTCAGCAACGCCTCCTTGGTAAATACCAAATACTATGTAAAAAGGCCCATATCCCTGGAACCATTTGGTGGCTTTAAAAAAAAAAAAAACTTGACTCTGGAAACGCCCGGTTGAACTACAGGCAATGATTTTACATGATGCACGCCAAAGATAACAAATGTGAATATAATGTGACAAATTGCAAAACTGGAAAAAATGGCAGAATCAAGGGGAGCTCAGGGAGTTTCACCTCACTTTAATTTTGTGAGCAAGTGACAAGTCCTCTTTAAGTTAAACCAAAAATTGTCATAATTTATGGTGTAAATCTATGCCTGCTCTAAGTGACTTTTTGCGCCATTTATGAAAGTGAGCAGGGCCCCTCAAAAACCTGTCCAAATTCATTATAACGTACACTAGAAATTGGCATAAATTGTGGCACAATTCTTTGCCTGCTAATAGCTGACTATATTTGCTTTTGTGTTCGTGCACAAACAGCCAAAAAATGACATTTTTTTAACGCGTGCATTGTTCTTCACCTCATTTTAGGTTAAAAATGGCATAAAAAGCCAGCCTTAATAAAATCCCTGCAGTATTTTTAACAGCAAGAACATTCTTTGGGCATTTAATGAAGTTTCTTCTCAGGTACCAGTATTTCTTCAGCTAACAAGTGTAAGGATCAGTTGGAAGATACTGTATATAGATCATGTATAAAAATAAGTTCTGTATAGTACTGGTTTGTTTGTATTATAAAGACATTCCGTGCTAGAAATGATATGTAAGAAATGTTCATCTGGATACTGAATTAAACAATTGGATCAAAACATAAATAAAAAAAGATTGTTTTAAGATTTCTGCTGTTGTGTGCTTGTTATTCCATTGGGTAGAGGCATTCATTTTACGGTTACATAGTATCGATAAAACAAAAAAGTTAATTGAGAGAGGATGTGGATTAGAAGATAGGGGAATCCCATTTTCACTAATAATCCAGAGAAAAGCAACAGATCCTCATAAGACATAAGCGAGTCTGCCTTAAAGGGAACATGTCATGATATCTGATTTGCAGGCAGGAGGAGCTGAGTCCAGTGGGCAGTCCTGTGCAGAGATGGACAGTCTTCCCTGTATGACTTTGTATGCAGAGATAGATATCAATCACTGAGTAGGACCGCCTACTGGACTCTTATGCATAGAAACACCAAGGACTTCAAATAATAAAATACAAATACTGAATATTTTCCAACATTTATCATTTTACTCAGCTTCTCTATATCATGCTTTTAACAGATCGGACTGCACATACAACTTAACCGGTTCCCTTTAAAAGGGTTATCCACACTTGAAAATATAGAAAAAAAATGCAGAATTCTTTAAAATAAAGTTTAACCTTTTTTCCCCTGCAATTAAATTTCAGGCAACATATTGGGGACAAAGGATAGATTTCAGTTTTGTTGTGACAGACAAGCATGGAGGTGTCAATCAGAATTCCTCTCTGATCCAGTATCACCTCTGTCTGAGAGAGTTCCCCTACATATTGTCTCCCAAAATCTAAACAATTTTGGACATCTCCATACAACCTAGAACGAATCTGCCGCAGACCAAACTCTTTCCCTTTAAAGGGGTTTTCCCCTGAACAAAAGTTCATTTTCATCAATAGATCTTGGAATAATAATTTCCACAATTAGATGTGTTTAAATAAAATGTTCCTGTGCTGAGATAATCTTAGAAATGTGCCTCTGCTGTGTACTGTGTAATGGCTGTGTCTGACCGTACAGAGACATGGTATAATCATACCACAGCTCCTGGGCAGGAGAGTAAGCAAAAGAGAATACAGACAGGACAGCATGGAGTCACCGCTGATTCTTTTTGTGAGATAAAGCATTTCCCTGCCTGTTTTTAAAGGGAGCCTGTCACCCCCCTCAGGCGTTTGTAACTAAAAGAGCCACCTTGTGCAGCACAAATGCTGCATTTTGACAAGGTGACTCTTTTAGTTATGATGCCTGCACACGCTGAAGTTAGCCTTTATAAAAAGTGCCCCCTCATACCGTAAAATGTCCCCGGAGGCGGGTCTTTCCCCCCTAATCAGAAGCAGCACAGCCATCACTCCGGGCCTGTGCGTGCCGGCTCCTCTTGCTGCGTTATCGATCCCGGCGCCTGCGCATTAAGTTTTTTTTCTGGGCGTGCGCAGTTGTGCTGCCCTTCGTACTTACAGCGCAGGCGCCGGGGACGATAATGCAGCAAGAGGAGGCGGCGCCTGGCACGCACAGTCCGGAGTGACTGTCCCGCTGCGGTCTGGTCCGATGGGCGTCGTGGTCCGGGGCCTCCCATCTTCTTACGATGACGTCCTCTTCTTGCATTCACGCTGCGGCACTGGCACAGGCGTACTTTGTCTGCCCTGTTGAGGGTAGAAGAAAGTACTGCAGTGTGCAGGCGCCGGGAAAGGTCAGAGTAGCCCGGCACCTGCGCACTACAGTACTTTGCTCTGCCCTCAACAGGGCAGACAAAGTACGCCTGTGCTGGAGCCGCAGCGTGAAGACAAAAAGAGGACGTCATCCTAAGAAGATGGGTGGCCCCAGATTGGACTCCTACGCCCATCGGATCGTACCGCAACGCCCATCGGATCAGACAGCCCACCCACCCAGGTGAGTATAATCTAACTTCTTTTCTTTATCGCCTCTCATTGGGGGACACAGGAACTATGGGGTGTATGCTGCTGCCACTAGGAGGCTGACACTATGCACAAAAAAAGGTTAGCTCCTCCTCTGCAGTGTACACCCCACCGACTGGCATTATACTCTTCAGTTTAGCTTAGTGTCAGTAGGAGCTGGATACGGGTCTTTCATTAGACCCTTATCTACCTCAATATGCGTTGTTTTTCTTTCCAGGTTTCCGGAGGGATACAGGGTGAACAGTTACACCTGTAGTCCCACAATACGGACTATGAGTACGGCGTGTAAGCCACCCCGTATCCTCATAGATCCGACTGCAGGACCAAAGACCCCCTCACTGGGAATGCCTGGCACACAAGCATGCTCAGAAGATCGGTCGTGCCTTCGTCCCCCACCCACTCGCCCACCAGAGCCTGTCAGCTGGAGGAGACGAGGATGTCCATCACAGCTCCACGGACGTCTGATACCTTCCACGGTCTGAGGTTAGTAACGGACGGCGTGGGATGTGTACGTGAGTATCCCTTTCCTTCCCACCTGCCCTTCTGTCCCCTAACCTTCGGTCTCCTCAGCTCATGGGGGGTCCCTGCGGATTCCCTGTTACAGGGTGCGCCTGCGACCGCATCTTTACTCGGTGCGGCGCCCTATGGCAGCCGCGCTGCTGTTACTGCAGCCGTACTTTTCCCCTGTCCCGGTGACCGCACTTTTATAGACAACCACCCTGCCTTGCCTGCGACTGCATCTTTGCTCGGTGGAAGGGGCGTCGGTCACGGCGCTGTGCCCTATGGCAGCCGCACTGCTGTTACTGCGGCCGCACTTTTCCCCTGTCCCGGCGGCCGCACTTTTACAGGCAGCCACTCTGCCTTGTCTGCGGCTGTATCTTTGGTCCGTGCGGCACGGCCCCCTACAGACAGCCACGCTTTTGCCTCTGGCGGCCGTACCGTTTTCGGTCCTGCGGCCCTCTCCGGCGGCCGCCAGTTTCTAATTTAGGCCCCGGCTTCTCTCGGGGCCTACTTCTGGCCGCGACTCCGCCCACTTCCTGCGTTCTGGGGCGGGCTTTTCTCCCGCCCGACTGTCTCTGCGAGCTCCGCCCCCAGCGCCTTCTTGGTGCTCCGGGCCACACAATTAGCCCTGCCCACCCCAGGTACGCTTTGTAACGCCTCCCCCTCCAAGAGCGCGAATCCTGGTGTCCTCCTCACTTGCGGTCGCCTCAGCCCCACAGCTGGTCCCGGACAGGAGAGTTTCAGAGGTCTGCTCCGTCTGCCTGCACTCCTGCTTCAGGGATCAACACTGAAGCACATCTTCAAAACTGCAGCCCTCCATCTGGACAACGCTTCACCTGTCGTGAGTAGCTCTGCTCTGCAGACTGACACTCTCCTCTGCCCTTCTGTCCCCTAACCTTCTGGCATTTCTCGGGTTCGTTCGCCATATCTAATTCCAAGGGAGGTCGCTCTCGTCCTCCTACTTCTTCCTCTGTCTTAGTCAAACACTTTGCGTGTTCAACTTGTAACTGCAAACTTCCGTCAGGTCAGTCCTCTCCCCTCTGTCAGGCCTGCAACAACCCCATTATGCCCACCGCCCAGGACCCCCCTGCTGTTCCGCCCAAGAGCGAAGCCTCCACCCCAGCCTGGGCTTCCTCTCTGTCACAATCCATAGCGTATCTAACATGGGTTTCTCAAACTCTTGTGTCCGTGCTTGATAAGTTGCCTGTTGTGATAGGCAATTCAGTATCACAATGGACATAGCGGTCAGAGCACATACAGTGATCTGACAATAACCCAAAATAATAGAACGAGCTCTGAGACGTGGGAACTCTGCAGACCGCAATCCCTAATCCTCTCCAAACAACACTAGAGGCAGCCGTGGATTGCGCCTAACTCTGCCTATGCAACTCGGCACAGCCTGAGAAACTAACTAGCCTGAAGATAGAAAATAAGCCTACCTTGCCTCAGAGAAATACCCCAAAGGAAAAGGCAGCCCCCCACATATAATGACTGTGAGTTAAGATGAAAAGACAAACGTAGGGATGAAATAGATTCAGCAAAGTGAGGCCCGACTTTCTTAACAGAGCGAGGATAGGAAAGATAACTTTGCGGTCTACACAAAACCCTAAAAAAAACCACGCAAAGGGGGCAAAAAGACCCTCCGTACTGAACTAACGGCACGGAGGTACACCCTTTGCGTCCCAGAGCTTCCAGCAAAACAAATAAACAAGCTGGACAGAAAAAAATAGCAAACAAATAGCAAAGAAGAACTTAGCTATGCAGAGCAGCAGGCCACAGGAATGATCCAGGGAAAAACAAGTCCAACACTGGAACATTGACAGGAAGCATGGATCAAAGCATTTGGTGGAGTTAAGTAGAGAAGCACCTAACGACCTCACCAGATCACCTGAGGGAGGAAACTCAGAAGCCGCAGTACCACTTTCCTCCACAAACGGAAGCTCCCAGAGAGAATCAGCCGAAGTACCACTTGTGACCACAGGAGGGAGCTCTGCCACAGAATTCACAACAGTACCCCCCCCTTGAGGAGGGGTCACCGAACCCTCACCAGAGCCCCCAGGCCGACCAGGATGAGCCACATGAAAGGCACGAACAAGATCGGGAGCATGGACATCAGAGGCAAAAACCCAGGAATTATCTTCCTGAGCATAACCCTTCCATTTAACCAGATACTGGAGTTTCCGTCTTGAAACACGAGAATCCAAAATCTTCTCCACAATATACTCCAATTCCCCCTCCACCAAAACCGGGGCAGGAGGATCAACAGATGGAACCATAGGTACCACGTATCTCCGCAACAATGACCTATGGAATACGTTATGTATGGAAAAAGAATCTGGAAGGGTCAGACGAAAAGACACAGGATTAAGAACCTCAGAAATCCTATACGGATCAATGAAACGAGGTTTAAACTTAGGAGAGGAAACCTTCATAGGAATATGACGAGAAGATAACCAAACCAGATCCCCAACACGAAGTCGGGGACCCACACGGCGTCTGCGATTAGCGAAACGTTCAGCCTTCTCCTGGGACAAGGTCAAATTGTCCACTACACGAGTCCAAATCTGCTGCAACCTGTCCACCACAGTATCCACACCAGGACAGTCCGAAGACTCAACTTGTCCTGAAGAGAAACGAGGATGGAACCCAGAATTGCAGAAAAATGGCGAAACCAAGGTAGCCGAACTGGCCCGATTATTAAGGGCGAACTTAGCCAAAGACAAAAAGGACACCCAGTCATCCTGATCGGCAGAAACAAAGCATCTCAGATAGGTTTCCAAGGTCTGATTGGTTCGTTCGGTCTGGCCATTAGTCTGAGGATGGAAAGCTGAGGAAAAAGACAAGTCAATGCCCATCCTACCACAAAAGGCTCGCCAAAACCTCAAAACAAACTGGGAACCTCTGTCAGAAACGATATTCTCTGGAATGCCATGCAAACGAACCACATGCTGGAAGAACAATGGCACCAAATCAGAGGAGGAAGGCAATTTAGACAAGGGTACCAGATGGACCATCTTAGAAAAGCGATCACAGACCACCCAAATGACTGACATCTTTTGAGAAACGGGAAGATCTGAAATAAAATCCATAGAGATATGTGTCCAAGGCCTCTTCGGGACCGGCAAGGGCAAAAGCAACCCACTGGCACGAGAACAGCAGGGCTTAGCCCGAGCACATATCCCACAGGACTGCACAAAAGTACGCACATCCCGCGACAGAGATGGCCACCAAAAGGATCTAGCCACTAACTCTCTGGTACCAAAGATTCCAGGATGACCAGCCAACACCGAACAATGAACCTCAGAGATAACTTTATTCGTCCACCTATCAGGGACAAACAGTTTCTCTGCTGGACAACGATCAGGTTTATTAGCCTGAAATTTTTGCAGCACTCGCCGCAAATCAGGGGAGATGGCAGACACAATTACTCCTTACTTGAGGATACCCGCCGGCTCAGATAAACCCGGAGAGTCGGGCACAAAACTCCTAGACAGAGCATCCGCCTTCACATTTTTAGAGCCCGGAAGGTACGAAATCACAAAGTCAAAAAGGGCAAAAAAACAGCGACCAACGAGCCTGTCTAGGATTCAAACGCTTAGCAGACTCGAGATAAGTCAAGTTCTTATGATCAGTCAATACCACCACGCGATGCTTAGCTCCTTCAAGCCAATGACGCCACTCCTCGAATGCCCACTTCATGGCCAGCAACTCTCGGTTGCCCACATCATAATTTCGCTCAGCAGGCGAAAACTTCCTGGAAAAAAAAGCGCATGGTTTCATCACTGAGCAATCAGAACCTCTCTGCGACAAAACAGCCCCTGCTCCAATCTCAGAAGCATCAACCTCGACCTGGAACGGAAGAGAAACATCTGGTTGACACAACACAGGGGCAGAAGAAAAACGACGCTTCAACTCTTGAAAAGCTTCCACAGCAGCAGAAGACCAATTGACCAAATCAGCACCCTTCTTGGTCAAATCGGTCAATGGTTTGGCAATACTAGAAAAATTGCAGATGAAGCGACGATAAAAATTAGCAAAGCCCAGGAACTTTTGCAGACTTTTCAGAGATGTCGGCTGAGTCCAATCATGGATGGCTTGGACCTTAACAGGATCCATCTCGATAGTAGAAGGGGAAAAGATGAACCCCAAAAATGAAACCTTCTGCACACCAAAGAGACACTTTGATCCCTTCACAAACAAAGAATTAGCACGCAGGACCTGAAAAACCGTTCTGACCTGCTTCACATGAGACTCCCAATCATCCGAGAAGATCAAAATGTCATCCAAGTACACAATCAGGAATTTATCCAGGTACTCTCGGAAGATGTCATGCATAAAGGACTGAAACACTGATGGAGCATTGGCAAGTCCGAATGGCATCACTAGATACTCAAAATGACCCTCGGGCGTATTAAATGCAGTTTTCCATTCATCGCCTCGCCTGATTCGCACCAGATTATACGCACCACGAAGATCTATCTTTGTGAACCAACTAGCCCCCTTAATCCGAGCAAACAAATCAGATAACAATGGCAAGGGGTACTGAAATTTAATAGTGATCTTATTAAGAAGGCGGTAATCTATACAAGGTCTCAGCGAACCATCCTTCTTGGCTACAAAAAAGAACCCTGCTCCTAATGGCGACGATGACGGGCGAATATGCCCCTTCTCAAGGGATTCCTTCACATAACTGCGCATAGCGGTGTGCTCAGGCACGGATAAATTAAACAGTCGACCTTTTGGGAATTTACTACCAGGAATCAAATTGATAGCACAATCACAATCCCTATGCGGAGGTAGGGCATCGGACTTGGGCTCATCAAATACATCCCGGTAATCAGACAAGAACTCTGGAACCTCAGAAGGGGTGGATGACGAAATTGACAGAAATGGAACATCACCATGTACCCCCTGACAACCCCAGCTGGACACCGACATGGATTTCCAATCCAATACTGGATTATGGGCTTGTAGCCATGGCAACCCCAACACGACCACATCATGCAGATTATGCAACACCAGAAAGCGAATAACCTCCTGATGTGCAGGAGCCATGCACATTGTCAGCTGGGTCCAGTATTGAGGCTTATTCTTGGCCAAAGGCGTAGCATCAATTCCTCTCAATGGAATAGGACACTGCAAGGGCTCCAAGAAAAACCCACAACGCTTAGCATATTCCAAGTCCATCAAATTCAGGGCAGCGCCTGAATCCACAAACGCCATGACAGAATACGATGACAAAGAGCAGATCAAGGTAACGGACAGAAGAAATTTTGACTGTACTGTACCAATGGTGGCAGACCTAGCGAACCGCTTAGTGCGCTTAGGACAATCAGAGATAGCATGAGTGGAATCACCACAGTAGAAACACAGCCCATTCAGACGTCTGTGTTCTTGCCGTTCAACTCTGGTCATAGTCGTATCGCACTGCATAGACTTAGGTTTAATCTCAGGTAATACCGCCAAATGGTGCACAGATTTACGCTCACGCAAGCGTCGACCGATCTGAATGGCCAAAGACATAGACTCATTCAAACAGCAGGCATAGGAAATCCCACTATGACATCCTTAAGGGCTTCAGAGAGACCCTTTCTGAATATAGCTGCCAGCGCAGATTCATTCCATTGAGTGAGAACGGACCACTTTCTAAATTTCTGACAATATACCTCTATCTCATCCTGAGCCTGACAAAGAGCCAGCAAATTTTTTTCTGCCTGATCCACTGAATTAGGCTCATCGTACAGCAATCCAAGCGCCAGGAAAAACGCATCGATATTACTTAATGCAGGATCTCCTGACGCAAGAGAAAATGCCCAGTCCTGAGGGTCGCCACGCAAAAAAGAAATGACGATCCTAACCTGTTGAACTGGGTCACCAGAGGAGCGAGGTTTCAAAGCCAGAAATAGTTTACAATTATTTTTGAAACTCAGAAATTTAGTTCTATCTTCAAAAAAACAAATCTGGAATAGGAATTCTCGGTTCTAACAAAGAATTCTGAACCACAAAATCTTGAATATTTTGAACTCTTGCCGTGAGCTGATCCACACATGAAGACAGACCTTTAATGTCCATTGCTACACCTGTGTCCTGAACCACCCAAATGTCTAGGGGAAAAAAAAGGCAAAACACAGTGCAAAGAAAAAAAAATGGTCTCAGAACTTCTTTTTTCCCTCTATTGAGAATCATAATAATAATAATAATAATAATCTTTATTTTTATATAGCGCTAACATATTCCGCAGCGCTTTACAGTTTTTGCACACATTATCATCGCTGTCCCCGATGGGGCTCACAATCTAGAATCCCTATTAGTATATCATTAGCACTTTTGGCTTCCTGTACTGTTGTGATAGGCAATTCAGTATCACAATGGACATAGCGGTCAGAGCACATACAGTGATCTGACAATAACCCAAAATAATAGAACGAGCTCTGAGACGTGGGAACTCTGCAGACCGCAATCCCTAATCCTCTCCAAACAACACTAGAGGCAGCCGTGGATTGCGCCTAACTCTGCCTATGCAACTCGGCACAGCCTGAGAAACTAACTAGGCTGAAGATAGAAAATAAGCCTACCTTGCCTCAGAGAAATACCCCAAAGGAAAAGGCAGCCCCCCACATATAATGACTGTGAGTTAAGATGAAAAGACAAACGTAGGGATGAAATAGATTCAGCAAAGTGAGGCCCGACTTTCTTAACAGAGCGAGGATAGGAAAGATAACTTTGCGGTCTACACAAAACCCTAAAGAAAACCACGCAAAGGGGGCAAAAAGATCCTCCGTACCGAACTAACGGCACGGAGGTACACCCTTTGCGTCCCAGAGCTTCCAGCAAAACAAATAAACAAGCTGGACAGAAAAAAATAGCAAACAAATAGCAAAGAAGAACTTAGCTATGCAGAGCAGCAGGCCACAGGAATGATCCAGGGAAAAACAAGTCCAACACTGGAACATTGACAGGAAGCATGGATCAAAGCATTAGGTGGAGTTAAGTAGAGAAGCACCTAACGACCTCACCAGATCACCTGAGGGAGGAAACTCAGAAGCCGCAGTACCACTTTCCGCCACAAACGGAAGCTCCCAGAGAGAATCAGCCGAAATACCACTTGTGACCACAGGAGGGAGCTCTGCCACAGAATTCACAACAGTTGCCCCTGCAGACCCCCGCAGTAGCCAGCGGGTCACAGGAGGCCCGGTCCGAGCCTTCCGTTATAGGCCGCAAAAGGTCCAGACAGGAACGCCGGACTGAGTCCTCTTCCCGTTCCATCTCGCCCCACGGTCCTTCTCTGCAGTTGGCTTCCCCCCGTTCCTCCTCTCCTAAGTCAGGCGAGGCGTTCTCTGATGGGCCTTCGGAGGATATTTCGGAGCTGGATTCTAACCAAATCTCCATGAGGGATATGGTTCAGAACCTCATTGAAGCGATAAATCAGACCTGTGGCATCAAAGATTCCTCTACGGAACCCGCAGACCAGGCGGGTCTTGTTTCCAGGACAAAAATAATTCAAAGTCAAAAAATATAGTTCTTACCGATAACGGTATTTCTCTGAGCCCATGGCGGCACCACGGAGAGAGGGGATCTCCCCACCAAGGACAGGAAACCTACAGATAAAAAGGCGGTACCACTCTCCCGCATCAGTTGTTTACTAGAGAACGATGGGAGACTATGGAACTGCTTATTAGTTTCAACATTACTTTTAAATTAACTTAGTTGAGATAACGCGTGACCTATCATAAGTAACCTATGACTTATATTAACGTGCACACCCAAAAGTGAAGGGAGGGAATGTACAGGTGTCGTCATGGGCTCAGAGAAATACTGTTATCGGTAAGAACTATATTTTTCTCTGTCGCCCATGACGGCACCACGGAGAGATTTCATAGACTGTACATTCAGGGAGGGACCACCGCTTCCAGCACCCTTTTACCGAAGGTAAGGTCTGAAGAGGCGATAAGGTCCAATCTATAGTGCCTATAGAATGTGGAAGGTGATGACCAAGTAGCAGCTTTACATATCTGGTCAATAGAAGCTCCGGCCTTCTCCGCCCAGGAAGCTGCCACTGCCCTCGTTGAGTGAGCCTTGACCTCCCCTGGAACGGACATTCCACTTGATGAGTATGATAGGCTGATAGCGTCCGTGATCCATCTCGCCAGAGTGGCTTTGGAGGCTTTTTTCCCCTTTCGGGGGCCCTGAAAGCACACAAAAAGAGAGGTATCCTCCCTACTCTCTCTGGGGGCTTCTAAGTACTGCATGAGACATCTCCTTACATCTAGTGTATGTAATGCTTCCTCCTCCTTATTTTTAGGGTTTGGACAAAAGGAGGGAAGAGATATCTCTTGAGTTCTGTGAAACCGGGATGCCACTTTTGGGAGGTATGCAGGGTCTATTTTGAGAATCACTCTGTCCTCTAAAAACTGTGTGTATGGAGGGTTAGCAGATAATGCTTGTATGTCGCTAACTCTACGAGCAGATGTGAGGGTGACTAGCAGGGATGTCTTGAGGGATAGGAGTTTTAACGGGACATCCTCCAAGGGTTCGAAGGGTGGTTTAGTCAGAGCTTTAAGGACCAAATTTAAATCCCATTGAGCGACAGTTTTTATTGGAAGTGGCCTCGATCTGCCTGCTGCCCTGATGAACCTTGAAACCCACCGATTACCTGCCAAATCATAATTAAACAGGGCTGCCAATGCTGCCACATGGACTTTCAGGGTGCTCGTGGCTAAACCGATCTCCAACCCGTTCTGTAAAAATTCTAATATGGTTCTAAGGGGAACCCTTTCTCCTATTTTGGTGCCCGATGATGACAGGAATTTTTTCCATATCTTTCCATATTGCTTTGTTGTAACCGGTTTCCTACTTTGTAAGAGAGTGGATACCAGCCCTGGTGAAAACCCTCTATCCTCTAGTAGCTTCCTCTCAAATGCCAGGCTGTCAAGTGTAAGCTCGTAACTTGTGGATGGTTGACTGGCCCTTGGGAGAGTAAGCCTGGAAGGTCTGGGAGAACCAATGGGTCGGATATCGACATTCTCCTCATCCACGAGAACCAAGGTCTCTTCGGCCAGAACGGGGCTACTAAGATTGCATGAGCCCCGTCCTCCCGAATCTTCCTCAGCACTGCCGGAATCCGAGCAAATGGGGGAAAAGCGTAGGCCAGCTGATGCAGCCATGGGATCAGGAACGCGTCCAGAGCTACTGGATTCCCCCGAGGAGTTATGGAGCAGAAGGAGGCTACTTTTTTGCGTTGTTGGCAAAGAGGTCTATGTCGGAAACCCCCCATTTTTCTGTAATCTGGGTGAATACTGTCTGACTTAGCTCCCATTCCCCTTGCCTTAGACTGGAGCTGCTCAGAAAGTCCGCTTTGTAGTTGTCCACTCCCCGTATATGCAGACTTGTCAGGGATAAAAGGTTGCCCTCGACTATTTGGTGATTTCCTCGGTAACGTTCGTCAGATTTTTGGAGCGAGTCCCCCCCCTGGTGATTTAGGTATGCCACTACCACCCTGTTGTCTGACATGACTCTGACGTGGTTGGAGTGAAGGGCCCCCAAGAATTCCTGCAGCGAGAACTTGACCGCTAGGAGCTCTTTCATGTTGGAAGATTCCTTCCGTAGGGATGTCGACCAGGTGCCTTGAGCTACTAGGTCGCCCAAGTGAGCCCCCCACCCGCTAGGGCTTGCATCTGTTGTCAGTATTTTTGAGATTGGGGTTACCCACGGGACTCCCTGGGAAAGATTCTTTTGTGATGCCCACCAGGTTAGTGACTGAGTTGTGTTTGGAGATAATCTCAACTGACTTTCTAAACGCCCTCCCAGAGAAATCTCCTCTGACAAAATCTGCCATTGAAGGCGTCTGGAATGGAGCTGAGCCCATTGGACCCCAGGTATGCAAGAAGTCATGGACCCCAAGAGGGACATAGCCTGACGTAGAGTTATAGAAGGGAGAGTTTGTATTTTGGATACTAGTCTTATTATTATCTGTATTTTTTCCCCGGGAAGCCGGCATTCTTCCTTCATAGAGTGCAGAGTGAGACCCAGGTATTCCTGGACCTGGAAAGGCACCACTCTGGACTTTTTAAAATTTATTAGCCAGCCCAGTTCCTCTAGAGACCTCGTCACTGTTTCCAGCTGATTGCTGCAGTGTTGGGGAGAGGAGCCTATCATCAAGAAATCGTCCAGATATGGTACAATCAAGGTGTCTTGCTCTCTGAGATGAGCCATCACCTCCGCAATTAGTTTTGTGAAAATTCTCGGGGCTATTGCTAGCCCGAAGGGTAGGGCTGAAAACTGAAAGAGACGTAATATCCCCCTGATATGAACTGCTATCCTGAGAAACCTCTGGTGATCTATGTGGATAGGGACATGATAGTAGGCATTCCTCAGGTCCAGAACTACCATGAAACACCGAGGAAACAGCATTTTTATAGATGACTTTATTGTCTCCATTTTGAAAAGTTGAACCTCTAGGTATTTGTTCAGGCGTTTCAAGGTTACGATAGTCCTGTACGACCCATCCGTTTTTTTCTCAGGAATAGCGGGGAATAGTAACCTTGCCCTCTTTCTCGTGGGGGAACTTCCAGAAGAACTCCCTTGTCCACTAGTCCCACGACCTTGTTTTCCAATGCCAATTGTTCTTCCACTGAAGATCTTGGAGATGTTACTGAAAAGGAGGGGGGAGGGATTTTTAGAAACGTTAGTTTCAGCCCTGATTTTATTATGCCCAGGATCCATTGGCTGCAGGTAATCTTTTCCCAGGCCGGGAGAAAGAGAGTCTTCCCCCCACCCGGGGCCAACCTTCATTGGGAAGGTTTCTTGTTGTCATTGGGGTTTTTGTTAAAGGGAACCTGTCACCCCGTTTTTTCAGATTGAGATAAAAATACTGTTAAATAGGGCCTGCGCTGTGCGTTACAATAGTGTATGTAGTGTACCCTGATTCCCCACCTATGCTGCGAAATACATTACCAAAGTCGCCGTTTTCGCATGTCAATCAGGCTGGTCAGGTCAGGTGGGCGTGGTGACATTGCTCTTTTCTTCCCCAACTTTCCGTTGGTGGCGTAGTGGTGTGCGCATGTCCAAGTTCCGAATCCCCTGCGCACACGTGAAGAAACAGCGCGCGATCTGCGCTATTATCCCTGTCATCGGTGGGGGTGGCCATCTTCCTGGGGCCGCGCGGGCGCAGATGGAGTGCTCTGCTGCACGGGGCTTCAGGAAAATGGCCGCGGGATGCCGCGCGTGCGCAGAAGAGATCGCGGCGGCCATTTTCCCAAAGCCGAGGAAAACAGGAAACAGACAGTTACTCTAGCAGAAGAGTCCCCAACGCAGGATTTTGCCAGACCGCCAGTCAATACAAGACTCGTGTGTCCTCAACCAAGGAAGTCCAAGAAGAAACGTGTGGGATAAAGAAGGCAGCACATAGAAGACGATCTTCTCACGATGCAGGATTCCAATTTGGAGTTCCAATTTTTTGGTTACCAATGTAACGGACTCCCGCAGAGGTTGGCCATCGACTGACGCAATCTGTCGAGGAGTCTCCAGGGATCTGACCGGAATCCGCAATCTCCTAACTCCCTCGAGTTGAATAAAGTTCCCGGCTGCCCCGGAATCTATATAAGCAGAGTCAGAGAAACGTTTATTACCCAGATGTAAAAGAACAGAAAGAGTGAGGGGTTGAGAGGGTTCTGGGATACCTAGGTAGACCTCTCTTACCAGTCCTAGGTGGAGGCGTTTCCTGGCCTCAAAGGACAGGAACGCAAGCGATGAGACACACTACCACAATAGAAACAGAGACCTTGAGTTAGTCTCTCTGACGTTGCTCCACAGGCTTAAGACGATCCACCTGCATGGGTTCTGGGGCAGAATTAGCAGAAGACTCAGACCGAGGATGGGAAGAGCTAGGAGAAACAGGAGGAAGTCGAGGAAATCTCTCTCTAGTGGATTCTCGAGAACGTTCTTGAAAATGTAAGTCAATGCAGGTTGCAAATGAGATGAGATCCTCCAAGGAAGTCGGAGTATCACGACCCGCCAACTCGTCCTTAATTCGAGGAGAAAGCCCCCGCCAGAAGGCTCCCACCAAAGCCTCATTATTCCATCCTATTTTGGATGAAAGGGTGCGAAACCGGATAGCATATTGGCCCACCGAAAGCGTACCTTGTTGAAGGTTAAACAGAAACTCGGTGGTAGATGCCAAACGACCCAGTTCATCAAACACTTTGCGAAAAGTATCAAAGAAGGTGGAGAGTTGAGAAACAAGGGGATCATCCCGCTCCCAGAGAGGATTAACCCACGCCAAAGCCTCACCCTCTAAGTGAGAGATTACAAAAGCCACTTTAGAACGGTCAGTGGGATACTGCATGGGATGTAACTCAAAATGAAGCTGGCATTGATTTAAAAACCCTCTACACAATTTTGGATCCCCACTATAGCGAGGAGGTTTAGCCAGACGGGGAGGTGGGTGAGGAGCCAAGGCCAGAGAAGAGATGGGAGCCGAAGACTGGCGGGCGCGAAGACGATCATCCACAGAAGCCATAAAATTTAGAATATGAGCTTGTGTGTCATGCTGTTGGGCCAGCTCTTGTTGGAGACTTGCTAACTGCGAAGCGCTCCCTGTAGGGACGAGAAACGAGATTCCAAGGTTTTCAAAAAGGACATAATCCTAGACTGATTCTCCCTAAGGAACAACAATTCCTTCTGGGTAGAGTCGGGGTACCAGCGGGGTCTATGGCCTGTCTGTACTGTGAGATCTTTTGGAACACCTGGAGTGGACCCACAGATCCATGACAACGAACCTCCCAAGGGTGAGCTGACCAGGTAGACCACCCCCTATACAGGGAGTGTTAGGGGCAGACCTAAGGGAGACTATTGCCGCAGAAGCTGGAACCCGGAGACAGATAGTAGGAGGTACAAAATAGAGAAGCTGGGCTTAGGACGGACAGAGCATGGTAAGATGAAGTACAGTTTGGTAAGAGCTGAGTACAGGCGAGACCAAAGGAGCACTGGGAAGGGGAAGACACAAAGGAAGCAGGACAGGACAGAGACACCAGACTAACAGAGTACGGAGCGGACACTGGGAAGACTGGACGAGGTGACAAGGAAGCCTGGGAAAGGCAGAGAAGCTGGACAGAGCGGAGACTCTGAACAGGCAGAGCAAAGACAAAGGTGGATCTGAGTCACAGAAGCACAAATGACAGACAGGCAAGGAGCAGAGGAAGGAATCGCCTTAAATACATGGAGTGCTGAAAGACTCTCCTCCAGGATCACAGAGAGGAGATACAAAGCACCTATAAATAAGAAAGAGGAAGTGCTGGAGTGGGCGGTGCACACGCGCACCCGACAAGAGCCAGGGAGTGGTGATGAAGGAGAGGAGGCGCGCCTGCAGAAGGAGCGTGCCGCAGTGGGTAAGTATGAGCGGGGGGAGCGGCCACAGAAGGAGTGGCCGTGACAATGTGCTGCCGATAACGATGATTCGACCTGCTCATTGGTTGCTTAACTGCCATGTTACACATGGCCAGTAGATCAAACTACCATCACAGCCACAAATAACATGGAATGGCGCCATTATGAATGAGGCTGAAGTTGGTTTCTTATTCGACACTGATATCACACTGCAGACATATAGAACAGGGCACCCAACATCAAAACCAGGTCTCTCCAGCCTGGCCCAAATGCGTTCTGGGCATCAGAACTGGCATCAAAATGGGCAAACAGCCCATTTCACAGTGTGAATAAATCAGAACACACTGCAGGGTGGGAGCTCGGGCCTCGGCTACACGCAGGCGCGAGATGAATTCCATCAGGTGATGTGAGTCGAAGGGCAGCGCACACTGTGCATGCCCGTAATTGGAAATTACAGCACAGGCGCCGGGTACATTACTGAAGACAGAGGAGGCGGCGCCAGGCGCACTGAGGGGCTGACTGATGGCTGGGAGGTGGTTGTGTCCGGGGGAAAAGACGTGCCCCCCGGACAGACTAAAGGTATGGCGCAAAAATTTTAAAAAATTAATATTGCTGCCTTGGAAGGGAGCACAAAAAGAAGAGCCACCTTCACAGAATGCAGCATTACTCATTAGTACTGCGCAAGGTGGCTCTTTTAGTTAAAACCGCCAGGGGGGAGTGACAGGTTCCCTTTAACCCCTTAAAAATACCAGTTACTGAGGCTATGTGCACACTTTGCAGATTCCACTGCGGATTTTTCCGCAGTGGAATTCCAAAATCTGCAATGAAAACCCGTTGCGGTTTTTACTGCGGATTTATCGCGGTTTTTACCGCGGTTTCTTCTGCGGATTTTCATCTGCAGTTTCCTATTGGAGCAGGTGAAAATCCGCAGAAAAGAAGTGACATGCTGCGGAATGTAAACCGCAGCGTTTCCGCGTGTTTTTTTCCGCAGCATGTGCGCTGCGTTTTTTGTTTCCCATAGGTTTACATTGTACTGTAAACTCATGGGAAACTGCTGCAGATCCGCAGCAAAATCCGCAAAGTGTGAATATAGCCTTATTCAAATGGGCAAAATCGACTGCCCACTTTGATGCCAGTTCTGATGCCCAGAACCCATTTGGGCCAGGCTGGAGCACCTGTGTTTGATGAAGGGCATCACTATCTGTGTATTGTGTGAGATCAGTGTAACAAAGTCTTTTAACCCTTACATTAACGCCCTTCGGTGCCCACTTTGATGCCTATTTGTATGCCAGTGTTATCATTTTTGTAGCTGTTTTTAAGTGCGTTCACATCAGGGCACCTCACTACATTGTATGTTATTGTTGTGATGACTTATTTGTTGTTAAACCTAAAAATTGTCGACTAAGAAACCAACCTCAGCCTCTTCCATTCTCATGCATTGCTTATAAAGCGCATCGTTTACAGAATGTCACCATGCCCTTAAAAGGTGAGTCCAGGCGCCTGTCACTGACAGTGGGAATGTTCGGGCGCACAGGAGCTCGTTCACCCCACGGCCGCGTCACTACCCTCCACTTTCCACATGAACGTCCGCAGTCGCCGGGACTCTGTATATTATTTGTCCTGTCCAGGTGACAGCACTGTCTACCTCCGCTGCGTCATGACGTCACGACACGGCTGCCTGGAGGTTCCATAGCTCCGCCCACTGCTGCTGTAGCGCTGAGAGATATTACCCAGCATTCTGCGGGACAGCTGCTGGTCAGGTAGTAGTCGCTGTGGTGCGGGCGTAGGTGAGCGGACAGTGCCGCCGCGGAGACGAGGAGAGAGCCAGCTTTCCGCCATGAACAGCATTAAGAACGTGCCCGCCCGGGTGCTGAGCCGGCGCTCCGGTCACGGCTTGGAGGCTGAGCGGGAGCAGTTTGACAAGAACCAGGTGAGGCTGCGTGACCCGGGGTAGTGGTGACAGATGGGCGTGTAACCGAGGACGGGGCAGCTCAGCCAGGGCTGTGGTGTGCGCAGACGGCAGTGCGTCCTGTGGCGGGGGCTCATCTCTTCCAAAATCTGCATTACGAGGAGCTATTGGTCTGCACCGTGCCCATATGCTGTTATTGCGCAGGGGCAATGCTCGTGTCCGCCAGTGCTGATGACCTGCTATGTGGTGGCTCAGTGACATCCCCTAAACCAAACTTCCATCCATAGTTACATTGCTGACAAGTCCCTCATCATATATTTATGGCTTGTTGATTTTGCTACAAAGTATCGTTGCGACATCTAATGATCTTGAGTAGGCTTACATCACAATCTGTGTAGTGGCTGGTGTGTATTTTGTTTGTTTTGTCACACACTAGTGTGCTGCTCTGTGTTATATGCCAATACATGATTCACCTGTGCACATCTGGCTGCAGCGAGACCCCCAGGCAGCTGATCATTGGCATGCTGCACATCAGACCCCCACCAATCTGATCTGAAGAATCGGCTGTCAAAGCTTTAGGTTACCCCTATAAGTAGCTGACCGGGCATTACATGCTGTTAATGAAGACTGATCTGTCATTTGCCAAAGATAGCTTGGGATTTGTTTTATAGCGCAAGTCATTGCATGCTTGTAAATGAATATCATTAATTGCATAACTATTTGTCATAGTTTTCATCTGACTATAAGGTTACCGACATTATTGTAGGTCACGACTAGAGGGCATGGTATTCATGTCTATTGTGATTGCAATCTGGTATGTGTACAATACATAATGTGCAAAAATGCAGAAAAGCAGCTCATCTGAACAATAGCCCGAGTCTCCTATGTGTTCATGTGTGTGGTCAGGTAACTCCCTATAATTAATACTTATTGCGTGAACAGAGCTTTAAAGACGTCTCTTCCTGTACAGGCTAAGAAAACATTGTCGCTAGCTTCTCCCAAGGATGCTGAATGTGCGGTTATCTTATAATTCTATTGAAAATTCAAACTTGTTGGAAAATCAAATGAAATGAACATTAAGAAGAGAAAACGATGTAATCTGCACCATGTGAATACATTCCAATTCACTTGTAACCTCCTTTTACAAATAGAAATACAATTAATACAACCTGCGTAATTATTCCTAGTCTTTCCACCGCTCCAATGCCGATGCTCCACCGGTACCTGCCAACTAGCAGCATTTGACTTTCTTACCTTTTTGGATGGGGTCTCAAACAGGGTTTACAAACAGACCCTGCAAACCCTGGGTGCGATGACGCAGTGCAGTTTGGTAAAGAGTTAATGGTGTCTAGTAAGGAGAACGCAGGGAAGCAGAACGCCGGGGGACAGACACCGGAATGTAAGTTTGTAGTGTTTTGTTTTTTTTAAATTTTTTTTACATTTACACTGGTAACCAGGGTAAACATCAGGTTACTAAGCGTGGCCCTGTGCTTAGTAACCCGATGTTTACCCTGGTTACCAGTGAAGACATCGCTGAATTGGCATCACACACGCCGATTCAGCGATGTCTGCGGGAGATCCAGCGACGAAATAAAGTTCTGGCCTTCTAGCTCCGACCAACGATGTCACAGCAGGATCCAGATCCCTGCTGCGTGTCAAACACCGATATCGCTAGCCAGGACGCTGCAACGTCACGGATCGCTAGCGATATCGTTAAGTTGTTCGGTGTGAAGGTACCTTTAGGCTATGTGCACACGTATTTTTGAGGGCTGCGGATTTTTCCGCAGCGGTTTTCACAAATCCGCAGGTAAAAGGCACTGCGTTTTACCTGCGGATATACCGTGGTTTTTATGCGGAATTTGTGCGGATTCCACCTGCGGTTTACACCTGCTTATTCCTATTATGGAGCAGGTGTAAACTGCTGCGGAATCCGCACAAAGAATTGACATGAGGCGGAATGTAACCCACAGCGTTTCCGCGTGTTTTTTTCCGCAGCATAGGTTTACGTTGTACTGCAAACGCATGGAAAGCTGCTGCAGATCCGCAGCAAAATCCGAAACATGTGCACATAGCCTTAAAGAGGCACTCCTCCCATCAAAGGTTTTATCCTCATAATATATTGCAATCATCATATTAGACTGCTTTCACACATCAGGTTTTTTGTTTCAGGCTAAATCCGGCAAATTTGCTAAAAAACGGATCCGGTGTAAATTGTGAAAAACTGATGCATCGGATCCGTTTTTTAGCTGGATTCGGCTCTCTGTACTGCGCATGGTTTTTGACTTCCTGGTGGGAGGAGAGAGAGAGAGATGCCAGAATCAAAAGCAAAGCTTCTGGGCATGCTCAATGTGTAAAAAAAACGGATTCGGTCGCCGGAACTGTTCATTCACACATCAGTTCCATGCGTTTGTTGCCGGAAACGTCTCTATAGGCTTTTTCGCCGGACACAAAAAACGTTGCAGGAGACGTTTTTTGTGTCCGGCAAAAAAAGCCTGAAGGGATGGATCCGGCACAAAACGGATGAAACGCATGTCCTTCAGGCACAATCCGGCGCTAATACAACTCTATGGGAAAAAAACGGATCCGGATTGTGCCTGAAAGAAAAAACCTGATGTGTGAAAGCAGCCTTATATAGCACTGTATACTTACAATTGCTCATTTTGGCTTTCTACCCTGCTAATTCTTCTCTTTCCATTAAGTCTACAACAACACATGATTAACTCCTTGACACCATGGCCATTGTCCGTGCTTTCATTTTTGTCTTTTCCTCCCCTTTTTATTTATTTATTTTTTTCCGGCAATATAGCCGTATGAGGGCATACTTTTTGCTTGGCAAATTGTAATTTTGAATGACACCATTGATTTTACCATATTGAAAATAAGGGAAAAAATTCAAAGTGCTGTGAAATTGCAAAAAAAATTTCAATTTTACAGTTTTTTTATTTAACATGTTCACCATGTGGTAAAACTGACCTGGTGATATAAGTCCCCTGGTCAGTATGATTATAGAGATACCAAACATGTATAGTTTATTTTTTTATCTAAGTGTAAAAAAAAAAAGCCAACATATGTATCTAAAAAAAATTTTTTGGTGTTTGTCGCCATTTTTATAGATCTGTAAAGGTATGTGCACACGTTGCGGATTTGGCTGCGGATCCGCAGCAGTTTTCCATGCATTGTACAGTACCATGTAAACCTATGGAAAACCAAATCCGCAGTGCACACATACCACACGGAAACGCTGCAGTTTATATTCCGCAGCATGTCAATTCTTTGTGTGGTTGACACCTGCTCCTCAATAGGAATCCGCACAAAAAATGCAGGAAATCTGTGCATTTTACCTGCGGATTTTGCAAAACTGTGTGGAAAAATCTGCACACGAATCCGCAACGTGTGCATATAGACTTACGCTTTCATTTTTCAGCATCGGTGGCTGAGTGGCTTATTTTTTGATGCCGGAGCTGATTTTTTTTTTTTTTATTGATACCATTTTGGTGTAGATGCAATGTTTTGTTCGCCTCATACTGCATTTTATTGCAATGTCGCAGTGGCCAGAAAAGCATAATTCTGTCCTTACAATTTTTTTTTTTCTCTCGTTATGGCATTGAAAGATTTGATTAATTTACTTTATAGTTTGATGATTCGGACATTTTGAAAAGTTATGAAATGTCCTATAAATGTCTGTTCTGTTCCTGATGTAAGGATCTCGGCTTTTGGTTGTGATGAGTCTGAGCTGCTTTTTATGTACATGCTCAGTAGTGAGGCCGTGCTGTGGAGCTAGAAGTCAGGGAAAATGAGGAGTCTAAGGTTTAGCTTACGGACTCCACAGCCCTGCAGGAATTTAATCCATGATGGCTTACCATTACTAACAGTAATGTTTGAGGTTTTGGTCCCAGCTCTCTTCAGGTCATTGACTCTTCTCATGTGGTTCTAGGCTGATTCCTGACCTTTCTCAGAATCATCCATACCTCTCCAGGCAGATATTGCTTGGAGCCCCAGACAGAGAAGATTGACAGTCTTCTTGCATTGCTTCCATTTTCTAATAACTGTGCCTTCTCACCAAGCTGCTTGCCTATTGTACTGTAGCCCATCCCAGCCTTGTGTAGGTTTATAATTTTGTCCCTGGTGTCCTTAGATCTTTGGTCTTGGCCATGGTGAAGAGGATGGAGTGTGATTGATTGTATGTGGACAGGTGTCTTTTTATACAGGTAATGAGTTCAAATAGGTGCAATTAATACAGGTAATGAGTGCAGAGTAGGAGGGATTCTTAAAGGGAACCTGTCACCTGAATTTGGCAGGCTCTTTTTTTCGGTCCGATGGGTGGTGTTTTCGGGTCTTTTATTCACCCCTTCCTTTCCCGCTGACCGCAATATTGTCTTGAAGTTGATTCGCCTTCCTCCATAGAACACGCGTGCGCAAGGCAATCTTGCCTTGCGCACGCGCAGTATGCTTTGCCCAACTGCAGGCAAAGCCGAAAAGCATTAGTGCGCATTTGTCGGCGCACTTTGTCCCGGAAGTATTTAGCTGTGTTCCGGGACATAGTGCGCCGGCGCATGCGCACTAATGCTTTTCGGCTTTGCCCACAGTTGGGCAAAGCCTACTGCACGTGCGCAAGGCAAGATTGCCTTGCGCACGCGTGTTCTACGGAGGAAGGCGAATCAACTTCAAGACAATATTGTGGCCAGTGGGAAAGGAAGGGGTGAATAAAAGACCTGAAAACGCCGCCCATTGGACCGAAGAAAGGACCCGCCAAATTCAGGTGACAGGTTCCCTTTAATTTTTCTTTAACAGGTCTGTGACAGCCAGAATTCTCACAGGTTGGTAGGTGATCAACTACCGTATATACTCGAGTATAAGCCGACCCCCCCTAATTTTGCCACAAAAAACTGGGAAAACTTATTGACTCGAGTATAAGCCTAGGGTGGAAATGCAGCATTTACCGGTGAATTTCAAAAATAAAAATAGATAATTATTTCCCCATAGCTGTGCCGTATAGTGCTCTGCACCGTTCATATTGCCCCATATAGTGCTCTGCACCGTTCATATTGCCCCATATCTGTGCCCTATATGCTCTGCACCGTTCATATTGCCCCATATCTGTGCCCTATATGCTCTGCACCGTTCATATTGCCCCATATCTGTGCCCCATATATGCTCTGCACCGTTCATACTGCCCCATATATGCTCTGCACCGTTCATACTGCCCCATATAGTGCTCTGCACCGTTCATACTGCCCCATATAGTGCTCTGCACCGTTCATACTGCCCCATACAGTGCTCTGCACCGTTCATACTGCCCCATACAGTGCTCTGCACCGTTCATACTGCCCCATACAGTGCTCTGCACCGTTCATACTGCCCCATACAGTGCTCTGCACCGTTCATACTGCCCCATACAGTGCTCTGCACCGTTCATACTGCCCCATACAGTGCTCTGCACCGTTCATACTGCCCCATACAGTGCTCTGCACCGTTCATACTGCCCCATACAGTGCTCTGCACCGTTCATACTGCCCCATATAGTGCTCTGCACCGTTCATACTGCCCCATACAGTGCTCTGCACCGTTCATACTGCCCCATATAGTGCTCTGCATCGTTCATACTGCCCCATACAGTGCTCTGCACCGTTCATATTTCCCTATAGATGCTCCACATAAATCTGTGCCGCTGCTGCAATAAAAAAAAAAAAAGCCATACTCGCCTCTCTTGATTGCAGCTCCCGGCGTCTCGTTCCGGCATCCGGTCCCGGCGTCTCTCTCCGCTCTGACTGATCAGGCAGAGGGTGCCGCGCACACTATATGCGTCATCGCGCCCTCTGACCTGCACAGTCAGAGCGGAGATAGACGCCGGGAAGATGGAGCTGTGCCCGGCGGCTGGAACGGGGACAGGTAAGTATGACATACTTACCTAGTCCCAGCGATCCTGGCGCTCCCCGCCTGTCACAAGGTCTTCTGTGCTGCAGCTCTTCCTGTCAGCGGTCACCGGCACCGCTGATTAGAGAAATGAATAGGCGGCTCCACCTCTATGGGAGGTGGAGCCGCCTATTCATTTTTCTAATGAGCGTCCCACTTGACCGCTGAAGAGGGGAAGAAGCTGCAGCACAGAAGACCGTGGGACGGCAGGGGGAGCGTCAGGATCGCTGGGACTAGGTAAGTATACCTCAGCGCCCCCTCCCCCTCACCCGCCGACCCCACCGCTACAGTGACTCGAGTATAAGCCGAGAGGGGCACTTTCAGCCCAAAAATTTGGGCTGAAAATCTCGGCTTATACTAGAGTATATACGGTACTTATTTCAAGTAATAAAAGGCAATTTAATTACGGTATGTAAACATCATGCAATGTGATTTTGTGGTTTTTATGTTTAGATTCTGTCTCTCACAGTTGAAGTGTACCTACCATAAAAATTAAAGACCTCTCTCCGTTCTTTGTAGGTGGGAAAACTTGTAAAATCGGCAATGTGTCAAATAATTATTTTTGCCGCTGTAATAGGACTACTGTATATGAAAGGGGTTTTCCACTAATAGGAGGACCCCTTCTTAAATTAGGCATTCGGCCCCGATAAAATAATAAAGCCTATATTGCCCTCCCGTGCTGGCTCCCTTCCAGCAGTGTTGGCACTCGTGGTCCCGAGTCCATTTATCGTAGCTGGTTACGATAGTGTAGTTTATCACAACAGTAGAAGGTCAAGTGCAGTCTGTAGATTTACGGTATATTTTAGACTCCGTTTGCCTTATTAAAGTCAAAAGGCTCCATCAATGAAACCTCTAATTTCCTTAATTCCTGTACTCTGAAGTCCTCTTCGAGGTGCTGAGCGGGGACCAGAACATGGTGTGAGCGCAGCCTTGTAACCTGACCTTCTGGATAAGTGATAAGTTTGTGTAGTAGAGGTAGTTTACTGCACTATAATGACCCTGAGGTCTCTAATCATAGGGAGTAATGTGCTGGAAGTGTGGCACAGTAATATGTGGTAATAAGTGAAAGATACAATGTACCTCTCCAATTATATTTTTGTCTTCTGGCTCCCATCAGTGAAGTCATATTATTATTATTTACTGTAAGTATGATGGGGTATAATTACTTTTCAGGCGTTATTAGCAGTTTATCATTTTAATGATCAGTTTCATTTTAAATATAGTTTACAGATAATGAATGCATTGGTTAACTATTCTTGGGGGAATTTATTAAAGAATAACTAAACATTTGACTGTTTGTTTGAATGTTCTTTTATTTTCCAACTGTTCTGTGGGTATTTAGGTCATGAGAACCCCACCGATCACTCAAACTTCCCCCCACTAAGGTGTGTAGCTCAGGTGACAAAAGCGTGCACACGTAGCAAAGTATGGATTCAGTAGAAAGAATAGTCTGTGTGCGGTGGAGGACACAGGAGTTATGATCATCTTTCATCTGAGCAGCGCACTTCTAAGGGATGGGAGAGTTTTTAGTGACCAGTGGGGTTCTCAGGTCTTGGGGCACCCATCGACCCTGCAATTAAAAGTGCACTGAAAAAATGTGATTTACAGGTTTAGTTACTCTTTAAGACTGCTAGTCAAGACTGCTAGTCAATAATGCTAGTCTTATTCTAAGTGCACTGATGTAAGATGCACCTTTTTATAAATAACATTTCTGGAGAAATTTTGTACATTTTAGGGTCAGTGGGATGCTTTACTTTTTCTAAGTTCGCCCCCAACTTTTAAAATAAAGAAAAAAAAAATCAGAGGCTTAAAAATGGAGAAAAAGTATACATTTTCTCAAATGGTGCTTCCCCAAAATTTGTACAGGAGATAAACTTTTCACCATATCAAAATTGTAAAATCATTGCACAGGTTTTACATACCGTAGTTGCATTAATTATCTATTGTACCTGACTTTTTGCCCTGTATATGGTTATGTTGACACTTAGTTGCAAATTTTTTTTCCAGAAATCTACTGACGTGTTCATTTCAAGGTGTATTGTAAGTCTATGTACATGCTGCAGAAACTGCATTAGTCAGGTGAATGCCCGCATACTTCCTGAAAGAAATCTGCCACATGAACCTGCGCTAATATCCGCGTTCATGCAGAATTACTTATCAGCTTCTTCTAAAGGTTAAATGCTTTTAACTTTTTTTCCTCTACATGATAGCAAGGGCTAAGATTGTTCTCAAATGTGTACTTTATAGGTGTGTTATACTATGTCAGGAAAGGACGTAAAACTTGTACTCGCAGATAAACACAAGGGAAATTTTATGAAATAATAAGCATCAAAATTCTGTCTCAAATTGAGTGAGCATTCTGGAGAGCATGCAATGTGCCACTTTCATTAAGGCACCTCTCCAGCGTTTTGGGTTGGTATTTTTCACCCCTGGAGTGGTGGTTTAACCCCTTAGTGACCGAGCCAAATTTTTGACATCTGACCAGTGTCACTTTATGTGGTAATAACTCTGCAACGCTTCAACAAATCCCAGTGATTTTGATACTGTTTTTTCGTGACACATTATACTTTATGATAATGGTAAATTTAGTTCAACATTTTTTGTGTTTATTTATAAAAAATATAAAAAATTTGAGAAAAATGTTAAAAAATTAGCAATTTTCTAAATTTGAATGATTATCCCTTTAATCCAGATAGTCATACAACAGCAAACCATTAATAAATAAAATTTCCCACATGTCGGGTTTACATCAGCACCATTTGTAAAATGTTATTTTATTTTGTTAGTATTTTAGGAGGTTTAAAAATGTAGCAGCAATTTTTCATTTTTTCAAAGAAATTTACCACATTTATTTTTTTAGGGACCTATCCATGTTTAAAGTGACTTTAGGGGTCCCATATATTGGGAAACCCCCAAACGTGATACCATTTTAAAAAAAGCACCCCTAAACATATTGAAAACTGCTGTCAGGTAGTTTATTAACCCTTCAGGTGCTTTACAGGAATTAATGCAAAATGGCATGACAGAAATGAAAATGTGTATTTTTACCACCTAAATGTTGCTAACTTCTAAACAGATTACTAAAGCCGTCAGACTCTAAGGCCACTATTTGGTCATGAATTGCCATCGCAAACATCAGGACAACAAAATCATGATCTGAGGGCACCAATTGGGATAAAGAAGAAGCCCCCACACTCTGTTGACCATTTATAATGATGTAGTCACTATTGACAGCAGCATCTAAGGGGTTAAACAGATTTAGAAGGTGCAAATACTGATCGTGGCTGATACAGCAAGTTGTCAGCTATAGTGCACAACCGACAGATGCTGGATTGTCATCTGTATGGGGAGGCTATTCTCTTATATCTCAGGTCAGTTAAAAGACGTATTGGCGGTCATTAAGGGGTTAAAAGCAAGTCCCCTGCCCCGGGCATATGCTCTCCCGCCGACGTCTTTACCGCTGGTCTGAAGCTAAGCTAAGCTTCTGACTGGCTGGAAGTTAGAAGCTACTTTACTCACTCTCAATACAAGTCTGAGAGCCAGAATGAGGCACTCATAGACCAAGGCTGTGTGCACATGTTGCGTTTTTTTCGCGGTTTTTCCCGATAAAAACGCTATAAAACCACATGCAATAAGCATCCCATCATTTAAAATGAATTCCGCATGTTTTGTGCACATGATGCGTTTTTTGTTTCTGTGAAAAAAACGCATCGCGGTAAAAACCGCAGCATGTTAATTAATTTTGCGGGTTTTTTTTTGCGGATTTCCCACTACAAAATTCATTGGGAAGTAAGTGTCCGGAAAAAAAATGCGGCAAAAACGCATGCAGTTTTCTTGCGGATTTCTTGCAGAAAATGTCCGGTTTTTCTCAGGAATTTTCTGCGAGAAATCCTGAACGTGTGCACATAGCCTAAGAGTATGTTTCCATGGTCAAAACTGTGTCCAGTTTTGGGCACCGGTGCTCAGGAAGGATATAATGGAACTAGAGAGAGTACAAAGGAGGGCAACAAAATTAATAAAGGGGATGGGAGAACTACAATACCCAGATAGATTAGCGAAATTAGGATTATTTAGTCTAGAAAAAAGACGACTGAGGGGCGATCTAATAACCATGTATAAGTATATAAGGGGACAATACAAATATCTCGCTGAGGATCTGTTTATACCAAGGAAGGTGACGGGCACAAGGGGGCATTCTTTGCGTCTGGAGGAGAGAAGGTTTTTCCACCAACATAGAAGAGGATTCTTTACTGTTAGGGCAGTGAGAATCTGGAATTGCTTGCCTGAGGAGGTGGTGATGGCGAACTCAGTCGAGGGGTTCAAGAGAGGCCTGGATGTCTTCCTGGAGCAGAACAATATTGTATCATACAATTATTAGGTTCTGTAGAAGGACGTAGATCTGGGGATTTATTATGATGGAATATAGGCTGAACTGGATGGACAAATGTCTTTTTTCGGCCTTACTAACTATGTTACTATGTTACTATGTTAGGATATGGCAGCGCTTTGGACGCAGCACATGTCCGCTCCGTCCAAAGTGCTACCGGTTTTTGTACGCACGGTGATTCCTCATGTGGTCATTGAACCGTGTTGAATCGCCATATCCTATACATTGGACTGTGATATTTATCTTGCGGAGAATGAGCGTCTCCGTAAGATAAATAGCCAAGCTGTGGTCTATAAAGACGTGCCGCATGTGCATATACGCAGGTCTGTCAGCTGCGTTTTTGCAGCATAGTGGATATGGGATTTAACCCCTTTCTGACATTAGACGTACTATCCCGTCGAGGTGGGGTGGGCCCCTATGACCACCGACGGGATAGTACGTCATATGCGATCAGCAGCGCTCACGGGGGGAGCGCGGCCGGGTGTCAGCTGCCTATCGCAGCTAACATCCGGCACTATGTGCCAGGAGCGGTCACGGACCGCCCCCGGCACATTAACCCCCGGCACACCGCGATCATAGATGATCGCGATGTGCCGGCGGTACAGGGAAGCATCGCGCAGGGAGGGGGCTCCCTGCGGGCTTCTCTGAGCCCCCCGCAGCAACGCGATGTGATCGCGTTGCTGCGAGGGTCTCTTACCTCCCTCCCTGCCTGCTCCAGCCCTGGATCCAAGATGGCCGCAGATCCGTGTCCTGCAGGGAGGGAGGTGGCTTCACAGAGCCTGCTCAAAACAGGCACTGTGACGCCTGCAGTGCTGCATGTCAGATCGGTGATCTGACAGAGTGCTTTGCAAACTGTCAGATTATCGATCTGTGATGCCCCCCCCCGGGACAAAATAAAAAAGTTAAAAAAAATTTTCCAAATGTGTAAAAAAAATAAAATAAAAAAATATTCCTAAATAATGAAAAAAAATAAATATTATTCCCATAAATACATTTCTAAATCTAAATTAAAAAAAAACCAATAAAAGTACACACATTTAGTATAGCCGCGTCCGTAACGACCCGACCTATAAAACTGGCCAACTAGTTAACCCCTTCAGTAAACACCGTAAAAAAAAAAGAGGCAAAAAACAACGCTTTATTATCATACCGCCGAACAAAAAGTAGAATAACACGCGATCAAAAAGACAGATATAAATAACCATGGTACCGCTGAAAACGTCATCTTGTCCCGCAAAAAAACGAGCCGCCATACAGCATCATCAGCAAAAAAATAGTTATAGTCCTGAGAATAAAACGATGCAAAAATAATTATTTTTTCTGTAAAACAGTTTTTATCGTATAAAAGCACCAAAACATAAAAAAATTATATAAATGAGGTGTCGCTGTAATCGTACAGACCTGAAGAATAAAACTGCTTTATCAGTTTTACCAAACGCGCAACGTTATAAATGCCTCCCCCAAAAGAAATTCATGAATAGCTGGTTTTTGGTCATTCTTCCTCACAAAAATCGGAATAAAAAGCGATCAAAAAATGTCACGTGCCCGAAAATGTTACTAATAAAAACGTCAACTCGTCCCGCAAAAAACAAGACCTCACATGACTCTGTGGACCAAAATATGGAAAAATTATAGCTCTCAAAATGTGGTAACGCAAAAAATATTTTTTGCAATAAAAAGCGTCTTTCAGTATGTGACGGCTGCCAATCATAAATATCCGCTAAAAAACTTGCTATAAAAGTAAATCAAACCCCCCTTCATCACCCCCTTACTTAGGGAAAAATTAAAAAAATGTATTTATTTCCATTTTCCCATTAGGGCTAGGGTTAGGGCTAGGGTTGGGGCTAAAGTTAGGGTTAGGGTTTAGATTACATTTACAGTTGGGAATAGGGTTGGGATTAGGGTTAGGGGTGTGTCGGTTAGAGGTGTGGTTAGGGTTACCGTTGGAATTAGGGTTAGGAGTGTGTTTGGATTAGGGTTTCAGTTATAATTGGGGGGTTTCCACTGTTTAGGCACATCAGGAGCTCTCCAAACACGACATGGCGTCCGATCTCAATTCCAGCCAATTCTGCGTTGAAAAAGTAAAACAGTGCTCCTTCCCTTCCGAGCTCTCCCGTGTGCCCAAACAGGGGTTTGCCCCAACATATGGGGTATCAGCGTACTCAGGACAAATAGGACAACAACTTTTGGGGTCCAATTTCTCCTGTTACCCTTGGGAAAATACAAAACTGGGGGCTAAAAAATAATTTTTGTGGGGGAAAAAAAAAGATTTTTTATTTTCACGGCTCTGCGTTACAAACTGTAGTGAAACACTTGGGGGTTCAAAGCTCTAACAACACATCTAGATGAGTTCCTTAGGGTGTCTAGTTTCCAAAATGGTGTCACTCGTGGGGGGTTTCTACTGTTTAGGTACATTAGGGGCTCTGCAAACGCAATGTGACACCTGCAGACCATTCCATCTAAGTCTGTATTCCAAATGGCGCTCCTTCCCTTCTGAGCCCTCCCATGCGCCCAAACAGTGGTTCCCCCCACATATTGTGTATAATCGCACTCCGGACAAATTGGGCAACAAATTTTGGGGTCCAATTTCTCCTGTTACCCTCGGGAAAATACAAAACTGGGGGCTAAAAAAATAATTTTTGTGGGAAAAAATTTTTGTTTTATTTTTACGGCTCTGCATTATAAACTTCTGTGAAGCCCTTGGTGGGTCAAAGCGCTCAAAACACATCTAGATAAGTTCCTTAGGGGGTCTACTTTCCAAAATGATTCACTTGTGGGGGGTTTCAATGTATAGGCACTTCAGTGGCTCTCTAAACGCAACATGGCGTCCCATCTCAATTCCCGTCAATTTTGCATTGAAAAGTCAAACGGCGCTCCTTCCCTTCCGAGCTCTCCCATGCGCCCAAACAGTAGTTTACCCCCACATATGGGGTATCAGCGTACTCAGGACAAATTGTACAACAACTTTTGGGGTCCAATTTCTTCTCTTACCCTTGGGAAAATAAAACATTGGGGGCGAAAAGATAATTTTTGTGAAAAAATATGATTTTTTATTTTTACGGTTCTGCATTATAAACTTCTGTGAAGCACTTGGTGGGTCAAAGTGCTCACCACACCTCTAGATAAGTTCCTTAAGGGGTCTACTTTCCAAAATGGTGTCACTTGTGGGGGGTTTCAATGTTTAGGCACATCAGGGGATTTCCAAACGCAACATGGTGTCCCATCTCAATTCCTGTCAATTTTGCATTGAAAAGTCAAACGGCGCTCCTTCGCTTCCGAGCTCTGTCATGCGCCCAAACAGTGGTTTACCCCCACATATGGGGTATCGGTGTACTCAGGACAAATTGTACAACAACGTTTGGGGTCCATTTTCTCCTATTACCCTTGGTAAAATAAAACAAATTGGAGCTGAAGTAAATTTTTTGTGAAAAAAAGTTAAATGTTCATTTTTATTTAAACATTCCAAAAATTCCTGTGAAGCACCAGAAGGGTAAATAAACTTCTTGAATATTGTTTTGAGCACCATGAGGGGTGCAGTTTTTAGAATGGTGTCACACTTGGGTATTTTCTATCATATAGACCCCTCAAAATGACTTCAAATGTGAGGTGGTCCTAAAAAAAATGGTTTTCTAAATTTTGTTGTAAAAATGAGAAATTGCTGGTCAACTTTTAACCCTTATAACTCCCTAACAAAAAAAAATCTTGGTTCCAAAATTGTGCCGATGTAAAGTAGACATGTGAGAAATGTTACTTATTAAGTATTTTGTGTGACATATCTCTGTGATTTAATTGCATAAAAATTCAAAGTTGGAAAATTGCGAAATTTTCATAATTTTCGCCAAATTTCCGTTTTTTTCACAAACGCAGGTACTATCAAAGAATTTTTACCACTGTCATGAAGTACGATATGTCACGAGAAAACAATGTCAGAATCACTGGGATCCATTGAAGCATTCCAGAGTTATAACCTCATAAAGGGACAGTGGTCAGAATTGTAAAAATTGGCCCGGTCATCAACGTGCAAACCACCCTTGGGGGTAAAGGGGTTAATAAAAACCCATCCACTATGCTGTAACATCTGGACGCTGCGGTTGTACGCAGCATCCAATCCGCAGCGTTTACCGACTGTAGAAACATACCCTTACATTGATTAGTGACCTCCAGCTCTCTCCATGAAACACTGGAGCTGCTGGAGGTCATAAACGGCTGGAGACGAACTGGAGCATCGGCGAAAACAGATGAAGATGGCAATATGGGAGTATCAGACAAGGGACTTGGAATTTAAGCACCACTCCAGCTGTGAAATAAAAAAAAATGCTCGCTTGGTGCTTTAAGTCTATGTCACATCGGACGTGTTCACACAACTGTATTAAAGCTAGAAAGGTGGTTTGACATTCTGAGAAAAGCTATGAAATGCGTTATCTGGTAGTCTTAAGATGATTGGGGTTGTCTGGTCACAGCAAATTACCTATCTAGAGTATAGTGTTTAATAACAGATCGAAGCTGGTTCGCCACTCGGCACCTTCACCGATCAGCTGTTACTTGCTCCAGCCCTCAGAACAGGCGCTGCTCTGCAGTACCCGACTGCGTCCGTTAAATGTAACTTTGCTTAGCTGAACCATTCAAAGTGTTTACATTTGGCGGCTGCTGGAGCAAATAGCTGTTCATAGGAGTGCACGCTGTGGGACCTCCACCGATCTCATATTGGTGACCTGTCCAGCAGAGAGATCATCAATATCATGTGACCCGGACATCCATCTTATTAAGCAACCATAAAATGAACCAAATTAGTTTGTTTCAATTTTTTTTCTCTCAAACCGGACCATCAGTCCATATGAAAAGTTGCTAGCGTTCACTGGCGTGCACACTATGTGGCTTTTGATATTCAAACAGCACAAGAAAAATTAAGATATGAACGGCACCAGGCGGTTTTGCACTTATCTGTGAAGTGCCAAACCAGATTGGAGAAGCTTTGTAACTTGTTTATCCATATGTGAAAATCAGTGAAGAAACACTGATTGTATAAAACTGACCAAGCACTGATAAAGTTGGAATCCAAAATACTGATGAAATGCATAATTTTTTTTTTCTGCTTATGTGAAAAGTTTCGGATGTCTGACTCATCTTGTGCTGTAAGATCCTGGCTGCAGATCGATAACATTCTCTACTATGTAACTATTTCACAGGATTAAGGTACCGTCACACTGGACGATATCGCTAGCGATCCGTGACGTTGCAGCGTCCTGGCTAGCGATATCGTCCAGTGTGAAAGGCAGCAGCGATCAGGCCCCTGCTGTGATATCGCTGGTCGGGGCAGAAAGTCCAGCACTTTGTTTCGTCGCTGGCTCTCCCGCTGACATCGCTGGTAACCAGGGTAAACATCGGGTTACTAAGCGCAGGGCCGCGCTTAGTAACCTGATGTTTACCCTGGTTACCATCGTTAAAGTAAAAAAAAACAACCACTACATACTTACCTTCCGTGTCTGTCCCCGGCGCTGTGCTTCTCTGCTCTGGCTGTGAGCGCCGGGCAGCCGGAAAGCAGAGCGGTGACGTCACCGCTGTGCTTTCCGGCCGCTGTGCTTACACAGGGCACACAGCGCCGGGGACAGACAGCGGTAGGTAAGTATGTAGTGGTTGTTTTTTTTTTACTTTAACGATGGTAACCAGGGTAAACATCGGGTTACTAAGCGCGGCCCTGCGCTTAGTAACCCGATGTTTACCCTGGTTACCGGCATCGTTGGTCGCTGGAGAGCTGTCTGTGTGACAGCTCTCCAGCGACCAAACAGCGACGCTGCAGCGATCCGGATCGTTGTCGGTATCGCTGCAGCGTCGCTTAGTGTGACGGTACCTTTAGTGTATCTGCCCATCAGGTTATGTGCTCACTGGTTTTACATGGAGTTTTAGAATGGTTTCCACTTCAAAATCCGCATACAAAGCATTATGCAGTAAGTTTCCTATTGATTACAACTGGAAAACCAAATTGATTGACTTGGAGGGTTTGTGGTCTTTACCCCAACAAAGTTTTGAAAACCATGGAACGAAAATAACTAAAGAGAAAAAAAAAAGTCAGTGCTTCTTGGACACATTGTTGGCACCAAACTTGATAATGAAGTCAAAAGGCTGCAAAGAAAAGTGGAAAGAAAGCCTGTGTCCAAGTTAAAAACTTACCTTATTTGGACACAGGAATCTAGGATTTCCTGGTCACCACCTGACAGCACACTGGAGGACGTCCTTCTTATCCTTGATGGGACAGGAAACACGAGAGGTTAAAAGGACCTTCCCCCTACCACCCTTCAGTGTTTTTCCTGTCCCATCATGGATCGGAATGGACGAGAGGATCTACCGTTCTGTGCGGGGGGGATGTGGATCGGGGGGGCTCTGCCTCACCCTTCCCTCCATGAGACACCCGCTGGCTGACACCCGCCCGAGGGTCCCTCGGCCTACCAGTGTAGCGCTGTTCCTGGTATGGGGATCGCTTCTCCCTGGCGGGGGCTCTCGATCCCTCCGTCGCGTCCCCTGGTGCGAGCGATCCCAGCGGCGGCCTCTGCAGATGCCGGCGTTTCCATGCAGCCGCTGGGGGAACCAGATCCTCGCCGCACCTTCCTCTCTTTCCGGCCGCGCATCACTTCCGGTTTGCGGCTGAGGGGGACGGACGGCGTCTCTGCAACAGGAAGTGCAGAGAGAGAGCGGTGGAGAGCGCGGTAGCGCTGATTTGAACAGAGGAACAGAATAAAAAGGTATGGTGCAGGGGCAGTAGCGATCTCTAGAGCATCATGGAGGACGCAGCTAGAGCAGAGGGGCAGGAGTCGGCAGCGCTAGTAAGTAGGGAGGCCCTGGATAAAAAAAGGGATGCTAGTGTTTGAGATATATATATCTATATATCCTCCTTGTCTGAGAAATCGGTAAAGAAGGCCCGGTAGGAATAAGAAGTGTCCTATTTGTGCGGTTAAACTAAAGGATTCCTGGCAGAAACCCCTATGTGAAGCATGCACCTGCAAAATCATAGGAGAGGAACAGGCGTCTTTTATGACAAATATGAGAGCAATGATAAGGGAGGAAGTTCAGGCTTCAGTTTCAAGTCTGGTACTCCCTCAAGTCTCACCTTCACCTTCTGAGAGGCCAAGGAAAAGGCCGAGGGTCGATTACTCTTCTGAAGACTCATCATCCTTTGGGTCGGAGGTAGAGGAGGAAGATGAGAGTAGAGATCCTCCGGAGAAAGGGAGAAGATATTTGTTCTCCGCCGTAGACACAGGAGAATTGTTGGAGGCAGTGCGGCATACCATGCAGATCGGAGTCTCAGCCATCTTGTTCTGTTCAGGATTAGATGTTCGGGGGCTTGCGCTCGCAGACCTCTAAGGTCTTCCCTGTAAACTCCCATATCAGATCCATGATTCTGGAGGAATGGGAGGAAGCCGAGAAAAGACTGACTATCCCTAAGGACTTCAGACTTCGCTTGCCATTTGATCCAGACGAAGTCAAAGAGTGGGTCGATATACCGAAGATAGACATACCTTTGGCTAAAGTATCCAAAAGGACTGCAATTCCTTTTGAAGACTCTTCCAATCTAAAAGAGCCCATGGACAGGAAGGCAGACTGCTTTTTATAAAGGGCCTGGGAATGTTCTTCGGCGATTATTAGGGCTAATATTGCAGCGACATCAGTGGCTCGCTCCATGGACCTTTGGTTAGATGATCTTCAGGATCAACTAACAGCCAAAACTCCCAGGGAAACTATCCTGAAATCCCTACCTTTGCTAAAGTTAGCAACCACCTTTTTGGCAGACGCGTCTGCAGAGTCTATTAGGTTTGCGGCTAGGGGTCAATCCCTATCTAATGCAGCCCGAAGAGCTATTTTGCTCAAAAGCTGGTCAGGTGACATGCATTCTAAAAACAAATTGTGTTCTATACCCTTTTCCGGGGGCAGGGTCTTCGGACCGGTCCTCGACGATATTTTAGAAAAAGCCGCAGACGTAAAGAAAGGGTTCCAGGAAGAAAAACCTAAAAAATTCCAGCCCTTTCGGAGACCCCGCTATAATCAATAACCCGTTTACAGGGGAAAGGGAAAACAGGGTAGATGGAGCTACCAGAAAGGAGGGGATAACAGGCCTAAAAAGAAAGAAGCGAGCTACTCGGGATCAGGGTCTAGCTACCGCAGGAAATGACGCCATCAGAGTAGGGGGTCGTCTGGCCGGATTCCTGGGAGGATGGAGGGAGATTACAACAAGTCCATGGGTCTTACAGATAGTATCCCAGGGGTATAAAATAGAATTTACATCCCTTCCTCCCAAAAGATTCCTGGTGTCCAGCTCCCATCTAAAATGATCATCCCCCATGTGGTCAGATATTCAAGACCTCTTAAAAATGGCGGCTATTGTTCCGGTACCCCCTCGAGAAGAGTGCAGGGGTCACTACTCCAATCTCTTCTCGATAACAAAACCGTCGGGATAATCAAGGACAATTATAAACTTGAAACATCTGAACAATTGGGTCCTTTACAAAAGGTTCAAAATGGAGTCGATTCGGTCTACCAGCCCTCTGTTGGGAAGAGACATGGTAATGTGCACTCTAGATTTAAAGAGTGCATATTACCATGTACCCATTTACCTAAGTCCTCAGAGGTTCCTGCGGTTCGCGGTAAACTTGGAAGGAAAGATCTACCATTTCCAATTCCGCTGTCTCCCCTTCAGCCTGGCTTCCGCTCCCAGGGTTTTTACAAAACTTATGGTGGAAGTAGTCGCTTACCTGAGGAATCAGGATATAATGGTGATTCCCTACTTAGACGACTTTTTAGTAGCGGCAGACTCAGAAGTCCAGCTCAGGATCAACTGTCAGTCCCTCATCTGAACACTAGAGAATCTGGGATGGATTATAAATTGGGAAAAATCAGATCTAATTCCAAAACCTAGAATAAAATTCTTGGGAGTCATGCTCGATTCACAAGCAAGAATGTCCTTTCTTCCAGAAGACCGGCTAAAGGGCATAGTAAAGAAGATCCGTCACTTTTCTCGAGGCCGAAATACAATAAGAGACGAGATGAAAGTACTAGGTCTGATGACTGCCTCTATCCCTTGCGTAAGATGGAGCCAATTTCACTCTCGACAGCTTCAGCAGGGAGTTCTGAGGAGCTGGAACAGAAGGCAGAACTCACTTAACCGGACCCTGAACCTTACTTCTCAGGTCAAAAGATCTCTGGTGTGGTGGACTCTTTCCAGAAACCTCCGACTGGGGGTGCCATGGCTTCAAACACTGAGCGTATCAGTTACGACAGATGCCAGTCAGCTCGGTTGGGGAGGTCATGTCCAAGGAAGATATTTTCAAGGTCGCTGGGAAAGGAAAGACAGCAACCAGTCATCGAACCACAGAGAACTACATGCGGTTTGGAAAGTCTTAACGGCGGCGCAACATCTGCTGCAGAACAAACATGTGAAGGTCTTCTCAGACAACACGACAACGGTAGCCTTCCTGCGGCATCAAGGGGGCCCAAGACATCTGGCATTACAGGACCTGGCGGAACAGATCTTCAGGTGGGCAGAAAGGTCGGTTCTGTCAATCTCGGCGGTCCACCTGGAGGGTTCCAAGAACCAGTTGGCAGATTTCCTCAGCAAGAAAAGCGTATCCCGTATGGAGTGAGACCTGAACAACGAGGTGTTCAGAGATCTGTGTCAACGTTGGGGGAAGCCAACGGTGGACCTATTTGCTACAAAAGAAAATGCAAAGGTCAAGATCTTCTACTCCCTAAACCCCTGGGAAAATCCAGCCGCGATCGATGCCTTCTCACAACCCTGGAACCGCGGTTTTCTGTATGCATTCCCTCCTCTAGCAATGATCCCGAGGACACTCAGGAAGATCTGCGAGGACGAGGCCAAAGTCATCCTCATAGCTCCTCACTGGCCGAAACGAAGTTGGTTTTCATTAAGGAAACGGTCAGTGGAAAAACCCCTCCTGTTATCAGAAATAGAGGATCTTCTTCTACAGGGTCCAGTTCTACACCAGAATCCAAGAGCACTTCAGCTGGCGGCCTGGATCCTGAACGGAAGGTCTTGAGGGCAAAAGGGCTTTCAGATGATGTCATTTCTACCCTTCAAGCCAGCAGGAAGCCAGTGACATCGGCTATCTATACAAAGATATGGAAGCGATTTTGTGGGTTTTGCGGAGAGATGACAGTTGATACTGACCATCCAAATATCCCCAAAATTCTTGACTTTTTGCAGTCAGGGTTTCAAAAAGGTCTTAGACCGAGTACATTAATGGTCCAAATAGCGGCCCTATCTGCCCATCCCTGGATTAGTCGTTTCTCTAGAGCAGTCCAGAGATTAAAACCATTGACTAGAAGATCAGTCCCGCCGTGGGATCTGAACTTGGTTCTAAATTTCCTATGTGAACAGGCGTGGGATGTAACAGGGGATATAGAAATCAACAAACTCTCCCTTAAAACCGCATTTTTAGTTGCAATCACTTCGGCAAAAAGATTGGGGGAACTACAGGCTCTATCTGTGCAGAATCCATATTTGCAGATCTTCGAGGATAAATTAGTACTTAGACTCGATCCGGCTTTTCTCCCTAAGGTCGTTTCAGATACTAATATGAATCAGGAGATTGTTTTACCGTCGTTTTGCCAATTTCCTAAAAAATCAAAAGGAAAGATTTTACCACAACTTAGACGTAAGAGACTCGGTACTTAGGTACCTTGATTTATCTAGACCCTGGAGACGGGACAACAATTTGTTCGTCCACTTCGGGGGTCCAAATAAAGGGAGAAAAGCGTCTAAAGCGACTCGCACGGTGGATAAAATCCACAATCAGTTTAGCTTATAAAGCTAGAGGGCAAAATTCCCCGGTCAACATCAAAGCCCATTCATCTAGGGCCATGGCCACGTCATGGGCAGAGAAAGGGGGGGCTACGGCAGATCAGATCTGCAGAGCTGCATCATGGTCTAGCCTTAGTACCTTTTCTAAACACTATAAGTTAGATGTAGTGTCACCTCAGTTGGCTTTCGGTAGAAAGGTTCTTCAAGCAGTGGTCCCTCCCTAGATACCAGTCTCCTTTGGTATTTCTCCAGTGTGCTGTCAGGTGGTGACCTGGAAAACAGTAATTAGACCTACTGGTAATTGTATTTCCAGGAATCCATCCTGACAGCACTATTAGTTCCCTCCCTAATGTATGATCTTTATACTCATGTGATGTAACATTTGTATGATTGATTTATTTTGTTGGAATAAACCTTTGTTTTTGCATTCATCCAGATGTGTTACTTTGGAAAAGCACTGAAGGGTGGTAGGGGGAGGGTCCTTTAAACCTCTCGTGTTTCCTGTCCCATCAAGGATAAGAAGGATGTCCTCCAGTGTGCTGTCAGGATGGACTCCTGGAAATACAATTACCAGTAGGTATAATTACTGTTTTTCATAGCCACTGTTCCATTTTTATATTAGGCCTGTATAAATTTGAGGGTTTTAAATTTTTTATTTTTTTTTACTTTAAAATGTGAAACCTGAGATGTTTCAGTCTCTTGATAAATCTTCCCCGCTCTTTATATTGCTTTACTTTATACCACATTTTGCAGATAGGAGGTAATTAAATCTATTTCACTTTTTTTTTTGTTTTCATCTGCTTGTGGAACCGGTTTGCATTTTATGTGACTGAATATTCAGGTCTTATCTGTTTCACCATAATCTGACCTATTATCTTTGATTTTGTGCTGGCATAATCTGTGTAAAGGTATAATCACACATGACAGATTTCGTCAGATTAGGGCCTGTAGCCACAATCCCATTCAGATCATTGAAACTGACTTTCATTTGCAGAAATTTTGCAATAATCTGTCACCTGTAAATATGTAAAGGGAGGATTCACACACTGCATATTTAATTTCAAAGGTGTCTGCGACTGGAAATAAGGGTACCGTCACACTATACCATTTCGATCGCTACGACGGTACGATTCGTGACGTTCCAGCGATATCGTTACGATATCGCTGTGTCTGACACGCAGCAGCGATCAGGGATCCTACTGAGAATCGTACGTCGTAGCAGATCGTTTAGAACTTTCTTTCATCGCTGGATCTCCCGCTGTCATCGCTAGATCGGTGTGTGTGACACCGATCTAGCGATGCGATCCAGCGATGCGTTCGCTTGTAACCAGGGTAAACATCGGGTTACTAAGCGCAGGGCCGCACTTAGTAACCCGATGTTTACCCTGGTTACAAGCGTAAAACTAAAAAAAAAAAAAACAGCACATACCGTACTTACATTCTGGTGTCCGTCAGGTCCCTTGCCGTCTGCTTCCCGCACTGTGACTGCCGGCCGTAAAGTGAAAGCTGTGCTTTCACTTTCACTTTACGGCCGGCAGTCAGTGAGTGCGGGAAGCAGACGGCAAGGGACCTGACGGACACCAGAATGTAAGTATGTGCTGTTTGTTTTTTTTTTTTTTAGTTTTACGCTTGTAACCAGGGTAAACATCGGGTTACTAAGCGCGGTCCTGCGCTTAGTTACCCCGATGTTTACCCTGGTTACCCAGGGACCTCGGCATCGTTGGTCGCTGGAGAGCTGTCTGTGTGACAGCTCCCCAGCGACCACACTACGATTTACCTACGATCACGGCCAGGTCATATCGCTGGTCGTGATCGTAGGTAAATCGTATAGTGTGACGGTACCCTAAGTCATTCTTCTGGATAGGGTCATTTTTAGATCAGGGGTGGGGAATCTTTTTTTTTTTTTTTTTCTTTACCAAGGGCCATTTGGATATTAATACCATCCTTCGGGGGCCATACAAACTTCGCCCACAGAGTGCATCCTGACTCTGGTACTGGTTTCAGGACGTTATCTTTCATTGCATGCCCTTCAGTGTTCAGTAGTGTTTAACACGTCAGTGGCTCCAGTACGTGTGGTGACACTTTCCTCACATACCGGAGACACTGACACACATAGACACATTAAAATGAATGTGTCTCTGCAGATGTCAGCGTGTTTTCACGGACCGTGTGTCCGTGTGCAAAACATGGAGACATGTCAGTGTTTGTGGGAGCGCACGGATCACACGGACCCATTAAAGTCAATGGGTGCGTGTAAACACGGATGCTGTCCGTGTGCTTTTCTTAAAGTCCATAGGGTTAAAATTGAAACAAATTGTTTCAATACACGGATGATAAACACGGACAGGATGGCCTACGTGCACACACTGACACGGATAGCTCTGAGACAGTTTCTTCTGGTACCGGAAATATCTGGACGTGTGAGACTAGCCTAACAGAGCAAAAAGAAATTAATGAGCTTGTGGCAATCAAATTACAGCTACCTGCCCAAGAATGCGGTCCTTGAGAATCTGCTCGGGGGGCCTGATATAAGGTAATCGAAGGCTGTAAATGGCCCTGGCGCCTGAGGTTCTCCATTCATTTTAGATGAATGAGACAGCATCTGCACTTTCTGCAACAACCCTGCAGCATATGCATTTGTACTACCTGTAGCATAGTGAATCTTCTGGAATTTAACATGTCTATAGGTTTTAATCTATTTTAACCCTTTACCGACAAAGCAGATTTTCAAATTCCTGACAGTACTCCTAATGGAGACACTGGCCAGTGTCCCTATGTGGTAATAACCCGAACAGTTTTACAAAACCCAGCAGCAATTTTTCAACATATTTGGTCAAACCTATCAAATTTTAAAGTCATTTTGAGCAGTTTCTATGTTAAAAAAAAATACCCCAAAGTGATACTATTTTAAAAACTGCACCTCTCCCAAGTATTCAAAAACCACATTCAGGAAGTTCAAGTCTACTGATGTTTCAATGGAATTGGTGTCAAGTGGATGACAATAATAATTACATTTTTCAGTGTTACATGTTTCTCATTTCGTCCCGGTAATGAGAGAAAATACGCTGAGAAATTTGTTAAAAAATTTCAGAATCTCCTTGGGCGCATGGCACAGAAGAGAAGGAGCACTGGCTTTTGGAGTGCAATTTTGACTGGACTTGATTGTGGACTCCATGTTGTATATGGAGAGCTTTGAGTGCAAAAGCCCTCCCTCCTCCTCCCCACAAAAGACCAAATATTGTAAAGTACACCCCAAGGAATTAATATAGGAGTGTTATGACCGTTTTGGATCCAAAGGGACTTAATAAAAATTTGATCTCCAGAGCTAGTCATGAATTAGACTAGCTCTGGCACCACCCTCAAGCCATGCCCCCGTCATGTGCAACTGTGTCAATTGGCAAAATTTGGGCGCAACTCGAGTGGTGCCTATATTTTGCAACCTTTCAAAATATTTATCTCTGAATCCTTCTGGGGTGAAAGCTTTGATAAATTGGTATGTGTTGTTTTTTTCTATGGAGCCTCAACTTTTTATTTTTAACCAAGGCAGCAGGAGAAAAGAACCCCCAAATTTTTGTGACTCCATTTTTCCTGAGTACGCTGAGCCCCTCATGTGGTAAGAAACTACTGTTTGGGCATTCGGCAGGGCTCCGAAGGGAAGGTGTTCCAGTTATATGTACTTTCTTTTATTGTGTTGGCTTTTACAGAAAGTGTTTTTAGTTGTGAAATATCTTTGCATATTTTACTACGACTTTCTATTTGGTCCCAGAATGAAAATTAAACTTTCACTTGTCTGTTTGCTGGTCTGATACTTGTAAATCATCTCAGAGGTGTATTAGACCCCACTTTTGACAGGACCTTAAATACCACCGGAGCTGGGTGACCCTGAGGCCATTATATGGTCTGGGTCATTATGGCAACATTGCATTTACGATCGCTGATTGGCATAAAGAGGTAGCCTCCTCCTTCAAATAAGCATATAGATGACCTTAACACCTTAGATGCCACAGCTAATAGTTACAAACCGCTGTGACCGGTATTACCACTGATTGCAGCAGGGTGTCAGCCATGATTTAATTCTGATGCCCTGCTGATATGGTCAGCTCTGCTCGTGAGGCGGCAAAATCATGGCACCATACATATATATGGCAGTTTGCAGGAACACATTGCCCGCTGCGCCGTACATGTACAGCAGATGTCAGGTAAACGTTAAAGGGGTTATTAATATACTTTCCTCCATGCTCTTCCTCAATGAATGTGTATATGGATCGCTGCTATACTCTGCAGGTCCAGCAATGTCCTTTCCGTGCTGCCACCCTTTGTTGACAGGCTGCAACAGGGACATCACGACTAGGAAGTATGCGACCACTGTTGCCAATTACTAGGCTAAGTCGTCATGCCGGTGTAGATGTGACATTAGTCGCAGCATTTTATCAAAGATTAAGAGGCAGCGGTGCAAAGGCATCTCGATTTTCATGTACGTTTTCGTACGTGGCAAATGTTTTTTTCCTTGCATTTGTTTCAGCTGTAGAACCTTTATTTTTAAAACCACAGCTTGTCAATTTTCAGCATTTTTGGTAAGGTTTTTTAATTGAATGGATTAAAAATGCATAAAAAATTAAGCATTTTTCTGGCCAACAATCTGTGCTTGTCATGATATGCTCATAATTTAAAATGTTGACCTTTAACTTATATGCCGCTTGCGCATAGTGTTTTTTTTTCCCCTTTAAAGTTATGTGCACATAAAGTATTTCAGCTGTCTAGTGCTTGAGGGAAACAAAAAAACCCTCCATAAACGTGAAAAGATTACGGTAACTTGTGCGCCGCAATGGCAAAATAGCTGCGCCACATATTCTTATGTCGCTTCTTTTAAAAACTTCGGGCCTGAAAAGTCACGAATTAGTTAAAAGTGACCAGACCATTCATAAAGCAGCTTCAGCTTAGAAGCCGCCACTTTCTCCTTAAAAAACAAAATGTCTGCATCAAAATTGCCACAGAGACGTGAAACCAGACACCAAATGAGGCACTTCAGGGGGAAAAAAAACCATGTGTCCACATATTGTTATGCATAAAATTGTCAGAATAAGCCCTTAAAGGCTTCTCTATAGAATAGATATTACACAGGCGTACAGTATATCTCTTTTATTTGCATCAGGACTTAGAAAGAATCGATTTTCAGAAAATGACCTATTGCTTAAATCCAGTTTTGTTTTTATTAGATATATATCTACTATATAATTGTCTACGGGTCACTTCCGTCTTTTCGTCCTTCTGTCTGTCTGTCACGGATATTCATTGGTCGCGGCCTCTGTCTGTCAAGGAAATCCAAGTCACTGATTGGTCATGGCTTTTTTTTCCGCGACCAATCAGCGACGGGCACAGTCTGGAAGAAAATGGCCGCTCCATACTCCCCGCAGTCACTGCCCGGCGCCCGTTTACTCCCCTCCACTCACACAAGGTTAATGCCGGCGGTAACGGACTGCGTTATGCCGTGGGTAACGCACTCCGTTACCGCCGCTATTAACCCTGTGTGTCCCCAACTTTTTACTATTGATGCTGCCTATGCGGCATCAATAGTAAAAAATGTAATGTTAAAAATAATAAAAAAAAAAACTGCTATACTCACCCTCCGTTGTCCGCAGAGCCGGCCGCCATCTTCGTTCCTGGCGATGCATTGCGAAATTACCCAGAAGACTTAGTGGCCTCGCGAGACCGCTTAGTCATCTGGGTAATTTCGCAATGCATCCTAGGAACGGAAGATGGCGACAGCCGCGCGCTACAAGGGGCCCTTGGATCCGAAGGCGAGTATGTTTGTTTATTTTTTAACCTGTGACATACGTGGCTGGGCAATATACTACGTGGCTCTGTGCTGTATACTATGTGGCTCTGTGCTGTATAGTACGTGGCTCTGTGCTGTATAGTACGTGGCTCTGTGCTGTATAGTACGTGGCTCTGTGCTGTATAGTACGTGGCTGGGCACTATAGTACGTGGCTGGGCACTATAGTACGTGGCTCTGTGCTGTATACTACGTGGCTCTGTGCTGTATACTACGTGGAAATGCATATTCTAGAATACCTGATGCGTTCGAATTGGGCCACCATCTAGTATATATATATTTCCTTATTAAACATTCTATTAAAAAAAAAAAAAAGCTACATTATCCCAACTGGCGACAGTCATTTTTTGGGGGTTTGTAGACTAACCTAATAATTTTTATATAGTGCCAACAAATGCTGCAGTACTTTACAATTAAGTGGGGGCATGTAATATAAATATTACAGAGTAACACTTTAACATTTACAGGAGAAGCGAGAGCTTTGCTCTCAAGCTTATAATCTATTAAAAATGGGGGGGGGGGGGGGAGACAATACGGGTAGCACGTGCTTATCACGTATGGTTCAGCCATCATTCTAATAAATAGGGGTTTGTAAATAAAACTGTATGATCCGGTCATCTGCCAGTGTCTTAAGTATAATTATCAAGTGCTGTAGGGTAGGGTGCATGGAGGATATGGATACTTAGGTGAGTTAGTCCTATCTAGAGATGTGTGGCTTTTAGTTCTGGTCCCTGCCAACGCTGCAATTATCGCTTTAACAATGTGCCCCTCATACCTCAAATTAGACCTGGGGGCAGGTCTTTCCCCCCTAACACAGATGCACCTCACCCACCTCACCCGTCACTCAGGGCCTCTGTGCGCCGGGCACCGCCTCCTCTTCCTTCATTAGTGTTCCCGGCGCAGTTGCGCTGCCCTTCAAACTTACTGCGCAGGCGCCAGGGACGCTAATAAAGGAAGAGGACCCGGCGCGCAGAGGCCCTGAGTGACGGCTGTAGTACGTCTGTGATAGGGGGGAAAGACCTGCCCCCAGGTCAAATTCAAGGTATGAGGGGGCACATTATAAAAGCGATTATTGCAGCGGTGGCATGGACCAGAACTAAAAGAGCCACCTTGACAGAATGCAGCATTAGTGCTGCACAAGGTGTCTCTTTTAGTTAAAAACGCCTGGGGCGGTGACAGGTTCCCTTTAAATCGCACTTTAAAAATGATTCGCACTTCCTGTCCATGCAAGGAAAGTTTTCAACATGGCTTCTTATCAAAGGCAGGATTACAATGACATAATGCCTCTGTACACATTTGATAACAAAGGATCCACCAATCGCAACAATTATGTTTTTACACACACTTTATTTCTATGTCCGGCCCATAGTCCTGAACAGCTCAATTACATATAAGAAAAATGTGGATTTCTCCAGAATAAAACATTGAATCGCAGATATCAAAGTATCATTTTATTCAGCTTCCTATGAGCTACATGTCCATATAAACGGCATAGCAGGGTTGATCTTACTGACAAATTCCCTTTAAAGCAGACTGTCATATCGTGGTGCCGTGATGGAGAAATAACTCCGAGCAGGTCACATACTTCATGGCTATCAGAGCTCTATTAATCTAATTTGTTAGGGATAGGGAGTGGTATAGTGGAAGAGGGTGTGGGTATAACACTCCACAAAATTGATTAAAAGAAAGTGTTTATGAAAGTGACTTGGGCTGTGTGCCCACGTTGCGTTTCTGCCGTGTCTTTTGCTGCAGCGGAATCGCTTAAAAACCGCATTCCCGTGCAATCCTATGGGATTCCGCAGTTGCTGTGCCCATGCTGCGGATTTTCCCACTGTGGATTCACATAGCTGTAAAATCTGCAGCATGTTCATTATTTCTGCTGAATCATGGCGATTCCGCAGCCATAGGATTGCATTGAAACGCTCATTTTACGCATGTGGCTATGTCCACCATGCGTGACGTGAACGTTTCATGTGTTGATGGTACGCAGTCTGGAGGAGAGGAGACTCTCCTTCAGGCCCTGGGATCCATATTTCTGTAAAAAAAAAGAATTCAGCCGTGCACGTTGCGGCTTCCATTCCCGGGGATGCATTGCGTGAATCACATGAGATGACGTCGCGTTCACGTGACCGTGACGTCAAAAGGTCCTTCGCGCAAAGCATCCCTGGGAATGTAACGTAGCGGGAGCGCCGCTGAGGAGATCGGGGGCTGTCTGAAGGTGAGAATAACCATTTTTTTTTACTTTTTTAAAAAATTATTTTTAACATTCTTTCTTTTACTACTGATGCTGCATAGGCAGCATCAATAGTAAAAAGATGGTCACACTTGTCAGGCACTATGCTTGACAAGTGTGACCAACCTGTCAATCACTTTTCCAAGCGATGCTTCAAATTGCTTGGAAAACGCAAGCATTCTGCAAGCTAAAAACGATTGAAAAACGCTTGTGTTGTGTGAATTCCGTGTGCGTTTTGCCCACGGCAGGGAGTTGCGGAAATGCTACGGACATTTCTGCAACGTGGGCACATAGCCTAAGGCTATGTGCACACGTTCAGGTGTTTTCGCGTTTTTTTTCCGCGCTAAAAACGCTATAAAAACTCATTAAAAACGCATACATTATGCATTCTATCATTTAGAATGCATTCTGCATATTTTGTGCACATGGATGAGTTTTTTTTGCGCAAAAAAAACGCATCGTAGTAAAAAAAAAAATGAGAATGTTCATTATTTTTGTGGATTTTCTCTGTTTTTCCCGCAATTCTATGCATTTGGGAAAAAACGCACCAAAACGCGTCAAACGCGTGAAAAACGTGGTAAAATCGCTGTAAAAACGCATGCGGATTTCTGGCAGAAATGTCCGGTTTTTGTCAGGAAAATTTCTGCAAGAAATCCTGACGTGTTTACAAACCCTAATACTTAGAGACACAGTTAATAGAACAAATTGGGAAGTTTTCTGGGCTTGGTGAAGGTTAAGTAATTATTAGCAGCTTTGATTAGAGTGTTGCTTATCTTGAGGTGAAGTAAGGCTAGTACACTATGTGACTTGATCTACTTTCTGTGACTTTTATTTTTTTATAATCTATGCTTCCTTTCTTCTACAGCCTTTGTGTAAAAGTGGCCATATCCAGTCATGAAGAATTTCTCCAAGAAAATTATTGAAATTAAACATGTTTTGTTATACACGTTTATTTCCTTTGTGTGTATTAGAACACAAAAAAGAGGAAAAAAAGGCAAATTGGGCATAATTTTAAAAAAATTAGTTGGACAACATCGTTGGCACCCTCAACTTAATATTTGGTTGCACAAGCTTTTTAATAACTGCAATCAATTGCTGCTTATAAACCGCTCCAAGTCTTGATTTCTCCCAACAACAATTTTCAGATCTCTCTGCAGGTGTTCAATGGGATTTAGGTCTGGACTCATTGCTGGCCACTTGAGCACTCTCCATCGCTTTTTCAATCCATTTCTGGGTGCTTTTTGAAGAATGTTTGGGGTCATTGTCCTGCTAAGATGCAAAACTATACCTTGCACAGAGTCAAGGCACACCTTGTCAGTGACCGCAAAGCAACCACAAAACCTCTTTGAACCTCCATCATATTTGACTGTAGGTACCGTTCTTTTCTTTGAAGGCCTCATTCCGTTTTTGGTAAACAGTAGAATCATAGAGCTTTTTGGTAAAGCCCATCTTAGTCTCGTCTGTTCACAAGATGCTTTTCCGGATGGATTTTGGATTGCTCACATACATTTTGACAAACTGCAGTCTACCCTTTTATGTCTGAGCAGCGGTGTCCTCATGGATCTCCTCTCCTGCCATAACATTTCATTTCACTCAAATGTCGACTAATAGTTGGTGATGACAATGATATACCTTGAGCCTGCAAGACAGCTTGAATTTCTTTGAAACCTGATTGTGGCTGTTTACTCTGCTTCGGAACTATCCTGCGTTGGAACCTTTCATCATTTTTTCTGTCATCCACGTCCAGGGAGATTTGCTACAGTGCCATGGGTTGTAAACTTCTTGATTATGTCGCGCACTGTGAACAAAGGAACATCAATATATCTGGATATGGACTGGTAACAATGAGATTGTTGATATTTTTCAACAATTTTGGTTTAGACAGTTCTCTTCTTCTCTTTCTGTTCTCCATGCTTAGCGTGGCACACACAGACACAGTGCAAAGATTGAGTCAATTTCCCCCCCTTTTATTTTAATCTGGTTTCAGGTGTGATTTTCATATTGGAAAGATGGGAGATATATTTTGTGTCGTAGGGAAAGGACCAACATAATGCTTTTCCACGCATCACCGTAAGGCCGGCAGAACTTTTCTGACTTACCGTAATATTTGTCTGATGGATGATGCTATCCATTCCATGTTTCATCTCTAGAGACAGGTGAAATCTCGATAAGAAACATGATGACAATATATACCATTTCGTATCACCAAGGGTGAAGATATCCTGAAAGTTAGGGATCTCAAAAAAGTCTAAAGACCTAGCACATCCCACAACCAGCCCCCATATGAGCTCACCAAGTACAGTATGTGGGCATAACCTTGTTCTAATACAGACCAGAGGTTGAGTTTCTGTCATTTGTCAGTCCTGGAAGGTACAGCTTCCTGTGATCTCTGTCCGAGTTCCTAAGGAGTACTGCGCTCTGCAAGGCATGTCACCGCAAGGCGCTGTGCAAGCACGTGCAGTTTAGTGTCTCTGCTGGATGGCAGGCTGTATATTTACATGATGCAATAATTGAGCCTGCCATCTAAATGTAGCAGAGCCAGAGGCGTCGCGGAACAATTGGATTATCTTCTTGGCGGACAGATAAGAAATAAGGTCGATTATTATTTTCATGATTTTACAGGGGACATTGGCTTCAGTGGATTGGGCATAAGGCAAGTATAACAGTTTTTGGTTAATTTAGAATAAATAAGGCATCTGTCATTTGTTCAAAGAAAGGACTTTATTCTGGGTGTCATTTTTTTGTGACTATGGGATTAGTAATGAGGGCGTCTTATAATTAATGTCTCCTGACAATACAAATGTGACATCAACCTCAAGACTATCACCCCACTTGCCATCATACCAAGGCAAGTGGGAAGAGCGATGCCAAGTGCCAGATTTGGCGCATCTTATGCATTCACCGTTTCTTGGCTGGCTGAGAGCTGATGTTTTTTGTCTGGGATGGGGCCAATATCCATATCCCCTCCTAGGCTATCCAATATCAGCCCGGAGCTGTCTGCCTAGCCTTTGCTGGTTATTAATTACAGTGCCTACAAGTAGTATTCAACCCCCTGCAGATTTAGCAGGTTTACACATTTGGAATTAACTTGGCATTGTGACATTTGGACTGTAGATCAGCCTGGAAGTGTGAAATGCACTGCAGCAAAAAAGAATGTTATTTCTTTGTTTATTTTTTTTTTAAATTGTGAAAAGTCTTTTCAGAGGGTCATTTATTATTCAACCCCTCAACCCACCAGAATTCTGTTTGGTTCCCCTAAAGTATTAAGAAGTAGTTCAGGCACAAAGAACAATGAGCTTCACATGTTTGGATTAATTATCTCTTTTTCCAGCCTTTTCTGACTATTTAAGACCCTCCCCAAACTTGTGAACAGCACTCATACATGGTCAACATGGGAAAGACAAAGGAGCATTCCAAGGCCATCAGAGACAAGATCGTGGAGGGTCACAAGGCTGGCAAGGGGTACAAAACCCTTTCCAAGGAGTTGGGCCTACCTGTCTCCACTGTTGGGAGCATCATCCGGAAGTGGAAGGCTTATGGAACTACTCTTAGCCTTCCATGGCCTGGACAGCCTTTGAAAGTTTCCTCCCGTGCCGAGGCCAGGCTTGTCCGAAGAGTCAAGGCTAACCCAAGGACAACAAGGAAGGAGCTCCGGGAAGATCTCATGGCAGTGGGGACATTGGTTTCAGTCAATACCATAAGTAACGTACTCCACTGCAATGGTCTCCGTTCCAGACGAGCCCGTAAGGTACCTTTACTTTCAAAGCGTCATGTCAAGGCTTGTCTACAATTTGCTCATGATCACTTGGAGGACTCGGAGACTGACTGGTTCAAGGTTCTCTGGTCTGATGAGACCAAGATCGAGATCTTTGGTGCCAACCAAACACGTGACGTTTGGAGACTGGATGGCACTGCATACGACCCCAAGAATACCATCCCTACAGTCAAGCATGGTGGTGGCAGCATCATGCTGTGGGGCTGTTTCTCAGCCAAGGGGCCTGGCCATCTGGTCCGCATCCATGGGAAGATGGATAGCACGGCCTACCTGGAGATTTTGGCCAAGAACCTCCGCTCCTCCATCAAGGATCTTAAGATGGGTCGTCATTTCATCTTCCAACAAGACAACGACCCAAAGCACACAGCCAAGAAAACCAAGGCCTGGTTCAAGAGGCAAAAAATCAAGGTGTTGCAGTGGCCTAGTCAGTCTCCTGACCTTAACCCAATTGAAAACTTGTGGAAGGAGCTCAAGATTAAAGTCCACATGAGACACCCAAAGAACCTAGATAACTTGGAGAAGATCTGCATGGAGGAGTGGGCCAAGATAACTCCAGAGACCTGTACCGGCCTGATCAGGTCTTATAAAAGACGATTATTAGCTGTAATTGCAAACAAAGGTTATTCCACAAAATATTAAACCTAGGGGTTGAATAATAATTGACCCACACTTTTATGTTTAAAATTTATAAAAATTTAACTGAGCAACAAAACTTTTTGGTTTGTAAGATTTATGCATCCGTTAATAAATCCTGCTCTTGTTTGAAGTTTGAAGGCTCTAACTTATTTGCATCTTATTAAACCTGCTAAATCTGCAGGGGGTTGAATACTACTTGTAGGCACTGTATATTTTTTTTCTTTTGGTGTGAGAGGGGTGTTACTAACCAGTAAAGGCTAAGTATACAGCTGTGAGCTGATATTAATAGCCTGGGAAGCTCCATGGGTATTATCCACTCCCAGGCTATAAACATCTGCCCCCAGCTGTCCACTTTCCCTCTGCTGGTTAATAAAATTTCAGGAGACCCCATGCCATTTTTTACAAAAAAAATAATTTAATAAAATACATGTACAGTAAGTTATGCAGGCAAAGCAATCATATCTCACTCACATATCTATCTTTCTGTATGTATCGTATTTGCATGTAAATCGGACATTATTTGGATGCTAGGTGATACAAATTGCATTGTACTCGCAAGAAAATCGCTCTTTTCTGGACAGATACCTGTTTTTTTTTTTACGGAGATGGTTGAGTCCTTAGCACTTATTATATATAAAGACTAGACATAGGAGGACTAAGTTGACAGCCATCCCATCGGCTCCCCGCAGAGGAATCACATTGAGGCTGATGGGAGCCATTGCATAGTTAAAGGGAACCAGACATCAGAAAAGTGCCTTTTAATCTAGCCCCATGTTTCTGCCTGTAAATACATAATTATATTGATGTTTGTAGCTAAACTATGTGTAGTGGTTATGCTATAAAGTAAAACCTTGCCTCAATGATTGGATATCACCACCCACTCTGAGTCAAAGGAGTGGTGTGATATACTGGTCAAGTCACCGAATCATTGTTTGGAAAAATGTCCTTTACCTTTGGTTCCTACAGCCTCGTAATCCAGCGCCAACGACTTTTGAGTACCATGTGCCTGATTCATGAAGAGGCACATGCTGCTTTATGAATTGGTAAAGGCGTGAAGTGGCATTCTCTCCCACTTTGCGACAAATTTTATGCCAGTCAGGGACTTGACTAAGGTTTGTTGAATAAGGAACACCACCACTTTATCCGAGCTGGGTTAAAATGTGAGAATAACAAGTTGCAAAAATGTTTGCCCATCCTCACATAATGCAAAATAATTTTGGCTTTTCAAAGCTTTTTACGCCAAGGTGTCTTTACTGACCCCTCCTTCAGACAAATCTGACATCCAGAGGATGTTAGAGCTGCACCTGCCCTTTTACTTCCTCCGATGTCAATTACTTCTGTACGAGAGGAGCATGAAGCTAATGCTGATTGGCCGCAGGGATCACATGACATGACAGTCATGTGCGCCCCCGAAGAGCCAATGTGACACCGCTGTAACAGCACCAGAGGTGAATGTTATTTTACTGGGGGCGGGAAATAGAAGTATTGAACGGGCTGTCTATGTAGTGGACAACCTCTTTAAGTTGTCTCATTCTTAAACATTTTAAACTTTGACTATCTGGTCTAAAGGTACCGTCACACATAGCGACGCTGCAGCGATACCGACAACGATCCGGATCGCTGCAGCGTCGCTGTTTGGTCGCTGGAGAGTTGTCACACAGACCGCTCTCCAGCGACCAGCGATCCCGAGGTCCCCGGTAACCAGGGTAAACATCGGGTAACTAAGCGCAGGGCCGCGCTTAGTAACCCGATGTTTACCCTGGTTACCATCCTAAAAAGTAAAAAAACAAACGCTACATACTTACCTACCGCTGTCTGTCCTCGGCGCTCTGCTTCTCTGGTCTGGCTGTGAGCGCCGGGCAGCCAGAAAGCAGAGCGGTGACGTCAAAGCTCTGCTTTCCGGCTGACCGACGCTCACAGCCAGAGCAGGAGGAGAGCAGAGCACAGCGCTGGAGGACAGACAGCTGTAGGTAAGTATGTAGTGTTTGTTTTTTTACTTTTAGGATGGTAACCAGGGTAAACATCGGGTTACTAAGCGCGGCCCTGCGCTTAGTTACCCGATGTTTACCCTGGTTACCGGCAAAGACATCGCTGAATCGGTGTCACACACGCCGATTCAGCGATGTCTACGGGGAGTCCAGCGACGAAATAAAGTTCTGGACTTTCTTCCCCGACCAGCGATCTCCCAGCAGGGGCCTGATCGCTGCTGCCTGTCACACTGGACGATATCGCTAGCGAGGACGCTGCAACGTCACGGATCGCTAGCGATATCGTCTAGTGTGACAGTACCTTTAGGCTAGGTAATCGCTTCTTTTGTGCCCACTGTCTGCATCCCTCCACCATAGGGACCCATTGTGTGAAATTTTAAAAAAATCAACAAAATCATAGTATACCTTTCTTTGCAGTGGCCCTCTATATAGGAAAGTGCAGACTTGCTGAAAGGGGACAACCCCCTTAAAGCCAGATTTCTGGTGTAAGTAGCTTAGTAAATCAGCCCCACTGAGTGTATATGTGCAGGTAACTATATTTAAATGTGTTAACTAAATGAAATCTTTACTGTCTATCCAAAACGCACAAATATTTAACATCAGGTGCCGAAAAGATTAAACCTACTTTAAGATCAGACTATACAGAAGGTAAAGGAATTTGTTTCCTGCTGTGAGAATTTAAAACAAGCTTTAAGTCCCTGTGTCGCATGACGCACATTTCTTTTAATTATTAATACCTGCTTACCTTCCACAGTATTACCTTTTTTTATAGTGTTGCTACTTTCACTCGTTCTTATTCACTTGCACTGTTCTTTCAAATGTCAAGATGCCACAATCATACTTATTTTTGGCATAATACATTGTTTTTACATGACTTTGTAATAATAATTTCTGAGCGTTGGTGTGTTCATTGACGGGTTGAGAGTGGATCTATTCACAATTTGCGTAAACCACATTTTTATTTATTTATTTATTTTTTTTACTTGTACCTCAATACATGCTGTTTTTTTTTTTTTTTTCGTTTTTTTTTAAAGATCTAAGGCTGCATGCCCATGATGCGTTTTGGGTTAAAGTTTGATGCTGCGTATTTGCACTGTCAAAACTGCAGCTTCTTAAAGTTCCAGCAAAGTGAATGGGATTTATAGACCTCTCTTGCCAACAAACAGTAATATTTCTCACCTGTCTGCTGAGAAGATAATAATCCATTTATCCCACGACTGGTCCAGCTCTGCTACATCTGGATGGCAGGCTGCATGGTTGCATGATACGACCATACAGCTTGTCATCCAGCAGAGACACTGAGCTGCGTCGGCTACCACTGCTCAGTGTCTCGCAGTGAACTCCTATGATCTGACTGATGTCACCACTAGTGTGAGCATGTTCTCACGCTCATGCTGCCTTCAGAACGGTCCTGGGAGTTCACAGCCAATTAACTCACTTCACCTAAATGACGTGAGCGCAAGCGCGGTGGGAAAATTTCTAACGGCACTCACGTTGACGTCAGTTAGGTGAAGTGAGTTCATTGACTGTGAACTCTCAGGACCTTTCTGACGGCACCACGGGTGTGAGAACTTTCTCACGCACGTGGTGACGTCAGTCAGGTCATTCAAATTCACTGTGAGACTCTGAGCAGAGGTAGTAAACGCTGCCCAGTGTCTCTGCTGTATGACAACCTGCCATCTAAATGTAACAGCGCTAAACCCATCGTGGGACAAATGAATTATCTTCTCAGCGGACAAGTGAGGAATATTGCTGTTTATTTTAATTCTCTTGCCAGGGACAATGATGTTACTGGAATGAACAATGCAGCAAGTATTGTTTAATTAAGATTTATTAAAGGAGTCTCTCTTTCAATTAACGGACTTTATTCTGTGTGTGTGTGTTTATACAACAATATGACTATGGGGTTAGTAATAAAGAGGCATCTGTAAGACGCCCCTATTACTAAAGGTACCTTCACACTAAACAACTTCACAACAATATCGCTAGCGATCCGTGACGTTTTAGCGTCCTGGCTAGCGATATCGTTGTGTTTGACACGCAGCAGCGATCAGGATCCTGCTGTGCCATCGTTGGTCGCTGCAGAAAGTCCAGAACTTTAAGGTACCTTCACACTAAGCGACGCTGCAGCGATGCCGACAACTATGTCGATCGCTGCAGCGTCGCTGTTTGGTCGCTGGAGAGCTGTCACACAGACAGCTCTCCAGCGACCAACGATGCCGAGGTCCCCGGTAACCAGGGTAAACATCGGGTTACTAAGCGCAGGGCCGCGCTTAGTAACCCGATGTTTACCCTGGTTACCATCGTAAAAGTAAAAAAAAACAAACACTACATACTTACCTTCAGCTGTCTGTCCCCGGCGCTCTGCTTCCCGCACTGACTGAGCACAGCGGCCGGAAAGCAGAGCGGTGACGTCACCGCTCTGCTTTCCGGCTGACCGGCGCTGACACAGGATGCAGGAGGATTGCAGAGAAGCAGAGCGCCGGGGACAGACAGCGCTAGGTAAGTATGTAGTGTTTGTTTTTTTTTACTTTTACGATGGTAACCAGGGTAAACATCGGGTTACTAAGCGTGGCCCTGCGCTCAGTAACCCGATGTTTACCCTGGTTACCAGTGAAGACCTCGCTGAATCGGTGTCACACACGCCGATTCAGCGATGTCTGCAGGGAGTCCAGCGACGAAATAAAGTTCTGGCCTTCTAGCTCCGACCAACGACATCACAGCAGGATCCTGATCGCTGCTGCGTGTCAAACTAAACGATATCGCTATCCAGGACGCTGCAACGTCACGGATCGCTATCGTTATCGTTGTGAAGTTGTTTAGTGTGAAGGTACCTTTATTTCGTCGCTGGACTCCCTGCAGACATCGTTGAATCGGCGTGTGTGACGCCGATTCAGCGATGTTTTCACTGGTAACCAGGGTAAACATCGGGTTACTAAGCGCAGGGCCGTGCTTAGTAACCCGATGTTTACCATGGTTACATCGTAAAAGTAAAAAAAAAAAAACACTACATACTTACCTTCCGCTGTCTGTCCCCGGCACTCTGCTTCCTGCACTGGCTGTGAGCGCCGGTCAGCTGGAAAGCAGAGCGGTGACGTCACCGCTGTGCTTTCCGGCCGCTGTGCTCACAGTCAGTGCAGGAAAGCAGAGCGCCGGGACAGACAGCGGAAGGTAAGTATGTAGTGTTTGTTTTTTTTACTTTTACGATGTAACCATGGTAAACATCGGGTTACTAAGCGCGGCCCTGCGCTTAGTTACCCGATGTTTACCCTGGTTACTGGCATCGTTGGTCGCTGGAGAGCTGTCTGTGTGACAGCTCTCCAGCGACCAAACAGCGATGCTGCAGCGATCGACATCGTTGTCGGTATCGCTGCAGCGTCGCTTTAGTGTGAAGGTACCTTAACTTCTGCATACAGGCACTGCTATCTCTATCCTCTCAAACCCATTGATTTGCATTGGCAAGTCTTGTCTGACACTGCAAATCGCAGTACAAAAAAATTGCAGATGAGATGTAACCCATTGAATAACATTGGTGAGAGTGCAGTCTGATTTTTTTTTTTTTTTTTTCTTGCGGATTGCACTCATCCTTTTTTCTCACAAATGAGTATGAGCCCTAATAGTAGAAATCTGTAACTTCAAAAACTTACCGAATATTCATCATGGAAATGTACCCTTTATAAGAAAAATATAAGGGTCAGTAAAAAATTGTATGTTTTCCTGTCCTCAAGCCTCTGGGCCAAATTTAGTCAATCAATGGCTGATTCCATGTGTCTCTATTTATTACACAACCGTTCCTGCGCAGAACTCGTTGGTTTATGGTTTGATTACTTGCTGTAACTAGATATAATATTCTGTAGTACGGCTGACTTTCCTGACTTGACATCTTGAGCTCTTGTATTGGGAGTACATGAAGCTCATTTTATGAGGGCCATTAGCAGATAATTTAGCTGGGCTTTTGTCGCACTCCAGACTAGGTGGAAATAATTAATCAAAGTCTGTATTAACAGAACTTAATAAATGTGGTGACTTGCTGATCGTTTAAGCAGTTGATTTGGTGTGGTCATTAAAAACTAAGCATTTGTTAGAAACCCGTAGTTTAATGACCTTATTTGTATATCTTACATTTTATTAAATAAAATGATTTAAGTAATGAAATGACTACTAAAAAGTGAGCCATAAAAACATTTAATCGGGTTATCACGCTGATACCTTTTTTCGTTTTCAAATGGTGATACTCCTCTCACCAATTCCCTTCTGTTCCTTTTCTGATGCTCCCCAGGTATCTGCTCGTGGTCCTTCTCAATAATCTATTCTCATCTAGTTTGTGTATCGACTGACACCTCCCTAAAATGGGGAGGTTTTTTTTTTTTTTTAAAAAGCGATGTGTCCACAATGAGCTTTTGACACTGTATATTTTTGCTGTGTCAAAAATGCAGCATCTTGCAGTTCTAGCAAATTGGATGTGATATATTGGAAAACTTACGCTCCCTGTGCTACTTTTTTCCTCCACGTAAACTGACCTGCTTTGTGTTTCAAATCTGTAACTTGTCGATTTCTCTTGCGGGTACACTGAGTTTTCTGTGCAGATTTGTCCAATAGGCTTGCATTAGATCTGGGAAATCTGTAGGTAAAAATGCGCATGCGTTGGTGCATTTCAGAAATGCGTCAAAAATGCGTGTAATCTGCACAAGATATAAATCAAATTGTCAAATGCAAGAAAGTTGTCAAAAATAAAGCCGTTTTGTTTGAAACATCACATGGCAAAAAGACAAAAAAAGCATCTAAAACACAATTTAAAGTTCATGTAAAAAAAAGCACAATGAAAAAAGTAAACTACCTGATTTACTTAATGGGTGGAGAAAATCTGTAAAATCAAAATCTCATCACGGGAGCATGAACCAAATGTCGTGATAACCAACATGACTTAACAGTAAGTAATTTTCTGATGAACATTTTAGAAGGTAGATTTTCTCAGACACCGAACACTTATGCACTGAGGGATGAGAGCTGCCAATGACTACCTGAACTGGCACCTATTAAAATATCACATGTGCTCAATACCAGTTATTCATTCATTCATTCATTCATTCATTCATCCTGACAGGCGCCTGTTAATGAAAAGTAAACCCAGGTATCATTTTAATCAGTATAATGGCGCCGACCTGACACTGTAGGTTACTGTGCACGATCCTGCTGACAGGCTCCCTATAAACAAAACTTGATTTTTAAGAGCGTTAACGTGTAAGTGTAGGGTTTACTATAGCAGTTGCTGCCCCATAATCCTACACTTTAATGCAAGTTGGTACGGTTCTGAAAAGGCTAGTTGGGCTGTGCTGTGCTCCCAATTACCACCCTTATCCACAGATTAGGCAACTGGCGCTGCATTCAAATTGAACATTTTTTGCCCTGATTCCTCACAGTTTACTGCTGATCAGAGGTGGTCCCAGCAGCTTGGACATACTATAATCATTTTTTTTAATTTTTATTTTTTTTTACATTTATAGCCCCTTTTAGAACTTTGTATTTTTTTATGTACACGGATATAATATAGTAAACTATTAAAAGCTATAACAGGTTTTTATTGCTGATTGACTTGATAGATTTTCTAGACATTATAGAAATTGTTCACAAAGTTTTGATTCAGGCAGAATAATGGATTTTTGTGTTACGAGTTCATTTGCTTCCTTAGGTCAGTGCGGAGGGCTCCAGCTGGGGGATAACAGTAACCTCTGTGTGGGGAGTCCACATCATGCCACTAAATCAACACTCCTCCCCATGGCCACATTCCTGCTCCCTGAGCCATGATTGCACCTCTGTTAGGCTCGGTCCTGACCTACATTGTCGGTCCCAGCTGTGGACTACAAGGAACTGGAATGATAAATGGTAAACTTTATTCTTGGGGCCAGCATCTGAACTATTTCAGCAACGCTTTTAATTTTACTTGCGGTCTTGGCACTTGTGCTGCTGGGGTGATGAAATGGTTTCTTTGAAGTTATGATTTTTCTGTAGCTTTTCTGTGTGTCATTGGGAATGCTAAATCGGATAACAGACATTTTACTTTTTAAACGCCAACATGTTATGGCACATATTAGCAAAGCAAGCAAAGAATGGTTAATATTGGTAAAAAATGGAAACATCCTGATTCATTGTAAAGGAATAGCCCATGATTGTTTAAAATTGGGATAAGGGTGGGAAAAATTGTGAAATAATAATTAAAAAAAACATTATTTGTTGTTTTGGAGTGGTGACATTCCATCATTATTCACTTCACTTTTTTTTTTAACCCAACACTGGCCTCCGTGTACTTTATGCATATTGTGGCAGTGCCAAGTGACTGACTGCAGCAGTCAATGAACTTACTGTGAGACTGTCAAGTGGTTGTACAAGATTTTTCAAAATGGTGTTGTTAATATGCATGAGGGAGGTGAGCTGCTGACATCACTTAGGAAGCCCAACATTAATGGCAGATCCTGGCAACGGCACGATGTGTATAAAGGAAGTTACATGTTCTTCGCACTACTGGATAATAGCTGCAGGATGGTTGTCTGGCGCTGCTCACTACTTCCACATGGCAAGCGAGCAGCTCCGGATAATCCCTTCAACGTGTCATCATCTTATTTATGAATTAAAGACGATAACTCCTTTCATAGGTACTTTTTTAAATATATTTTTTAACCAACATATATGTGTGTCTGTGTGTTTATATGCTGTAAATGTCCCAGGCTAAACAACTAATTTTAGTTTACGCTCTCTACTATATACATGTATGTAATGTTATGATTGCCATTCCAGACCCTGGTGGTCTGTCGCCGTTTTTGTTTTGCAGAAATGCGTTTTATTTGTTCAGGATGATTGTTGTGTTTTGCTTAAATCTAGTTGAAATAAGTGACAAAATGCAAACAACATATTTTCTAAAATATTCTACATACCTGGCATTTGCTGCATAGAAATTCACAAATATTTTCAGCAAAAGTTTTTATTTGAAATTTTTTTTTTTAATTTTCTTGTATTTTAAAGAAACTCTCCTGGAGTATTCCTCCTTTGGCTATTCATTTACCTAGAGACTGCTACACATGCTCCTCTGAGGCCACCATTGCCTCTTTGTTGTGCTGATTGAAGGGGTTTTGACCATCTGTCATATTGGTAGCAAAACTGTGTCTAAAATATAGAAGGGGCAAAGCTATGTTGTTGTTTGTTTTATTATTATTATTTTGAAGTATTAATAGTGGGGGAGGGAGGGTTCCATGAGGGCTATAATGCATCACTGCACCAGTTTGCAGTTTTTAGTTAGACTCATAAGTATGACTGTGAGTGGGGTAACATGAATCTTAAAGTTAAAGCAGGATGCAGCAAACACTCAGAGACTGAGGCAACACAGGTACAAAATACTGATGAGACAATCTCTCACAACTAGGGTTGAGCGACTTTTCTTTTTATAGGATCGGGTCGGGTTTCACGAAACTCGACTTTTTCAAAAGTCGGGTCGAGTGAAATCGGCCGATCCTATAGAAAAGTCGGGGTCGGCTGAAACTCGAAACCCAATGCAGTGCATTGGGTTTCTAATGGTTCGCAGGGTCTGAAGGAGAGGAAACTCTCCTCCAGGCCCTGGGATCCATATTTGTGTAAAATAAAGAATCAAAATAAAAAATATTGCTATACTTGCCCTCGGACACGCCCTGGTTATAACCGGCAGCCTTCCTTCCTAAGAATGAGCACCTGAAGGACCTTCGATGACGTCGCGGCTTGTGATTGGTCGCGTGAGCGGTCACATGGGCGTCACGCGACCAATCGCAAGCCGCGACGTCATCTAAGGTCCTTCAAGCACTGATTCTTGGGAAGGAAGGCTGCGGGTTAGAACCAGGGCGCGTCCGAGGGTGAGTATATACCTATTAGGAATATACTCACCCTCGGACGCTTCCTTCCTAAGAATTAGCGCCTGAAGGACCTTCGATGACGTCGCGGCTTGTGATTGGTCGCGTGACGCCCATGTGACCGCTCGCGCGACCAATCACAAGCCGCGACGTCATCGAAGGCCCTTCAGGCGCTGATTCTTAGGAAGGAAGGCTGCCGGTGAGAACCAGGGCGCGTCCGAGGGTGAGTATATCAATATTTTTTTATTTTTATTCTTTATTTTACACTTAAATATGAATTCCAATACCGATTCCCGATATCTTAAACATATCGGGAATCGGTATCGGAATTCCGATCCCAGTTCAGAAGATCGCCGACCACACACAGGGGTCGGGTTTCGTGAAACCCGACTTTGCCAAAAGTCGGCGACTTCTGAATCTGGCCGACCCGTTTCGCTCAACCCCACTCACAACCTACCAATTCATGGAGTGGATGATTGCTTGGTATTAAAATTGCACACAGAAGACTTGTGTAGGGCACTGGTCACACACAGCTATTGCATAGTGTCTGACATACAGCGTTTTAGTGACTCCCATACTATTAGATTAGGCGTGGCTGCCCAGCACTATGTAAGTACACCCCACCAGGATAGACTCCCTAGTTGACATGTGATGCAACTACTGCACCTATTATAGTTATGCCGCAGACGACTGTGAATGTTAGGGCTCGTTAACACGCTGCAAAGTTGTTGTTGTTTTTTTTTTTTTTTTTTTTTTTTTTTTTACCCTGTTGCGGTTTTTCCATGGGGAAAAAAACATTGTTTTACAATGCAAGCAAAGTAAATGAGATTTCCGAAATCTCATGTACATGCTACATATTATGTCCTTGTGGATTTGAACCATCGATGTGTTTTTTTGTTTTGTTTTTTTTCTTAAAATCTTCAAGTCAATTCTGAATTTTTTAATGTGGCATTTTCTCCCTATCAAATTAATGGGGAAAAACTTGTGTAAAAAAGTGTCAAACGCATTTATTTTAGGAAAATATTTAGAATTGAGAGTGTAACAAATTGCAAGCTTTCGAGACTACACACTTTTATTTATTTATTTTAGGAAGCGTTTTTCCTGTCAATACTCTGCTCACTACGCAGTGGGCATGCTGTTATTGCTCCCCTTCCTCTTGACTGATACACAAGCTGTAGAGCTAGCTGTCACTTGAGGTAGGTGCCCACGGTCAGTAAATGCTGCTGGTTGGACGCTGCGTACCTCCATGGCGTCCAACCTGCAGCGGCTAGATGTTACAGCATAGTGGAGGGGATTTCAAGAAACCCCATGTCCACTAGGCATCCAGAGACACCCATGGCTCACCTATGGAGATGGGCATGCGGCAGCTCATCTTTGCAGACTGCAGCATGTTTATTTATCTTGTGGAGGTTTTCAGGTAATTATTTGCAGGTTTATGGTTTTTTTTTTTTTTTTTTTTTTTTAGATGACCAATTTCGTTTAGTGAAGCACTCCCATCAGTTTTTATCGTTTTATCCTTTAATACATTGCAGTGATCATATTATATAGCACTGTGTACATAAAATTGCTCATTTTGCTTTTCTACCCAGCTAATTGTTCTCTTTTTCATTAGGTCTATGACAACATGTGATTTACAACTGACTAGCTGAATCCTTTTAAGCTCTAGGTAGAAACATGAGGACCGTTTTCTCGGCACAAGTCATCACTGCAAAAGTCCGTGGCGGAGGGAGTAGCTGGGTCAAGAGTTGAAGAACGCCAAAATAAATGCAGGGAATATAGACTTCCGGTTTCTACATAAAGCACAGAAAGGAGAAGAATTAGCTAGGTAGAAAGGCAAAATGAGCAGTTGTAAGTACACAGTGCTACATAACATGATTGCAATATACTTTGAGGATTAAATCTTTGTGGCCCCTAGTGAGACTAGGCAAGATAAGTAATGCCAGATTCCCAAACCAGAAAGGATCTTAAAATGATATATAAGTACTTCTACAAAAAATAAATAATTCAAACCTGTATAATTATTGCTACGGCTAGTGTAGATTTATGTAACTGCTTCTCCACAATCTAGTGTTTATTCACATGCACGTTACATCCAATCTGTTCTCCGCCTCAGCTGTCTAGTGCAATAGTGAGAGTGCACGACCGATAATTGGTTGCCTTTCAGCAGGTTCCACACAGGCAATGACGGTATTATGCGCAGTACAACACGTTCTCTGTTCTGCTGTGATTTCACTGGGCAGGGAAGCTCTGAACAAGCTCCTGAAATGATGCACTGTAAATATATACTACTGTTCTGTGACACTGCTATTCTCCTTGTACTTTGACCTTTTCATAATGGATTCCGTTGATGGTTCGCTGTGTACACAACCCCCAGTATTTCCTGCACAGAAGCTGCCACTGTGCCTTTATATTTCAGGTGTCCATTATTCCTGGCTAGTGCGTAAGCCATTTGCAGAACTTTCTACAGATCTGTTCAACCTTATGGGCTTAACTGACAGGTTACACTAATCCTTTAAAGGGACACTGTCACCTGAATTTGGAGGGAACAATCTTCAGCCATGGAGGCGGGGTTTTGGGGTTTTTGATTCACCCTTTCCTTACCCGCTGGCAGCATGCTGGCTGCAATATTGGATTGAAGTTCATCCTTTGTCCTCCATAGTACACGCCTGCGCAAGGCAATCTTGGCTTGTGCAGGCATGTACTACGGAGGACAGAGAATGAACTTCAATCCAATATTGCAGCCAGCATGCAGCCAGCGGGTAAGGAAAGGGTGAATCAAAAACCCCAAAACCCCGCCTCCATGGCTGAAGATTGTTCCCTCCAAATTCAGGTGACCGTGTCCCTTTAAGCTTTAGTCACACTAAACGACTTAGCAAAGATCTCGACCAGCGATACGACCTGGCCATGATCGTTGGTAAGTCGTTGTGTGGTCGCTGGGGAGCTGTCACACAGACGGCTCTCTCCAGCGACCAACGATCAGGGTAGAGACTTCGGCATCGTTGAAAATGTCCGAGTATTTTTTAGTGCTCGGAGATTTAGTTTTTGTTGACGCAGCAGAATGATTTACATCTGTTAGGCAGCAGAAGTACATGTGGGGGTTGCCTGGTTGCTAGGGAATCCCCACATGTAATCTAGCTGTCTAACCGATGTAAATCATTCAGCTTCGGAGATGAAAACTAAATCTCCGAGCACTAAAAAAATTCTCGGAGGACACCCAAATGTGCTCGGGAAATCTCGAGTAACGAGTATACTCGCTCGTCACTAGTGGTGAGTTCTCCTTTAATGGAAGTCTTTAACCCCTTTACCCCCAAGGGTGGTTTGCACGTTAATTACCAGGCCAATTTTTACATTTCTGACCACTGTCTCTTTATGAGGTTATAACTCCGAAACGCTTCAACGGATTTTAGTGATTCTGAGATTGTTTTCTTGTAACATATTGTACTTCATGATAGTGCTAAAATTTCTTCGATATAACTTGCGTTTATTTGTGGAAAAAAAACTAAAATTTGGCGAAAATTTTGAAAATTTCGCAATTTTCCAACTTTGAATTTTTATTCTGTTAAACCAGAGAGTTATGTGACACCATATAGTTAATAAATAACATTTCCCACATGTCTACTTTACATCAGCACAATTTTGGAAACAAAATTTTTTTTTTCTAGGAAGTTATAAGGGTTAAAATTTGACCAGCAATTTCTCATTTTTACAACAAAATTTACAAAACCATTTTTCTCCACCAAGGACAGGAAACCTACGGATAAAAAGGCGGTACCACTCTCCTGCATCAGTTGGTTTCCTGTCCTTGATGGGAGACCTACGGACTTACCGATCAGCGTTGGAATTCCGGGGCCAACCAGTCCGACTCAGGCAGCTGGGGTCCCTCTGCCTCGGCTGGGGTGGTGACCCGAAGCGCCACCGCTGGGGGCTATTGGGCCTCTAGGGTGTGCGGGGGAAGTGACAAGGAGTTCGCGGTCACCTCCCCAGGTAAGATGCAGCAGCGGCAACATCCAGGGGGGTCCCTCTGTGGTTGCGGGAGGTGCGGCGCGGCCCTCCCCATACAAGCGTCAGCCTGCACACTGCACTGCCATCAGGCATGCAGAGCCGCGCGGTAGGGACTGCATAGGATCGGGGGCGCCGGTCAGCAGCGCCATATCTGCACTCCGGGCACCATCTTGAAAGTCCGGCGCATGCCCGGAGTTGCTCTGGTCTCGCGAGACGCCGGTGGTCGGATCTGCGCAGGCGCCGCTGAAGCCTGACTGCGCAGGCGTCGGCGTTCGGCGCTCCTCGCCGTCGACTGGGCGCTACTGCGCAGGCGGCATCGGGGGATTACCGATCAGGCGTAGATGATCTGCGATGCCGCAGAAGCTCGACTGCGCAGGCGCCGGCGTTCGGCGCTCCTCGCCGTCGGCTGGGCGCTACTGCGCAGGCGCCGGGAGAATGAAAAAAAGAAAGCGGCGGGGAAGATTTAAATGGGAGAAGTTACTTCCTCCCAGTGGCTCTGCAATATATCAGCAGGAGCCTCAGGAGCTACCAGTCGTCGCAGCACCAGCGCAGAAAGCGTTATTAAGCAGCGACCGCAGACCAGCAGCAGTATGAGCGACCCGGTATCACCCTTGCCAGAATCGCCTCCACCTATAGCATCGCCGCAGCAGCAAAAAAGGCGACAGCAGAAAGGGCACCAGGACACCAGCAAAGAACGCCAACGGTCCGAACACAGTAAGGAGTCCAGTACGGCGTCGGGGGAAAAAGCCAGAGGCAGAGAATCCCCAACCGGTATTTATGGGTCCTGGAGGTGGTAAGTGGATCTTCGTGAAAGTCAGAGACAGTAAGATTATTATTTGTCTCTTCTAGGGGAGGAAAAGCGTAGGTAAAACAAAGCACAAAATCTGTGCCATCTGTAGAGAGGATCTTCCACCCGCCTGGGAGAAGCGGCTATGTAATTCTTGCATACAACAGACAGTATCTGAAAGCCTGCCTGGGTTTGCAACCGATCTAAAAAACCTGATTAAAGGGAACCTGTCACCTGAATTTGGCGGGACCAGTTTTGGGTCATATGGGCGGGGTTTTTGGGTGTTTGATTCACCCTTTCCTTACCCGCTGGCTGCATGCTGGCTGCAATATTGGATTGAACTTCATTCTCTGTCCTCCATAGTACACGCCTGCACAAGGCAAGATTTGCTTTGATGACGGCTAAAAGGGCTCCAAATTTACGGGATATATTAACAAGGAGCCATTTCTCACGACCAGTCACTAGACTGAACCGGGGTATTCACCTCAGGGGTTCATTCCCCTGTGGCGATTGTACAATTTGCCCATATATGCCGGCTACCAAAGATCGTTTTGTTAGCCCCTTTGATGATCAGAATTATTCTCTTCATCATTACATCAATTGTAAAACTAATTTCGTGGTGTATGCTATTATTTGCCCATGTCACAAAATCTATGTGGGGCAAACCTCACAAGAGCTTAGAAAGCGGGCGCAAAAACATCTATCTACAATTAACCTGGCCCGTTCTGATCTTAAAAAGGGTAAAGTTCTGACCCCCATAGCAACCCATTATCTCCAGTGTCACGATGGTAAACCTGCTAACACACATTTCTTCGGTCTACAGAGGATTCTGAAAAATGAGAGAGGTGGTGATCGACATAGATTACTATTACAGAATGAAGCCCGCTGGATTTTTCGCCTCAAGTCTGTCACCTACGGGCTTGAATGAGGAACTCGTATATACAGGCTTCCTGGGATGAATTTGATGACCACTATTAGATCCGGGACTCTGTATATTCCAGCTAAAATCTCTTGGATGATGGATTTAATCGGATTACGTCAGGATTGTCTGAAGTTGGACGTTTATTCATTTATTTGGACTTTAAGGACACGAAAGGGACAATTTGATTATCAATATGGATTTGGGGATTCCTCATATATATACATTTCTTGTGTGAGGGGGGACATGATTTACTTTAAGATTTATCATTATTATTTATTATTATTAGTATTCTTTATATCATGTCATCGTGCCTATATATGACGTTGTGTTCTATATTGTTTTTGTATAGGATATATCTTTGCATGGTATAGCACTATGAATGCCCTTCATGGGATATGATTATATATCATTGTATTATTTAAGTGCTTATATTTAATAACAAGCATTTTTTTCAACAGGTTCTTTATTTGGAATCAACATTTAGGACATTATAAATTTTATTGACTGTAATATGTCTCTGGGATTTTTCTTCCTTTCTGTATCCCCTCCATATGGGCAGTTGCTCATTAACCTCTTTTGCCTCTGGAATTTTTCCCCTATATATCCCCGTGTCCTTTCGTTCCTCCCCCCTTCTATGGGCAGCTTCGTTTTAGCCTGAGGGCGCATGCGCACCCTCCTCTAGATCTGGTGCGGCCGCACATAGCGCTCGTTGTGAGCGCTTAATCATTCCTGTTTTTTGCGCATGCGCGGGTCTCTCAGCGGTTACCATGCCACTGTGCACGCAGCTCTGGCCCCCATCGTCATTTCCGGTTTTCCCGGCGGCAATTGGAGACACCGGTATGCACTCTTCCTTATTCATATCACTATATAAGACGGATACCCTCCAGCAGGTATTCATCTTCCCTGACGAAGCCGCCTAGAGCGGCGATACGCGTGGGATTCATCCACACCCTTACTCTTCTTGCATCCCCTTAGCCCTGGTCCGGAGCTGGAATCTTTACAGCCTCACTCTGCATATTAGCAGGTTTACTTCATTGTGGACGGCTGTGCTCTGTGTTCCATGCCCAGGACATGCTGGCTTGCATCTTATGCGTTTAGTCCACTTATTACTTCCAGGGGCTATGCGTTTGTGTCAGTAATATGCCCCATATCTACTATATAAAGCTGAATGTGTGTGTATGTCCGGGATTGGCATCTGCACCGTCGCAGCTACAGCCACAAAATTTTGCACAGTCACACGTCTGGACCCCGAGAGCGTCATAGGCTATATTGTGAGGCGAAATTTTAACCCCGCGCGTTCCAATTCACCAAACAATTTTGCCCCTATCTACATAATGGGGAAAAAAGTGAAAGGAAAAGTGTTGGAGGCGTCGCAGCTACAGAAACAAAATTTTGCACACCCACACGTCGGGACCCTGAGAGCGTCATAGGCTTCGTTGTGAGGTGAAATATTAACCCCGCGCGTTCCAATTCACCAAACAATTTTGCCCCTATCTACATAATGGGAAAAAATGAAAGGAAAAGTGTAGGAGGCAAATTGACAGCTGCCAGATGTGAACAAGGGGGACTTAAAGAATGAGAGCGATGGCGCCAAAGAGTATATACCATACAGTTGCTAAGGTGGGGCCTCGACATGGGATACTCACGACACACGGGGATATGAACACACACAAAATGCGCCACACTCTACCACGTGCTTGAACACATATTACCCTCAGCACACATTTCACCACAAATACACCAACCTCGCCACATAAAAGTCAAAACACAAAAGTCGCCACTCAAAACTCGCCACGCGCAGAACTCGCCACATGCAAAAACTAGGCTCTTGCAAAACTCGCCACAAGTGCAAAATTCTCCTCATGAAAAACTCGCCACACGCAAAACTTGCACACGCGGAAAAATTGCCACATGCACAAAAGTTGCAACACATGCAAAAGTTGCCTCACACAAAACTTGCACATACTCAAAAGGCACCACACATAATACTCGCAACGCGCAAAACTCGCCATGCGCAAAACTTGCTGCACACAACTTGCTGCACACAACTTGCTACACTAACCTGTCACATGTAACTCGACACACAAAAAGTTGCTACACGCATGTTGCTACACAAAACTCATCTCACAAAAGTCACTACATGCATGTCGCAACTCAACACACACAACTTGACAAACGAAACTCGCCCTAAAACACACACAAGTCTGGTATTATCCTTCAAAAATAAAAATCTGATTAATAAGCAGACAAACTACAACAATTGCACCATATAGGAAATACGGCAGCTGTCAGTCACATGACCTGTCTATTATGTGTGAGCTAATATATACTGACAGGGGGAGGGCTTCCTGTTGGCCGGGGATTTATCAGGCTGCCAATTTAGCTTACAAATACTGAGGTAAAAATACTGAGCAAATAACGTGTGAACGAGGTCTAATACAGGAGGAGATGACACACAGGTATATACTATATACAGGGGAGATGACACACAGATATATACTATATACAGGAGAGATGACACACAGGTATATACTATATAGAGGAGGAGATGACATATAGGTACATATATATACAGGAGGAGATGACATACAGGTATATACTATATATAGAAGATGACATGCAGGTATATACTATATGCAGGAGGAGATGACACTCAGATATATACTGTATACAGGGGAGATGACACACAGGTATATACTATATACAGGAGGAGATGACATACAGGTATATACTATATATATAGAAAGATGACATTCAGGTATATACTATATATAGGGGAGATGACACACAGCAGGTATATACTATATACAAGGGAGATGACATACAGGTATATACTATATACAGGAGATGACATACAGATGTATACTATATATAAGGGAGATGACAAACATGCATATACTGAGGTGATGAGGTGAAAATGAGAGGTGTGAGGTGAAAATGAAAAGGTGTGAGTGCAAAATGAGAGAAGTGAGGAAAAATAGTGGAGTGATCAGAAAATGACAGATGTGATGTTGAAATGACAAGTGTTAGGGGGAAATGAGATGTGATTGGGAAAATGAGAGGCGTGATGGGAAAATAAGAGAAGTGAGGTGCTATAACTAACCACAGATATTTACTATGCCCAGGCAACGCCGGGCTCTTCAGCTAGTATATGGCTATTTTAGGACACAACTGTATATTTTTACTTGATTCCAGCAGGGATTGAAACTGTTTATACATTTCCCCATTTATATGGGTGGTAACCATTTTGAGCAAGTTTGGGGACGCCCTTATTTGGCTCTTTGAAATAGGACCAGGGACCTGTTTATTGGTATGGTATACTTACCTGGTTATTTGCTGGGGATATATTATATGGTAATGCTGATTGTTATTTAATGTAGATTGTTTCTTGTCTATTACAATTTCATGAATATATATATATATATATATATATATATATATATATATATATATATATATATATATATATATATATATATATAATATAGTTTTGTAATATACATCTTCACATGGGTAAGGGTGTAGGGTCATTGTTGTTTTTAATTGATTTTATATTTTGTGCTTTTTTGTGTTCATGTTAATAAAAGTTACATATATTTTCTCATAATCTTGTAGCAGGTGTGCACATATTTATGCATGGGCTTTCCTCTTTTCTTGGCTTGACAGGTGCAAAAATAGGGAAAGAAATTCCCCTTAATTCCATATTAGAGTTCCTACAGAACGGGTTGGAGATGGGTTTAGCCACTAGCACCCTAAAAGTTCACATGGCGGCATTGGGAGCCCTATTCAATTTTGACTTAGCTTCAAATAGGTGGGTCTCTAGATTCATCAGGGCGGCAGGAAGATCGAGGTCTCTTCCGGTAAAAGTAGTTCCTCAATGGGACTTAAACTTGGTCCTTAAAGCCCTGACTAGTCCACCATTCGAACCATTACACGAATCTACAATAAAAAAACCTATCTCTCAAAACAGCTCTGTTAGTTGCCCTCACTTCTGCCCGTAGGGTTAGCGACTTACAGGCTCTCTGTTAACCCTCCTTACACACAATTTCTAGAGGATAGGGTCATTTTAAAAAGAGACCCAGCATATCTCCCGAAAGTGGCTTCAAAATTTCACAGGTCTCAAGAGATCTCTCCCCTCCTTCTGTCCCAACCCTAAAAACAAGGAGGAACAAACATTACATACACTAGATGTAAGAAGATGTCTCTTACATTACCTAGAAGTCACTAGAGAGAGTAGGGAGGATCCCTCTCTGTGTGTTTCCAGGGTCCCCGGAAGGGGAAAAAAGCATCTAAAGCCACCATAGCAAGATGGATCACGGACGCCATCAGTCTCTCATACTCGGCAAGTGGGATGTCTGTTCCCGGGGAGGTTAAGGCTCACTCAACAAGGGCCGTAGCAACTTCCTGGGCGGAGAAGGCCGGAGCTTCCATTGACCAGATATGTAGAGCTGCTACCTGGTCCTCACCATCCACATTCTATAGGCACTATAGATTGGACCTAATCTCCTCTTCAGACCTTACTTTCGGTAAAAGGGTTCTGGAGGCGGTGGTCCCTCTCTGAATGTACTATCTATGCAATTCTCTCCGTGGTGCCGTCATGGGCGATCAGAGAAAAATATAGTTCTTACCGATAACGGTATTTCTCTGAGCCCATGACGGCACCCGTACATTCCCTCCCTTCACTTGTGGGTGCTCACATCAAAATAGTGCCATAGTCTATTCATAGTTTTAAAGTCACACGGTATCTCGTTATGATAAACAGTTAAATTTAACAAATGTTTTAGTAGTCTCCCATCGTTCTCTATGTAAAACAACTGATGCAGGAGAGTGGTACCGCCTTTTTATCCGTAGGTTTCCTGTCCTTGGTGGGCGGATCCCCTCTCTCCGTGGTGCCGTCATGGGCTCAGAGAAATACCGTTATCGGTAAGAACTATATATTTTTTTTTTAGGGACCACTTCACATTTGAAGTCATTTTGAGGGGTCTATATGGCAGAAAATACCCAAAAGTGACACCATTCTAAAAACTGCACCCCTCAAGGTGCTCAAAACCACATTCAAGAAGTTTATTAACCCTTCAGGTGTTTCACAGCAGCAGAAGCAACATGGAAGGAAAAAATTAACATTTTACTTTTTAGTCACAAAAATGATCTTTCAGCAATAATCTTTTTAATTTCCCAAGGGTAAAAAGAGAAAATGGACCTCAAAAAGTTGTTGTCCAATTTGTCCTGAGTACACTGATACCCCACATGTGAGGGGGAACCACTTTTTGGGCGCACGCCAGGGCTCAGAAGGAAAGGAGCATCGTTTGACATTTTCAAGCTAAAATTGGCTGGAATTGAGATCGGACGCCATGTCGCGTTTGCAGAGCCCCTGATGTGCCTAAACAGTGGAAACCCCCCACAAGTGACCCCATTTTGGAAACTAGACCCCCCAAGCAACTTATCTAGATGTGTGGTGAGAACTTTGAACCCCCACGTGCTTCACTAAAGTTTATAATGCCCAGGCGTGAAAATAAAAAATCCTATTTTCTCCCACAAAAATGATCTTTTAGTCCCCAATTTTTAATTTTCCCAAGGGTAACAGGAGAAATTGGACCCCAAAAGTTGTTGTCCAATTTGTCCTGAGTATGCTGGTACCCCACATGTGGAAGAAAACTAATGTTTGGGCACACGTTGGGGCTCGAAAGGGAAGTAGTGACGTTTTGGAATGCAGACTTTGATGGAATGTTCTGCGGACATCATGTTCCATTTGGCGAGCCCCTGATGTGCCTAAACAGTAGATTCCCCCCCCCAAGTGACCCCATTTTGGAAACTGTACCCCCTAAGGAACTTATCTAGGTGTGTGGTGAGAATTTTGAACCCCCACGTGCTTCACTAAAGTTTGTAATGCCCAGGCGTGAAAATAAAAAATCCTATTTTTTCCCACAAAAATGATCTTTTAGTCCCCAATTTCTAATTTTCCCAAAGGTAACAGGAGAAATTGGACATCAAAAGTTGTTGTCCAAATTGTCCTGATTACGCTGGTACGCCATATGTGGGGAAAAACTGTTTAGGCACACGTTGGGGCTCGAAAGGGAAGTAGTGACGTTTTGGAATGCAGACTTTAATGAAATGGTTTGCGGTCGTCATGTTCCGTTTCCAGAGCCCCTGATGTGCCTAAACAGTAAAAAACCCACAGGTGACATCATTTTGGAACTTGGACCCCCCTCCCCCCCCCCCCCCCAAGGAACTTATCTAGATGTGCCCCCTTTTTGGAACTAATGTACGCTTTCCTGTAAAGTAAATTAGTAGTGCGTGGAGGTGTGGTACAATTTGAAGCAATCCTTCATACACAGGCCAGGTTTTTCGGGGCAGGTGTCGCATTGATAAGTGGTGTCCTTGCGTATTCCACTTTTGTAACACACTCGGCACCTTTTTTTGCGGCTTACCTTTTCTTCCAGTTGGTGGGACCACCCCCGGAAAATGCTGGCCTGGTACGATACGAGCACCTTCAGTTCCGGAAGTACTGGGGCCCTTTCCTTCCAGAGTGCCAAATATCAGGGCCTTAACCACTACCTCCTCGAACTGAAGGTACAACGTATCGGTGTGGCGCGCACATCGTAACAGCAGGAAAGCGTTGAGCATTGCCATTTGTACAATGTGCACGGCCAGCTTTTTGTACCACACCTTGGCCTTTCTCAAAGCACTGTACGGTTGGAGGAGTTGATCAGAGAGATCAACCCCCCCATGCTTTTGTTGTAGCCGAGTACACAGTCCGGTTTGCTGACCTGTGTAGAGGTACCCTATACAGTGCTGAGGGCTCTGCCATCACCGTGTATGGTGGTCAAGAGAAGGACATCCCTCTTGTACTTGACCACCAGCAGGTGGTCGATACATTGGGCCTTGCTCTCACCTTTTCTGAGCATCTGCCCAAGTAGCGTCTTTGGGAGGCCTCTCTGATTTTTGCGGACAGTACCGCAGGCTGCGGTACCTCGCGCAGAGAGTGATTTGTAGAGTGGGATGCTGGAATAAAAGTTATCAGTGTAGAGGTGATAACCTTTATCCAGCAGTGGGTGCACCAAATGCCACACGATCTTCCCACTCACTCCCAGGACAGGAGGACACTCGGGGGGTTCAATCCTGCGGTCCTTCTCTTCATACACTCTAAACCTGTGGATGTACCCTGAGGCACTCACACAGCTTGTAGAGTTTGATTCCGTACCTGGCCCTTTTGTTGGGCAGGTATTGACGGAATCCGAGCCGCCCCTTAAAATGGACCAAGGACTCATCCACGCAGATGTCCCTTTTGGGCACGTACGCTTCAGAAAACTTTTTGTTGAAGATTGCCTTGTGCGGGCATGTACTACGGAGGACAGAGAATGAACTTCAATACAATATTGCAGCCAGCGGGTAAGGAAAGGGTGAATCAAACACCCGAAAGCCCCGCCCCTATGGCTGAAGATTGTTCCCTCCAAATTCAGGTGACAGAGTCCCTTTAAAGTTATATAGTCCTATACCTGCCAAGGTATGCCATGCCAAACAAAGTTATCAATTTTGTCCAAATGAAGATTTTCCCTAAGACTGGTTATATGTTATTAAATACAGGGATTATACCAAAACTAATATTTGTTGTATGTTCCCAAACAACATGTTTTCGAACAGAAAATAATTGGTATCTATAGGTCCTCAACATACAACATGCAATATTTAAAAAGTCGAAATGGTCTAGTACAGTTATTCTGTGTAGGTCCACAGATACCACCCCAGGTGTGACCACGGGATCTTAAATCTACCCCACCCTCAGCCCAGTATGCACACCCTAAGATCAAGTGGTATGTGTATCCCGGATACTCGTTTAATCAGGGAGGTCACCCCCACCCAGTAGTGTCCTATATCAACACATTCCCATAGCATATGCATCAGATGGGCCCCATTCATACTACATCTCGGACATGAGTCTTCAGTCGGAGCCCCAATTTTAAGAAATCTATTAGGTGTCTATATACCCTGTGGATAAGGAAAATTTGGGACATTCTTTTGGTCTCAGATAAAGATAGTATAGGTGTTGGTTTCTAGTATTTCATTCCATTGTTCTTCAGATATGGGGCCAACATCCTCTTCCCACATTGATGCAGTAATTGATGCAAGAGTAGCCTCAACCAAGTATTGAGCGCATTTACTTAACATACATTTCAGTAGGCCAACATTTCGGATTTTAAAATAATTTTTCAAGCTGGTGTCATTAAGTATTCTAATTTACTGAGATAATGACTTTTGGCTTTTCATTGGCTGTAAGCCATAATCATCAACATTAACAGAATTAAACACTTGAAATAGATCACTCTGTTTGTATTGACTCTATAGGAGTCACTTTTTGTATTGAATAACTGAAATAAATTAACTTTTTGATGATATTCCAATTTTGTGAGAAGCACCTCTATTTGATTTATGCATAAGAAGTTTTCCCAGTACATATGTAAGCTGTACACTAAAATGTAATTATGAAAGCAGCCCTAATACTACAATGATTGTCCGTATCAGGGCAGAGAGTGTGTGAGGGGGGTGGTGATCTTTTCGTTTTGGCCAGTGTTTAGTTCGCTGAATATAAATTAGTGTTACAAAAGCTGTCTGTGTAAAATGAGGTCAGGCTTCTGTATCTAGGCTCGTTCGTTGTGTGATGATTGAAGTTGCGTATTAAGAAACAAATATGGTTATTTAAAAGTAAAAATGTCTTAACTGTTTTGTGTCTGAAGGAAGAAAAGTGACCCATTATTTCTTAGCATGTTACCAGGTGTCCTTAAGGAATGGGATAAATTTGATGTGCACACCTTTGTGCCTGCCAACAATTCATTTTTGATGATGCTGTGTTTCTTGTGTTGTCTAAGGGGGCTATGTCTTTCTTTGTGGAGTGTGACATGTCTGACTTACCAGGGTAAGGAGACTTTTCTAGGCCATTCAATGCTCCTCTGGGAAATGAAATATGCAAATTGCGTCTAAAACTGCTGTGCCACCTACTGAAAGCAGAAATCCTAATAGACAATATTGCCCCTTTAACGAGCCTAGCCATATGACTTAGGATAAAAGCCAACCTCAGAATCTCAATTTGTAGACGTGTTGACCCTCAGTGCAAGGCATGAGATCTGATTTGGCTGTATGAAATGACTCCGACTAAAGGGTAACGTTTCTCCTTGTAGACAGTGACATGCCTGACATGTCAGTGTAAGGAGACTTAATGCTCTTGTGGGAAATTAAATAAGCAAATTGCCTCTTCAGAGAGGAAGAGGTGTTTTGTGTTTTGGTTAGGTTCACATGTCCAGTATTCATCAGTTAGGCCAAGGTCATACTTACGAGTGTGATGCAAGAAGCTCGTGCGAGTCGCTTGCCTCAATACCTGGCCCTGCCGCCGGCACTCAGAACTGGAGCGTGCGGTTGCATGTATTTCTATACATCCGCACACTCCGGTCCCGAGTGCCGGCGGCTGTGCTGGGTATTGATGCGAGTTTCTCACATCACACTCGCAAGTGTGACCCCGGCCTTAGAATGAAGCCATCACTAAGGCCGGGATCACACATGCGAGAAACACGTCCGTGTCTCACATGTGAAATCCAAGCTCTGGCGCCGGCACTCCAGAGCAGAGCGTGCGGCTCCATATGTTGCTATGCGGCCGCACGCTCCGCTCCGAAGTGCCAGCATCAGAGCTTGGATTTCACATGCGAGACACGGACGTGTATCTCGCATGTGTGATCCCGGCCTAAAAAGTGATTTCAACTGGATGTTTTGTTTTTTTTTTTTTTTTTGTTTTTTTATCATTAGACTATGTAAAACGGGTCTGATAAATAGTCCAAAACTTTTTTGTTTTGTTTTGTTTTTTTACCCCGTAAGCAAAAAATGGATCCTTTTGAAAATGAAAAAAAAACAAAAACTGATGGCTATTTAATTGATCCGCTTTCCATAGATTTCAATGTTAAAAAAAACCTCCAAGTTGAAATCAGATTTTTTTTTTATTAGCTGGACAAAAGTAGTCAGCACAACTTTTTGGTTTACTGATTGCTGCTGGATCTGTTCTAAATGATGATTACTGAACATGTGAACATAGCCTAGCATCAGTTGTCTAAAAAACCCCATCTATTCATTATATAAGGAACTCTTTACTCATCCGTTGCCTTAAGGCCCTTTCACATTAAGCGACGCTGCAGCGATACCGACAACGATCCGGATCGCTGCAGCGTCGCTGTTTGGTCGCTGGAGAGCTGTCACATAGACAGCTCTCCAGCGACCAACGATCCCGAAGTCCCCGGGTAACCAGGGTAAACATCGGGTAACTAAGCGCAGGGCCGCGCTTAGTAACCCGATGTTTACCCTGGTTACCAGCGTAAAAGTAAAAAAAAAACAACCACTACATACTTACCTACCGCTGTCTGTCCCCGGCACTCTGCTTCTCTGCACTCCTCCTGTACTGGCTGTGAGCACAGCGGCCGGAAAGCAGAGCGGTGACGTCACCGCTCTGCTTTCCGGCTGACCGACGCTCACAGCCAGTACAGGAGGAGTGCAGAGCACAGCGCCGGGGACAGACAGCGGTAGGTAAGTATGTAGTGTTTTTTTTTTTGTTTTTTTTTTTACGCTGGTAACCAGGGTAAACATCGGGTTACTAAGCGCGGCCCTGCGCTTAGTTACCCGATGTTTACCCTGGTTACCAGTGAAGACATCGCTGGATCGGTGTCACACGCCGATCCAGCGATGTCCACGGGAGATCCAGCGACGAAATAAAGTTCTGGACTTTGTTCAGCGACCAACGATCTCCCAGCAGGGGCCTGATCGTTGGTCGCTGTCACACAGAACGATTTCCTTAACGATATCGTTGCTATGTCACAAAAAGCAACGATATCGTTAACGATATCGTTATGTGTGAAGGTACCTTATTACAAAACATCCAACAATTGAGTTAGGAAGCTGGGGGTGCAGGAGCAGATCCATGGTGACTGTATTATCAGCAGACACAGGATGTTTGGTCAGCTGCTTCATTTGCAGATGACAGGCTGGTGTAGGAGAAGCTGCCATTCTGCTGACTGCAGAGATTTTGGTAACTTTGTTACTGCACCAGCTTATAATGCTAATATTTATGATAATGGGACATATTAAGTTATTCCTCTATCTTCCGTATTCTTGTTTGTTTCCAAATGACTTGTATTAGTATTGTAAAGGTTCCTGCAATTAGTTAATCATTGTGTTATGTTGTAAATTGCACATTAAATAGTTTAGTATGTGGAAGCAAAACCAGTTACTCTTCAATTTAGCACAAGGTGTGGCTGCTGTGTGGACTAGTTACATTCCGATTTTATTTTGAAATAACCAATAAAACAAGACTGACTGTCCTATAGCTGCCATGATTATTAGTGTCAGTGGATGTGTACTACATCGTGGCTTAGAGGTAAACACAAACTACAGATAATGGGACTCTGCTTTTGGATAGTTCTACTCATTCTGTAAATCTTCAAAAAGACAACCAAACTAATATTTCTGACCTCCGCCAAATATAAATGCTTTACGTGTTGTTGATGTACCACTCTTGCTTGATTTGTCTTGATGGTAAGGTCAAGGTGACTGGGACAGTCATTCCTGTACGATATTGGTGTAAGCTTGTTTTGTTGCCTAATCTGCTTGGTCTTTTGAATAAGGACTTGGATTCCACTTTAGTCTTGTTTCTTGGGGGGGGGAAAAAAATAAAAAAAAGCTGACAATACTGTGCGGGAAGTTGTATTCCTTAACTTGTTGTCACCTAATAACCCCTGTGTCACCCATCCTAAGGATAGCTAAAACAACTCCTCTTCTTTTCTTTTTGGTCAGTCTTGTATAAAGAAAAAAAGACCTTAAAGGCTTGTAAAGGGATCTTTATTTTTAAAGTGAAGAAAAAAACCATGGCTGTGATATGGCACTGTTTGTGAGCCCTTAGGGGCACACGTAGAAAGCTCCTCTGCGGATTTTTCCGCAGCGGATTTAATAAATCTGCAGTGCAAAACCGCTGCGGTTTTTCCTGCGGATTTATCGCGGATTCTATTGTGGATTCCGCTGCGGTTTTACATCTGCAGTTTTCTATTGGAGCAGGTGTAAAAACGCTGCGGATTCCGCACAAAGAATTGACATGCTGCATGTGCACTGCAGATTTCGTTTCCTATAGGTTTACATTGTACTATAAACTCATGGGAAACTGCTTTGGATCAGCAGCTGCGGAAACGCTGCGGATCCGCAGCAAAATCCGCATCGTGTGCATATACCCTTACGATGTAATATGTCAATATGGAGTATCTGGGACCAATTTTTTTTTTTTTCTTGAAGAGTGCTTGTCACTAGGTGAAAAGTGGCCAATGTCTGCTTTTTTTTTCAAATTCTTCCTGCTCCCATAAGTATTTTGACATCCATTGTTGCCTTTTTTTTTCTCCTATGATTGGGCAACATCATACGGGGGGAACAATAAAACGCACTGAAGGGGAAATTTGTATATTGGTTGCCCATATTTCAGTAATAATATAACAGCAATAGAGAAAGCAATAAAACAACTTTTAATTAAGTAATGATAAAATGAGCCACCCATGGAGGGAATTAAGGTACGGTACATAAAATATAAAGCAAGCTAGGAGACCTTACTTCTCTCTCATTAAATGTTTAAGACTGAATACATGGATGTCAGTTATCGTAAGCATATAGTTACGATAATCAACATATATAGTTCAGATAACTAAAACCAGTTCTGCAAAAAATGGCTAGAACCATCTCTGCGAACTCATAGCATATTAGAATAAGTGATAAAATATGTTTAAGGACATCAGGGGGGATATCCTCTTTCGAGGAACCTATCCCTGAGCTTTCTGGCCTGAGTCTCAGGCTTTTAGTGGAGCAGTTTCTGCAGACCCTGAGGTACTGACCCTTTGGGATACCCTTTTTGAGATGTATCGGATGGCTGCTATCCCACTTAAGCAACGAGTTAGTTGCTTTGGGTTTTCTGTAGGTACGGGTGGTAAATTCCTCCTTGGGTTCCTTCTGGATTACAATGTCCAGGAATGGTAGGGCAGAAGAATCAAGGACAGATGTGAAGGACCAGTCCGCAACCATTGTGGTTTAGGGTCCCAACGAAGGCCCCAAATTTCTCGAGAGTCCCACCACACCACAAATATATCCTCATACCATACCCACTATGTCTTTATCTGTACTCACATTTATAACTGATCGCTGTTGAATGGCTTTACTACGGTCAGGGCCGACGTTGGCAGCAGGCAGACTAGACAGCTGCCAAGGGCTCCCCTCCCCCAGGGGCCTCCAGCCAGTCACATGTCGCTAATAGCGGCACACCACACAGCCGCTATGGGGGCCTGTGAGTTAGGGGAGCCTGTATTATATTCTGAGGGTGGCTGCGTCATACTCTGATGGGGCTACATTATATTTACTGGGGAGGTGGGTTGTATTATATTCTATGGGGGCTACATTATATTCTATGATGGGGCTGTATTATATTCTATGAGGGGGTTCCATGATATTCTGAGGGCTACATTGTATTCTGTTTGGGGCTACATTATAATTTACGGGGTGGCTTCATTATCCTCTGAGGGGGCTACATTATACTATGAGAGGGGCTACATTATATTCTATTGGGGGATGCATTATACTATATAAGGGGCTGCGTTGTATTCTATGGGGGATCTGCATTATATCTTTAGAGGGGACTACATTATATTCTATGGGAGGCTGCATTATATTCAATGAGGGGGGCTACATTATATTCTGTGGGGTGGCTGCATTATACTATATGGGGGCTGCATTGTACTGCATTGAGGACTATGGGGAATACATTATACTATATGAAGAACTATGGGGTGCATTATGCTATGGAGCACTATGAGGAGTGTGTTATACTATACAGAGGACTGAGGAGTGTATAATACTAGAAGGAAGACGGAGTGTATTTTACTAGGGCCAGGATCACACTAGTGATGAATACGGATGAGTGCTATGCGATAAAACATCGCATAGCACTTGGACCAGTATGCATCTATGGGGCAGCTCACATCAGCGTTTTTTTGCTCGTTCGTTTTTAACATGCGACTGAAATCACAGCATGCTTGTGAGTGAAATCATAGGAGATCGTCATCTATTGATGGAAGTTTGGAGACCAAAAATCTTGCCAACAGATTTAATTTAAAACACCCTATTGATATCATATGTTGGGTTTACAAATGTGGCTTATTTGCGGTGTAGTCAGTTGTCTGGCATGCCTAATGTATGATACAACTTTGTTTAAATAAGCACACCCACCAAATGTTGTGTAGTGTAAGTGCAGTAATATACTCGCCGATTGCAGTCTTCCCCGGTTTCCAGCGCCACTCTTGTCCTCTTCTAGGTTACATGTAATCCAAAAGTTGCTTTTACAGTGAAAGTCTATGGAATATCAGAACAAGGCTCCATAGGCTTACATATTTTGATCCTGCTAGACAGAATAGCCATCACGTGACCCAGAAGAGGATTGGAGCAGTGCTGGTTATTTGGGAAGATTGCAATGTGCAAGTATATTACAGC